>NC_135897.1:46794990-47149500 GCF_964194155.1 Cetorhinus maximus | reverse complement strand
CCCTGTCAACGACCGTGGGTGGAAAACCTCGGTTAAGGAAGAAGGAGGACATGTCAGAGGAGCTGTTTTTGAAGGTAGCGTCATCAGAACAGATGCGACGGAGGCGAAGGAACTGAGAGAATGGGATGGAGTCCTTACAGGAAGCGGAGTGTGAGGAGCTGTAGTCGAGGTAGCTGTGGGAGTCGGTAGGCTTGTAATGGATATTGGTGGACAGTCTATCATCAGAAATTGAGACAGAGAGGTCAAGGAAGGGAAGAGAAGTGTCAGAGATGGACCATGTGAAAATGATGGAGGGGTGGAGATTGGAAGCAAAATTAATAAATTTTTCCAGGTCCTGACGAGAGCATGAAGCAGCACCGAAGTAATCATCGATGTACCGGAGAAAGAGTTGTGGGAGGGGGCCGGAGTAGGACTGGAACAAGAAATGTTCCACATACCCCATAAAGAGACAGGCATAGCTGGGGCCCATGCGGGTATATATAGCCACACCTTTTATTTGGAGGAAGTGAGAGGAGTTAAAGGAGAAATTGTTCAGTGTGAGAACAAGTTCAGCCAGACGGAGGAGAGTAGTGGTGGATGGGGATTGTTCGTGCCTCTGTTCAAGGAAGAAGCTAAGGGTCCTCAGACCATCCTGGTGGGGGATGGAGGTGTAGAGGGATTGGACATCCATGGTGAAGAGGAAGCGGTTGGGGCCAGGGAACTGGAAATTGTTGATGTGACGTAAGGTGTCAGAGGAATCACGGATGTAGGTGGGAAGGGACTGGACAAGGGGAGAGAGAAGGGAGTCAAGATAACGAGAAATGAGTTCCGTGGGGCAGGAACAGGCTTACACGATCGGTCTGCCAGGACAGTTCTGTTTGTGGATTTTGGGTAGGAGGTAGAAGCGGGCCGTCTGAGGTTGGGCGACTATCAAGTTGAAAGCTATGGGGGGAAGATCTCCAGAGGAGATGAGGTCAGTGACAGTCCTGGAAACGATGGCTTGATGTTCTGTGGTGGGGTCATGGTCCAGGGAGAGGTAGGAGGAAGTGTCTGCGAGTTGATGCTCAGCCTCCGCGAGGTAGGCCCATCTGCCGCGCATCCGCCCTCACGCCTTCTCCTCCTTCCCAGAAACATGATAGAGTCCCCCTTGTCCTCACTTATCATCCCACCAGCCTCCGCATTCAAAGGATCATCCTCCGCTATTTCCGCCAACTCCAGCATGATGCCACCACCAAACACATCTTCCCTTCACCCCCCCTGGCGGCATTCCGTAGGGATCGTTCCCTCCGGGACACCCTGGTCCACTCCTCCATCACCCCCTACTCCTCAACCCCCACCTATGGCACCTCCCCATGCCCACGCAGAAGATGCAACACCTGCCCCTTCACTTCCTCTCTCCTCACCGTCCAAGGGCCCAAACACTCCTTTCAAGTGAAGCAGCATTTCACTTGCATTTCCCCTAACTTAGTCTACTGCATTCGTTGCTCCCAATGCGGTCTCCTCTACATTGGAGAGACCAAACGCAAACTGGGCGACCGCTTTGCAGAACACCTGCGGTCTGTCCGCAAGAAAGACCCAAACCTCCCTGTCGCTTGCCATTTTAACACTCCACCCTGTTCTCTTGCCCACATGTCTGTCCTTGGCTTGCTGCATTGTTCCAGTGAAGCCCAACGCAAACTGGAGGAACAGCACCTCATCTTCTGACTAGGCACTTTACAGCCTTCCGGGCTGAATATTGAATTCAACAACTTTAGATCTTAAACTCCCCCTCCCCCCATCCCCACCCCGTTTCTCCTCCCCTCCCTATTTTTTCAATAATTTATATAGATTCTTCTTTTCCCACCTATTTCCATTATTTTTAAATCTAAAACTAAAACTTTGTTAGTCTTTCCACCCCACCCCCACTAGAGCTGTACCTTGAGTATCCTGCCTTCCATTCTTAATTAGCACTTTTCTTAGATAATATCACCACCTTCAACACCTCTTTGATCCTTTTGTCTGTGACATCTTTTGATTATCTGCTCCTATCACTGCTTGCTTATCCCCACAATCACCCCACCCTCAACTTCTCTCTCCCCCCGCCCCCCCACATTAGACCAGCTTATATTTCACCTCTCTCCTAACTATACTCAGTTCTGCCGAAGGGTCATGAGGACTCGAAACGTTAACTGATTTCTTCTCCACCGATGCTGCCAGACCTGCTGAGCTTTTCCAGGTAATTCTGTTTTTGTTTTGGATTTCCAGCATCCGCAGTAGCTTTTAGCTTTTTGTTTTTATTTCAGTTACAATGATCCTTGTTGGAAGCTGCTGTATTTTTCAGAATGCTATTTGGAGCTTTGTTTGTGTTGTGTTTTAGACCGTGTCCTAGTTGTAATAGGACTGCTTGGTATTTCTAACTGTGGCATTGTTCTGATTTGGCATCTGTTGGGTTGCACTGTCATGCCATTTGGCTTTCATACTTGATACAGCCTTGGTTCTAGACATATGATGATGATTTCTTCTGGATTCCATATGCTATCAGTTAGGTGTTGGACTCAAACTTTCTGTCTGATGTTCAGGTTGGGTAACTTGTTACCCCCATGCCGGTTGTGTATCTCTTATCTTCCCCTTTTGTTTTTGAGTAATACACCTTGTACTCCTGGGAGAATCAACAAGTGATGACTGGGAAGGTCTGCCCGCACCTGTCTGCCAAATAGCAATTCTGCATTGGTTCCAGAGTATGTAGTTTGCAAATTCAGAATAGGTATACGTATTCGGTTCAAACATTGTCTTTTTTCCTGTTGGCTGATTATCTGCATTGCAGAGTCAGGGGATCTTCTCCCAGTGTAAGCACAGAGTGTCCAATGGAGCTCCATGTGGTCTGTGGTCCTCATCATTGTCTTGGTGACTCTATGAATGGTGACCAAGGACAGGTCCTTGCATGCTGGTAGGCCTGCAATCACTGGATTTGTGGTATCCACAACATATAATATCTGGCGTGACCAGGCTGAGTTTTTGGAATGACATTCGAGTGTAATGGATCGCTAGGGATGCAGTCGGAGTCATTGTATGTGGTTAGTTTGGCGTTGGTTGGTTAAATCATCATTTGCCACTTTTACGGGTACATTCATTTCAGCGTACGAAGTGAAAGAATGTTTTACACCAGCACTGATAACCATTTTTGCGTATAGGTTATGGTGACCCTTCATCTATGGGCATTAAACTCGGATGGTGCCAAGGGCTTCTGTTGGTACCACTGTGCCAATACATTCTTTGATGTTCACCTTTCTGAATGTTTGTTTACTGTGTCAATGGTCTAGTCATCCTCATCATCTGACTGTGTAGTTTGACTAGACATTTTGTGGGACTTGTCTTGATGTTTGGTACATGCTCTTGGTTGGTTGGATTGCTATACCCATGTGATCTCTGGTTGTGTCCTCTAGTGATGTTGAGCCACTTGTTTTGGCCTTTGTTTTCTGGACTGGCACTTCCAATGTCCTCTGGTGCCACATGACTTGGATACAGCATTAAAAGATGGGCATTTTCTGGGTGCACATATGGGGTGCACCACCTGCATTGTTTATTAGGCTTGCCTGTATTGGCTATGTGCAAACGGTGGACAAATTATGTGTAGCCTTTAGACTCTGTCTGCCCATTAATATGGCTTTGTACGTGTCCGCTTTGTAGTAGAGCTTCCATGATGCAACATTTGGGTTGTTCCAAGGTGTCTTTCTGGAACGCTTCCATTGGGATAGATGCTATCAAAAGCTCAGTTATTCTGTTGACTAGCTCTGCTGCCGTAACATCGCAATGACACCACTCATCTCTGCATCTACTCAGGAATTGATCAATGGTTCCTGTCGGTTGTTGCTTAAAAGACATGAATTTCAGGTGGTGTGTTCTGAAGTAGAGCTTCACTTGTAATTGATCTTCAAGTGTTGACCATATTTTATCTGGATTTTTTTCAAATGGTCGCCAGAAAGACCTAACATATGTAATTTGTAGAGGCCTTCGTTGCCTACAACAATTTTAATTACTTGTTTATTTGGTTCAGAAATATTGAAGTGCAGGAAACACAGCTTGACGCATTGTCTGGGTAATGCAAATTGAGATAGGAGATCCGTTGCCTTCCAATTGAGTGTTGGAAATTTTGGGGTCATATTTTAGCTTTTTGCAGCATTTTTAATGCTATCTGGAGTTGTTGACAGCTATCCAAGTTTCGTCCAGCTCTTTTAGAGTTAATTTTGCTGAGTTGCAGTACCAATGCCTTTGTTGATCGTAGATTACTGCTTAACTGCAATGGTGGTGCTGTTGAGCTCTCTCTGGTTTTTCCTGGTATGTTCTGCCCATAGAACAGTATTTTTGGCATGAAATGTAGCTGCCTGCTTCCAAAGGGTAAGCAAACCAGTGAAAAAAATTTTTTTATAACTTTCTTTTAGCTGTTAGGAGTTGTTCGTGGGTGGACTTTTTCTTTTCAGCCTAGCCTACAGAATTTAGCTTCAGCAGTGGACTCTTGCAGTGAGACCCTCCAGACTCTAATGTATAATTTCTGTTCCTGCTTAAACTTCGCAGTAGATAAACCTTTACTATTTAAGCTGTTCCAAGTGCAAACAATCTTGGCCCAATGTCTGCTGGCTGGAGCGAGGTGCGATCCCAGAACTGAGATTCAGTGTGTAGAATCCCTTCAAAACTGCAGAATCCTTACACACAGCGAGTCTTAATCCGAAAGATGGCACTTTTAACAGTGCAGCCCTCCCTCGGTACTGCATTGCAGTCTTAGCCTAGATTACGTGCTCTAGTCCCTGGCTTGGGATATGAACTTGCAGCCTTCTGACTCAGAGGCAAGAGTGCCACCACTGAGTCAAGGCTGACATCCATTACATTCTCCGGTGAAATAATTTTCTATGAATCTACAGAGAATTACATATGCATTTTGACAGGAAATATAAAACCACAACAAACGTGTGTGCTAATTTCTACAGCAGCTCTTATATGTGCTGATTGTAGATTTGCTGACTTGTGGGAAGTCATAGGTTACCCAACTGGTAAGTGACTAACTTATGTGTTCCTAATCATGGTAAAATTATCTGTTTTTTGTATGCTATAAGCTATTGTTTAATAGTGTAGCATTCTGCCAGTAAATTCCCAACTGAACACGAGGTAAGTTAGGTGTAAAGATTGAGAACGTTGAAAATGAAATTCACTTGTTTAAAACTGACAGCAGATGATTACGGAAAAACCGAAGATTCTCCACGATGAGCTGTCTGCTGTATCCTGCAGTGTATATATGGTATCTCATTGAATAGATACAACTTAAAAGTAACAGAAATGTTATAATACATAGGGAAATGTCTGCTTTTAGCTGTTTTGTTAGTGCTGGACAAGTCATAGAAACATTTGAACAGGTTTAGTTCATTCAGCTGCTTGGGGCTATTCTACTATTCAAATTAGATCATGGTTGATCAGTACCTCAAATCTATTTACCTGCTTTTGCTCCATATCCCTTACTATCCTTCCCAAACAAAAATATGTTTCACTTTTAAAGATTTTAATTAACTTAGCCTTGAAATCTTTTTGAAGGAGCTTCCCACTATCCTTTACATAAAGAAGTGTTTTATAACATCACCCCTGAATCATCGAGTTCCAGTTCTAAGGTTATGCCCCTTGTTCTGGACACCCCACCAGAGGAAATAGATCCTCTCTATCTACCCTATCAACTCCTTTAATCATCTTAAGGCCTCAATTAGATCACCTTTAACCTTCTATACGAAACAACAACTTATGGTTATATAGTGCCTTTAACATAACGAAACATCTCAATGCGCTTCACAGGAGCATTATTAAAAAAAAGGATGGCACTGAGTCACATAAGGAGATATTAGGACAGATGACTAAAAGATTGGTCAAAGAGGTAGGTGTTTAAGTGTCTAAAGGAGGAAAGTGAGATAGAGAGGCGGAGAGGTGTAGGCAGGGAATTCCAGAGTTCCAATGTATGTCAGTGAGCACAGGGGAGAGGAAAGAGACTTGGTGAGAGTTAGATACCCTCATATACAATGCAGTCTAGGCGTTAAGTGGTCGTAGGATATTCAACTGTGGTGGGCATTGAGTTAAGACATGGGCAGCAGAGTTTTGGATGATTACAAGTTTACGGAGGGTAGAATGTGGAAGATCAGCCAGGGATGCATTGGAACAGTCAGGTCTAGAGGTAACAAAGACATGAATAATGGTTTCAACATCAGGTTAGCTGAGACAGAGGCAAAATTAAGCGATGTTACAGAGGAGGAAATAAGCAGTCTTAGTGATGGCACAAATATGAGGTCAGAAGCTCATCATAGGATCAAATGTGACACCAAGGTTGTGAACAGGCTGGTTCAATGTCAGACTGTTGCCAGGAAGAGGGATTGAGTTGATGCCTAAGGAATGGAGTTTGGAGTGAGGACCAAAAACAACGGCTTCAGCCTTTCTAATATTTAATTGGAGGAAATTTCTGCTTATCCAGTACTGGGTGTCAGATAAGCAGTCTGATAACTTAACAGCAGTACAGCAGTCAAGAGAGGTGGTGGTGAGGTAGAGCTGGGTGTCGTCAACATACATGTGTGCCTCCCAGAACGAAAAAAATAGTAAAAACTAGGAAATAAGAGTCCTGGTCTGAGCTGGTCTTGTATTCCTTAAAATGGAACACTAGTAAAAACTGGGAAACAAGAGTACTGGTCCCAACTGTTTTTTCCTTCTGGGCTTCAGATGATGTGGCTGAAGGGCAGCACGTCGATGAGAAATAGAAGGTGGTCAAGGATAGATCGCTGGGGCACAATGGAGGTATTGCTGCAGAGGCAGAAAGAGAAGCCATTTCAAATAAGTCTCTGGCTATGATTTGATAGCTAAGAATGGAACCAGCAGGTGAGAGCAGTCTTACCCAGCTGAACAACAGTTGGAGGAGGATGGTGTGGACAATCATGTCAAAGGCTGCAGACAGATTGAGAAGGTAGAAGAGGGAAAGTTCACATTGCTCAGGGTCACATAGGACATAATTTGAGACTTTGTTGAAAGGTGTTTTGGTACTGCAGCAGGAGCAGGAACCTGATCGGAGAGATTCAAACATAGAGATGCAACTGGAGTTGGGAGGCGACAACACATTTAAGGGCTTCCGAGAGTCAAGGGAGATTGGAGATGGGATGTTAGTTTGCAAGGACAGTGGCCTCAAGGGTTGTTTTCTTTTTGAGGGAAAGGGTGATGACAGCAGATTTAAAGGAGAGAGGGACACACCTGAAGAGGGAGAACTGTTAACAATATTAGCTAACCTGGGGCATAGGAGGGGAAGTCGGGTAGCCAACAGTTTAGTGGGGATAGGGTCGAGGGAACAGGAAGCGGATCTCATGGACATAATGAGCTCAGAGAGGGCATATGGGGAGATAGGAGAGCAACTAGAGAAAGATGTGAGTCCAGGGCTAGGGCAGGGGGGGTAACATTAAAGGAAGTATGGCCAGGTGAGCTAGTGGAAGGCAGTGATGGGGCAGTGACAGCTGATCAAATTGTCACATTCTTAGTGACAAAAAATCCATGAGCCCCTCGCAATTGTTGTTGGAGTTGAAGGTGGAGGGGACATGGAAGTGTTGTTTAAAAAGATGGCTTGCAGTAAAGAAAAGAAGCTGGGGATGATCCTGGACTAGTGAACAGTTTTACCAGGTGAGAGCAGGACCCAATAGTGTTTTAAGTGGTCCAGCCAGATCTAGTTATGGATGGCTATACCACTTGTTATCCTTTCAGGTCTTATGACCCTTGGACCTAAGAGAGAAGAGATGAGGGCCCTACTAGGAGGAACAGCCAGAGTGAGAGAGAGTGATGGTTTTATTAGGGACTAGGATATCAAAGGTGGAGGTGAGGGTGTGATTGAGTAAATCAGCAGCTGCAGAAATATTGTGGTGAAGGCTAGGCTATTGAAGGCTATTGAGGTTAGGCAGTTGGGATTTTGAAAGTTCAGATGTAAGTGATTTGGGGATTAGTTTTTTCCAGGGATGGAAACAGGAAGAGGTAGGGTTGGGGCATGGAAGGACGATGTGGGGGATGGGCTAGGAAGTGATCAGAGATGGCCTTCTCTTTGATTGAAACTATGGGACTAATGAGGCTGCATGAGATGGCAAGGTTAAGGGGTTTCCCTGAATTTGGTTGGGGAATTTACATGGATGGAGAGATATAGAGAGGATAAAAGGGCAGTGAACTCAAAAGAGAGACAACATAATGAATTGAGGTGGAGGCTTAAATCACCGAGGATGAAAAGTCATTCTGTGCAGAAGCTTGAGGATGAAAAGTAGTGAAGATATCTCAGCGATAAAATTCTTATCATACTTGGGAAGGCAGTACAGAATGATGATTTTGAAAGAGAGGCAAGAGTAGTTGGAGAAGGTGAGGTTCTCAAAGGGGGAGAAAGTGCCAGAGGAGTAGGGGGGTCAGGTGACCTGGTGATAGGCGTCACACCACCACCGCAACTGTTTTAATGGGGTGAGTGGTGGAAGATGTAGCCAGCATGGAGGCTTCAATAAAGGGGAAGGTGTCATCACCCCTCAGCCAGGTTTCCGTTAAGGCCATGATGTTGGTGCTCCACAATAAGTTCATGGAGGCAAGGGCCTTGCTCACAAGTGAATGGGCATTCCGGAGGGAGATGCATAGAGAGGTGGTGAGAGCTGATCCACTGGCAGAATCCACTGGAAGATTGGCAAGGTTAGCTACCCAGTGGGTGCAGTTGGCTGGAAGGTCAAGAAAGAGTGGGATGGGGCAAGTGGGATGCTACTTGTATATGTCAGCACCTAGCGCCTCAATCAGCCCATTGGAGAATGCCAAGAAAGGCACAGAGTGAAGCTGTAGGGAATATAAGCCAAGGTTATGCAACCTGTCCTCGTAACGCACTGTCATCGTAGACAATCCTAAATGAGAGAGATTACTCTATGTTTATGCTTGAATAATGCAGCCAATCTCCATTCAAACCGACTACAAACTTCATTCCACCATTTAGCATATGAGATTTATTGTTTGATGAGCCTGTGAATGTGATGTCAACACAAAGCAGTGGGCAGGTCAATCAACACAGTGAATCCAACTAGTTGCTGATAACACAACTTTGAATGAGGGAACCACAGTGGACCTAGCACAACATATCGACTGGACCCACAAAGGTTGGCAGCAGTTAGAAAAAGCCAGAAAGAAAATAGGTAGTCCTGGCTGCAATGTTAAAAGTGTCAGATAATTTATAATTTAGTTTGCATGTAAACTGGGGATTAGAAGCTATCATTGCCCATTGACCAAATATGGGCATTTATCTGCAGAATTATGCAATACTGAAGCTAATTCCAGTACTCCCACCATCATCCCATCTCAGATCATCTAACAGCACAGAGCAGGGATTAACCTCGGGGCCCAACTGCTTGGTATGGTATTTAATGAACGAGGCATCTAGGCAGCATTTGTTCTGATGTTTGAAGGCCTAATGAACGCTGACATTTCTATGTCTAAAGGAGGCTCATTATTTTTAAATGGCATTGCCACAACCACCTTTAAATAAGAATTACTGAAATCAACCTTTCCCCTTACCAACAACTATGACTGCTTTCAGAGCTTCTAATTGTCATAATGTGATAGTCTCAGAACAACGTTTAATTTAAGACTTGATTTGCTTGGGGTCAAATAAATGCCTCTTCCAGGAGGTATTTTATTCTTGAGGGAAATTATGCCTGCTGGTAAATGTTGACACACATTTAAAATATGCTGTGAAATATGTTCTCTCAACATGGAATTTTGGAATTCTTCACTGCAGCAAGTATTACAATTTATCTTTCAACACATTTACATGCCACACAAAACTGGTGGACGCATGAAAAAAAAACTAAAAAAAGACAAAATGCACCTAAAGAACTACCAAAACTGCGTGGATGAAAATGCTAACATAGCATGTGAGAAACAGCAACAAGAAGATTAGGAACCAGGAATGTTAGCTTAGCAGTTATGCTACTGGACTAGTGATCCAGAGATATGAGTTCAAATCCCACTACAGCAGCTATGGAATTTGAATTCAGTTAATTAAATAAATATGGAATGAAAATTTAGCATCAGTAATGGTGGCCATTAAACTACCGGATTTACGTAAAAATCCAACTAGTTCACGAATATACTTTAGGGAAAGAAATCTGTCGTCCTTATCCGATGTGGTCCAAATGTGACTCCAAACCAACAGCAATGTGGTTGACTCTTAACTGTCCTCTGAAATAGCCTAGCAAACCAATCACTTATAACAAACCTCTACAACAAGGTATAATAAGAATAAAACCAGGCAAACCACCAGGCATCAACCAAGGCATCAGATTTGGACAGGACAAAGGTTCATTAACGCAGTTGACCCTGTCAAGACACCCTCATTAACATCTGGGGATGTGTGCCAAAATTGGGAGAGCTGTCCCCCAAACAAACTAAGCACCAGGCTGATGCAGTCATGGTCATACAGAATCATACCTTTCAGCCAACTTCCCAGACTCCTCCATCAACATTCCTGGGTAGATACCAGGTGTGGCAGCACAGTGGTATATCTTTGTTAGGGAACTACCCTGGGAGTCCTCAACATTGACTCCAGAACCCATGAAGTCTCAAGCATCAAGTCAAATATGAGCAAAGAAACCTACCACCCTCCCTCCATGTTGAACACCATTCTAAACAAGCACTGAGGGTGGCATGGGCACAGAATGTACTCTGGATCAGGAACATCAATGTCCATCACCAACATTGGCTCGGTAGCATCACCAGCGACTGGGATGGTTGATTCCTGAAGGGCATTACTGCCAGCCTGGGCTTGTGGCAGCTGGTGAGAGAACCAATATTAAGGAAAAAGCTATTTGACCTCATCTTCATCAATCTCCCTGGTTTAGATGCATCTATCAACATTAGTATTGGTAAGAGTGACCATTTCACAGTCCTTGTGGAGACAAAGTCCTGTCTTCACATTGTGGAAATGCTTCATCATATTGTGTGACACTACTTTCATGCTGAATGGGACAGATTCAGAATACTTCAAAACTGTGCAACTGTGAGGCAATTTTGGCCATCAGCAGCAGCAGAATTGTATTTCCTTACAATCTGTAACACCTAGCACATCCCTAGCTACCACTGTCATCAAGTCAGCTACCCAACCCCGGTTCAGTCAAGGGCAGCACATGATGAAACTGCAACCTTGGACTATATGCATGTTAAACAGCAGAAGCAGCATGCTATTGACAAAGCTAAGCAATCCCACAACCAATGGATCAACTCAAAGCTCTGCAGTCCTGTCACATCCAGTCGTGAATGCTGGTGGACAGTTAAACAACTAACTGAGGAGAAGGCGCCACAAACACCCTGGGCAGAATTTTCTGCCTGTTGGGTGGGCCAAGCGGGAGCGGGTGCAGGCGGACCTGGTCGCCACCTGTGATTGGGTCCGCACCACCATTTTACGCGGGCGGGCCAGTTAAGGCCTGCCCAGCGTGAAATGTGGCACCCGAGGATAGCGGGAGTGGGCGGGCGGCGGCGGGACTGCTATAACCGCCGGGTCCAATGGCGAAACGGCGGCCTGTTTTGAAAAACTCCTGCAGCCTTGCAAAGGCTGTCAAACATGGCCAGCAGAAGGGCTCCCCAGCGCGCTGCTGGTGAGCAGGCCAGGCAGGAGGGCAGGGCAGGGGGGCACTGTATCCCTCATTTCTCAGGCGATTGTCTTTCTGCCCTCTTTGAAGAGGTAGCAGCACGACGGGCGGTCCTCGTTCTCAGGGACAGGAGGAGGAGGCCCACCACAGGACCAAACGTGCCTGGGAGGAGGTGGCGGAGGTAATGAGCTCCCGTGACGTGGTGCAGTGCACCTGGATCCAGTGCCGCAAGCGCTTCAATGACCTTTTGCGTTCTGGAAGGGTGAGTACCATGTTGACATTGGTCACTTAACCCAGCAGGTAGGCTTTCCGCCCCTGGCCACCCTCCCCCTCAACTCTGAGTGCAGTTACTGCATTGAATCATTGACGGCATGTGTCCTTCGCTGGGTGGGCCAGCAGATATTGCCCATGCCGAGGTCATCCTGAGAGGGTGGCGATGAGATGGGTTCTGCACCCGCAGCATGTGGTACAGTGACACCCACATTACTGTTTTGGGGGCAACCTGGAGGAGCTGCACCTAGGCACAGTGCTGGAACTGGGAAACATGTCAAAGTCAGGGTGCTGACATACTGAGAGGGGAGCTTCCAGGTGGCAGGGCACCAATCCATCTGCTGCCCTTTGCGTTCCACATCGCTGGGAGTGTACTATAGGCCCCCAAACAGTCAGAGAGAAATAGAAGAGCAGATATGTAGGCAAATTTCAGAGAAGTGTAAAAATAATAGGGTAGTAATAGTGGGGGATTTCAACATCCCCAACACTAAATGGGTTAGTCATAGTGTGATAGGTTTAGAGGGAGAGGAATTCTTAAAATGCATCCAGGAGAGCTTTTTAAGCCAGTGCTTAGAAGGTCCTACAAGAGAGGGGGCTGGCCTTAATTTTAGGGAATGAAGCCGGGCAAGTGGTAGAGGTATCGTGAGGGAGCATTTTGCAGATAGTGATCATAACTCCATTAGATTCAAGGTTGTTATGGAAAAGGACAAGGATGGGCCAGAAATCAGAGTTCTAAATTGGGGGAAGGCCGATTTTAGTAAGATCAGATATGATTTGGCCAGAGTGGACTGGGAGCAGCTAGTTTTAGGTAAATCTACGTCAGAGCAGTGGGACTCATTCAAGAAGGAAACAGGGAGAGTACAGGGCCAATATACTCCAGTAAAGACAAAGGGTGGGACCAACAAATCCAGGGAACCCTGGATATCGAGGGATATACAGAATTGGATAAAGAGAAAAAGGGAGGCTTATGGCAGATACCGAGGGCTCAAAACAGCGGAAGCCCTGGAGTAGTATAGAATGTGTAGGGAGGAACTTAAAAAGGAAATTAGGAGATCAAATAGGGGGCATAAAACAACAATGGCAGGTAAAATAAAGGAAAATCCAAAGTTATTTTACAGGTACATTAAGAGTAAGAGGATAACTAGGGAAAGAGTAAGGCCCATTAAGGACCATAGTGGTAATTTGTGTGTGGAGTTGGAAGATGTAGGTAGGGTTCTAAATGAATACTTTGTGTCGGTGTTCACAATTCAGAGGGACGACATGGGTATGGAAATCAGGCAGAAGGACTGTGATATAATTAAAGGAATTAGCATAGAAAGGGAGGAGGTTCTAAGTGGCCTGACAGGCTTAAAAGTAGATAAATCCCCAGGCCCGGATGAAATGTATCCCAGATTGATGAGTGAGACAAGGGAGGAGATAGCAGGGGCGCTGGCAATAATTTTCAATGCCTCTCTGGCCACAGGAGAGGTGCCAGACTGGAGGACAGCCAATGTGGTACCGTTATTCACGAAGAGAGGAAGGGATAAACCAGGGAACTACAGGCCAGTCAGTCTAACCTCAGTGGTGGGGAAACTATTGGAAGCAATTCTGAGGGGCAGAATTATTCTACATTTGGAGAGGCAGGGATTAATCAAGGACAGTCAGTATGGTTTTGTTAAGGGGAGGTCATGTCTGACCAATTTGATTGAATTTTTCGAAGAGGTGACCAGGTGTTTAGATGAGGGTAATGCATTTGACGTAATCTACTTGGACTTCAGTCAGGCTTTTGACAAGGTCCTGCATGGGAGACTGATAACGAAGGTAAGAGCCCATGGGATCCATGGCAATTCGACGAATTGGATCCAGAATTGGCTGAGCGGCAGGAAGCAGAGGGTGATGGTCGAGGGGTGTTTTTGTGACTGGATGCCTGTGTCCAGTGGGGTTCCACAGGGATCGGTGTACAGTCCCTTGCTGTTTGTGGTATATATAAACGATTTAGACTTGAATGTAGGAGGGTTGATCAGTAAGTTTGCAGATGACACGAAAATTGGTGGGATGGTAAATAGTGAGGAGGACAACCTTAGATTACAGGAGGATATAGACAGACTGGTCAGATGGGCTGATCAGTGGCAAATGGAATTTATTCCGGATAAGCGTGAGGTGATGCACTTGGGCAGGGCAAACAAGGCAAGGGAATACACGATGAATGGTAGGACCCTGGGAAGTACCAAGGATCAGAGGGACTTTGGTGTACATGTCCACCGGTCCCTTAAGATAGCGCGACTGGTGGATAAGGTGGTTAAGAAGGCATATGGGATGCTTGCCTTTATTAGCCGAGGCATAGAATATAAGAGAAGGGAGGTTATGCTGGAACTGTATAAAATGCTGGTTAGGCCACAGCTAGAGTACTGAGGGCAGTTCTGGAATCCACATTATAGGAAGGATGTGATTGCACTACAGAGGGTGCAGAGGAGATTTACCAAGATGCTGCCTGGGCTGGAGAGTTTTAGTCATGAGGAGAGATTGGATAGACTGGGGTTATTTTTCTTGGAGCAGAGGAGATTGAGGGGGGACATGATTGAGGGGTATAAAATTATGAGGGGCATATATAGGGTAGACAGGAGGGAAACTTTTCCCCTTGGTGGAGGGATCAATAAACAGGGGGCATAGATTTAAGGTAAGGGGCAGGAGGCTAAAAGGGGACGTGAGGAAGAATTTTTTCACCCAGAGGGTGGTGGGAATCTGGAACTCACTGCCTGAAAGGGTGGTAGAGGCAGAAACCCTCATAACATTTAAGAAGTATTTGGATGTGCACTTGCAATGCCATGGCATACAAGCCTGTGGGCCTAGTGCTGGAAAATGGGATTAGAATAGTTAGGTACTTGTTTGACCAGCGCAGACTTGATGGGCCAAAGGACCTTTTTCTGTGCTGTAGACCTCTATGGCTCTATGCTGGCACCTCCTGGCTTTGGAAGGTTGGTCCATGTGGTGCCAGATGTGATGTAGGCTGCATTTGGCCAAGCAGGGGGGGGGGGGGGACAGGCCTGGCATCTTTGTATGAGTGTACGGCAGCTGTGGGGTGAGGAGGCATTGCAACCCTGCAATGTTCCACTCTGGTTGGGGTGGGACGGCAGCGAAGAGATTGCAGGTATAAGGTACACTAATCAATGCTCTTTTCTCCTTTTCAAGAAAAGAATGCTCATAATGCCACCAAGCGGTTGAGGACTGGCGGAGGGCCAGACCAGTTGGCCATCATTACCAGGTTCGAGCAGGAGGCCCTCGATCTGGACAGACACCATGTGCCCAGGTCCACCGGTGTCGGTGATGCTGGGGTGCCACGGGCAGGTATGTTAGTCCAGCACTGAGGTCACCATTAGCGTCCCAGCAGCCATGGCACTGCTGAATGTTCACTGATTGAAGTTTGCAACATGGCTTGACCATTGCTTATGGAAGGATGAGTACATAATGATCCGGGGACAGGGATGCACATTGACATTGTCTCCACGTTAACCAATCAAATGTCCTTGTTCTTCCTTTCAGCATTAGCGGAGCAGGACCGGGAGAAGGCAGCACAGGGGCCCCTTCTCACACCTGAGGGTCCTGAAGTCTCTGACCCACCAGCGTCACACCATCTCTGCCAGGTGCTTTTGTGTTGCCGCACATGAGGTCATGATTAGTTGGTGTGGTGTTTAACACCTTTGTCATTTTGTTTCCTTAAGTTCGTTTTGTTACATCATTAAATTTAGACATGTGACCATGGTTGAGGGTGCCTCTCTTCCTTTGCAGGTGGATGGTTACCCATGATGTTATGGGTGAGTTGTGCACATTGAGCTATAGTTACAAGGCCCTTACTTAATGGTCCTACCCAGGCCAATTTTGCTCTCAGGTATCGAGTATGGAGCCTGCAGCACAGACTTTTGTTCGAGATCCATCTGTGGTGTGCTAGCTGAAGGTTCCTTGGATTAGAGTGTCCCGGGTGTCCCTGCCTCCCTGGAGTATGCCCGGGTCAGCATCTACCCCCTCAGCATTTCCCTGTGCGTGCTCATCCTCGGACTCACTGCTGGACTCACTGTGTGCAGCCGCAGCAACTGCGTCTACATCTTCTTCGTCCACAGTGTCCCCCCTTTTCCAGCACAAGATTGTGGAGAGTGCAGCATGCAACCACTATCAGTGTCATACGATCTGGGGGCTATTGGAGCACGCCCCCTGAACAGCCCAGGCTTCGGAAGCGCATCTTGAGAAGACCGATAGTTCTCTCCACCATAGCCCTTGTGGAGACGTGGCTCCTATTGTACCGCTGCTCAGCTTCTTTCTTGAATGGCGGAGAGACGTCATGAGCCACCTTTTGAGGGGATAGCCCTTGTTACCCAGCAGCCATCCATCCAGCCGGGCTGGAGCACTGAAGAGCCTCGGCACCTGGGAGTGTCTGAGGATGTAGGCGTCGTGGGAGCTGCCTGGGTACCTTGCGCAGACTTGTAGAATCAGCATCCTGTGATCACACACTATCTGCACGTTCATGGAGTGGAAGCCCTTCCTGTTGACAAAGGCAACGGGCTCACCTGCTGGCGCCTTGATGGCCACATGTGTGCAGTCTATTGCACCCTGGATGCGGGGGAAGCCAGCAATGGCTGCAAAGCCTCTGGCTCGCTGTGTCTGGCTCACGGCTGGTCCCAGCGGTAGTGGATGAAGGTCAATGCACACCTGAACAAAACGTCTGTAACCTGCTCGACACAAGTGTGGACAGCTGATTGGGAGACACCACAAAGATCACCCACTGAGCCCTGGAGGGAACCAGAGGCATAGAAGCTGAGGGCAGCTGTGACCTTTAGAGCCACTGGGATGGGGTGTCCACCCACACAGTTAGCGGAGATTTCAGGGCCTATCACCTGACAGATATAGTTGACTGTCTCCCTTGAGAGACGGCACCTCCTTCGGCATTCCACCTCAGACATATTGAGGTAGCTGCTTTGCCGCCTGTATACCCTGGCAGCAGGATATTGGCATCTTCTGCAGCCCTTTCTGCCTTGGACTACCTCTTGGCCCTGCGCCCCTTGTGCCTGTGCCTGTCCTCCCAAAAGTGGCTCTCTTGGAGGCTGAATGTGCACCCCTGGCCTCCTCCCCCTTCTGGCCCTCCCTTCTTCCTCAGACAAGGTGCCTCCAGTGGAGAGCACAACTCCCATTCCTAGGCGAAGGGATGGCTTCCTGAAACCTGCAGGCCCCAAAAAGGATCTTCACTGTAGAGTGCTGACCTGAAGGTTGTGAGCCCTGTCCAAGCAGCTGGTATGAGTTTTGAAGTTTCTGCTCACACAGGTAAGTATCAGAAACTTTCCAAATTAAATATCTGACTGAGCACCTTCATGACCCCACTGACCCCTCTTATCCCGCCCGTGGATGAGGTTTATACAAATGTCTCCTACCCGCCTGCCCATTGCGCCCATGCGACGACCTGAAGATCTCACGGGCCCCGAAAAATCAGCATCAATTGGTGCCTCAAGGGCCTTAAGTTAATTAATGGCGGGTGCACATAGGAGATCATTGTGCGCCCACCCACTGAAATATTGCGATAGCGTGTGGTGATGTCGGGACACTCACCCAATGTCACCGCGCGTCATTTTACACGTCGGCGTGCGGGGCCTGCCCCCCACACGGCAACGGGAAAATTCTGCCCCCTATTCTCAATGATGGAGAGCAAAGGCTTGATGGGGGGATGGGGGAAGATTGGGGAAAGGTGCGCCAAGACACATGATGGGGTGGTGGGGGGAGGTGAGTAAACGTATTTGGGGCCAGAACGGAATAACAGTCCTGTGCAGAAGCACAAATGCTAGTTGAGGCCAGACTAGCAATGGAAAGACAATGACTGTTCTTGTTCCAATCCAGGAAGGGGGAGGACCTGTCAATCCTGTGCCAGTTGTGTCCAGCATGGTATGCACAGGGTATGGTGGCCCTCTCACACATGTCAGCCCCGGGAGGTTTCAGGCTTCATACTGGACCGAATATAGCACAATCACAGTCAGGGGAGGCATCTACAGCCTATAGATGGAAGGAGGTAATGTAGGGGCAGGCACTCGATGGTCTCTTGTTGGCGAGGGGGGGGTAGTCTCTGTATGTGACAATGCAGCGGGCCTCAGGATGGGGAGGGGTCAGGTCAACATGGAACATAGGGGCATAGGGATGAAAGGGTTCAGGGGGTAGGTCAGGGATATTCATGACACTGAATATGGGATCAAGGATTAGAGGGGGAGAAAGGAGAATGTTTGGAGGGAGGGACATCTGAGAATTATGTCCTACAGGGAGATGGGAAGGATTTCCATTGTCACAGGGGGAGGGTCGAAGCTGGTCTGGAAGTACAACCTAAGCACCATTGATTTCCAACCTGAATCTGTGGCGCAGTTGAAAAGGAAAATGGTAAAAAATCTGCAAGGGAGGGCACTCAGGGCTTATGGGGGGAGTCAACCACTGCACTTGTGAGGCGGTCAAAGAGGCACCCTCCTAAACACCAAATTTTCAAATGAAGAGGAAGGGACAGCTGAGACATGTCAGGAGCATTCCAAACCCAAGTGAGGGAATCTGCAGCCTTAACTGTTATAACATTCCCATACGAGAGTCATTTATAATTGGGCCATTAAATGATCTCCTTGCCAAAACCCTTTCTCTCACTCTTGGCAAATTCTGATTTTAAGAAGGCACCAATAGACAAGGCGGCAATGAGGGGTGCTGTTGACATTTCCACATGGACATTAGAGAATGCTGCAGACAGACATGAGTGTATATGAGTACAGAGTTTGGGCTCACAGACCATACTCAAGGCTGAAGGACAGTAAATGGAGGTCAACGAAAGACTCCATGAACCTCTACATTTCATCATCTATCAAACAAACTGACCATTCTACAATGCAGAAGCATCGGGGGACTACATGAGCCTCCATCTTACACTGTTAAGACTGAAGATCACATTAACCTCTAAAGCACATCTCAGGGATGCCTTGGGCAACCACACATTTCTTTGAGACTTATGCTTCACTGATGTGACCACTGAGCAGAGAACGGCCAGACACTGTCATGAGATGGTTCTACACAACATTGAGCTGAGGCACATGATGGGATATCTGCGAGAAAGGCATGGGGGAGGAGGGGGTAATGTGTGAAACTTGATTGACCACAAAACATTTCATCAGACAGAAGAAGCGACACACCTGGAGAAGTGGAATGGGTGCAAATCTATTTACATTTGTGGATATGACAAATATTTGTGAACACCCACGCAACCGTTGTACTTATATTTCTTAATCTTCCTAAACCCACCGCTACGTCTTGATGCATCCCCGACATCCACAGCCAAGGTGGAGGCAGTCTGCAGATTATTGTCTGAGATGACTTTGGCGGGTGTTCTCTGGAGGGTTAAGACCTGGAGGGCCCCGGCCTGCTTTGGGTCTCCTGCTGTGGGGCAGGTGCAACCTCCTCAGCCTGTGGAGCTGCAGCTGATGGGGTCACAGGCAGAGGGGATGTAGATCAGCTGGACACTCTCAGAGTCACCTGGGTGGATGGCCCAGGGATGTTCAGCTGTTGGTCCTCATCCCTCTGGGTACCCGAGGGCCACTGGCTGACTCTTTGAGAAGGGGCACCTGGAGAGAGGTCAAGGTGCCCTGTCCCCCTCTCACTTAGCCACTGATGGATGCCACCAATGCTGACAGCGATGGAGTGCAATTCCTGCAGCACAGCAGGCCCTATGTCCTGGACCAAGGTCTCCATGGCGGTCACCATCCTACCAGTGTTCACCTCGGTGTGGTGGCATGTTGGTGCAATGACACCATACTATACACGGGTGGACTCCTCCATCGTTCATTGCAATCTGTTGACTGCATCTGACAACCCTGCCTGATATTCCTGTGTCTGATGCTGCAGCTCCAACATCTGTGTTAAGGCAGATTCCGGAGGCTCATCATCTGACTGAGGCTCAGCAGAATCCTTGCCTTCAGCAGTCTAGTGTGTGAGTGTCGGAGACCTTGAATGTCCCTGCCTTTACCTACTGTGGACAAGGATCTGTGCTCATCAGATTGTGACCCTGAGCCTGTTCTAGAACCTGGTTCCACCGAGGTCTGTGTCTCTACACTGGTGGAGGGTTCAGGTGAATGCTGTGATGGGTCTTCATCTGGTGTGTCCTCAGGATCCTCATCTGAGGTGGTGAGGGGACTGGGGCTGAGGGGTTGGCTGCCACTGTCCCTCGTGTTTCTCACTGTTGCCTGAGAACAGATTATTAGTGATTGGCTGCATAGTCAACAACATCACAAAGTACTCACAGTATTGTTGGGTGAACATTGAACTGGTGCTGGGTCCTCACTTGGTTGGTGGATGCCAGTCTCACTGTTGGCACGTGTATGTTCACGGTCTTCTCTGGCCAGCTCTGCTGCAGGCTTTTCAAACTCTGTGAAGGGCCTGAACTCAGGCACCCTCCCCATCAATCAGAGATCTCTCCCTTTTGTTTCGGGCGAGCTTGTCCTGTGTAAAGGCAGGTGGACAGACAGTGACCAGGATGGCTGCTGAGGCAGATACTGTGGATGTCTGCCTTGTGTGGGTACTCAGTGGACCTGTGTAAGGGCTGAGGCTGTGAGCTACACAGGATGTGAGAGGAGATGAAGATACCAAAGTATGTGTGAGAGTTAGTGGTGGTGTCCCTTGTGATGATAATGTGTGAGATCCCTGTGAACTGTCACCCTGTGAATGTCTGATGGGCTTGTGAGAGTGTGAGTTGAGATTGAGGCGAAAGGTGACTTACTGTGGTGGAACAGATGAGATCATTCCTCCTTTTCCTGGACTGGATGACAGATCTCCTGTGCGCAGAGTTGGCACAGACCGTGCTGGCCACATCCTCCCAAGCCACAGCAGTGTGGTTGGTGGACTTCCTTCTGCCATCACGGGGCTGAGGACATCCTGGCATTCCTCCACGGTCTCCAGAAGAACACCCAGTGCTCTGTCACTGAATTCGGGGATAGTTGACTTCTTACCTTTGGAAGCCATCACTCTCATGCAGCTGACCTGGGCTGCAGAGAGTGAATGACGTGTATGGGTGTTGTTCAAATATGGCACCAAGGAAGATGATCTGATGAGGTCATGGCAGGGCAGGTGAATCGCAGCCCGTCTCATCAAGGGGTCCGACGTGCTTCCGGTTCATGCATATATAACGACCGGACGATGTGCCGTGTAACTCCCCCATTGCAGCCGGTGGGAACAATGCTGCTTTTGCCGTCTGCCACTGCACTTAGTCTTTGGAGTGGAAAATCCAGCCCCTCTTTACAGTCTTGGCCCAAACATGGATAAAAAAGCTGAACCCAGAGGTGCAGCAAAAGTAACTACCCTTGACAACAAAGCAGAATTTTGCTGAGTATGGCCTCAAGGACTGTAGTAAAATTGAAGTCAATGGGAATCAAGGGGAAAGCCCTCCACTGTCTGGAGTCATACATAGCACAAAGGAAAATGATTGTGGTTGTTGGGGGGGTCAGGGAGGGAGGTGTTGCTCCTCAGGGTAATGTTTGCGGCCCAATCATCTTTAGCTGTTTCATCAATGGCCTTTCTGCCATAATAAAGTCAGAAGTGGGGATGTTTACTGATGATTACACAGTGTTTAATACCATTTGCAACTATCCAAGCAGCCCATACCCTCAGAAAGCAACATCTGGATAGCATTCAGGCTTGGGCTGATAAGTGGCAAGTGACATTCATGCAACATAAGTGCCAGATGATGACAATCTCCAACAAGAGAGAATCTAACCAACTCTCCATGATATTCAACGACATTACCATCACTGAAACCCCCACCATCAACATCTTGGGGTCACTACTAACGAAAAGTAAACTTGCCCAGCTATATAAATACAAGAGCAGGTCAGAAGTTGGGCATTCTGTGGTGAATAACTCACTTCCTGACTTCCAAAAGCCTGTGCACCTTCTACAATTAAACTCAAATCATGAGTGTGATGGAATACTCTTCATTAACCTGAATGAATGTGGCTCCAACAGCACTCAAGAAGCTCACCACCATCCAAGACAAAGTAGCCCACTTGATTAGCACCCCTATCCACAACCTTAAACATTCACTCCTTCCACACCAGTGCATGTGGCAGCAGTGTGTATCATCTACAAGATGCACTGCAGCAACTCACCAAGGCTCCTTCGGCACACCTGCCAAACCCACGACCTCTATCACCTAGAAAGACAAGGGCAGAAAATGCATTGGAACACCACCACCTGCAAGTTCTCCTCCAAGCCATACCCCATCCTGACTTGGAAATATATAGTTATTCCTTTATCATCGCTGCATTAAATTCCTGGAACTCCCTCTCTAAGAGCACTGTGGGTGTACCTGCACCATATGGACTGCAGCGGTTCAAAAAGGAAACTCACTGCCCCCTTCTTAAAGGCAATTAGAGATGGGCAATAAATGCTGGCCTTACCAGTGATGACCACATCCTATGTATGAATAAATTAGTTTACTCATTCTTCTTCAACCTATTGTGACAAACTGGTTAATAGTGATTCACTATACATGCAATTAGATTCTTTCTGGCACATATGACATAACTTGTAACCCAACATAATTTTCTGCTGCAACAACTATACTTGTTTTTCATGTGAATAAAGCCTCATTTCCTGGATTACTTTTCAAAAAGGAGGAAGAAATACAAAAGTCTGTTAAAGTAATGCAACTAGTAATAAGATACAACAATCAAAATGGCAAAGTAGAAATACTTGTTTATTATTTAGAATAGTCAGAGGTTATTTTGCATGAAAACAAACTATGAGTAAGCCTGGTAGGTTTGTTTATGACATGTGTTGGTTGTTGGAAGATTTTAGTATCAAGTTAGAATTCTGTCAAATGTTGCATGGCAGGAGCTGTTTTCATTACTCCCCAGGATTTCTTAATGTCAAAAATGCAATGGCAACTTTTTGGAGCGTGAAAATAACAGTTAATTGCTTATATGTTTCTCTCTGCATAAAGGGGAGAAAACTTTCCTTAAACGGCTCAGTAACTCTACTCGGGTATAGTGAAGATAATATCAAAAGTTGCAGGCTCTTGAAAAATAGTGAATGTGGTTAACCGTGAAGAGGACTGTAAACAACTTCTGAAGGACATAGACAGACTTAGCAGATTGAATTTCATGTAATTGCCTGATGTGGAGAAATGAGGTGATTCATTTTGAGAGATAGAAACAAGGAAACTAAACACATACTAAATGTTTACACTTTAAAAGGGAGCAGAGAAACTTTAAATTCAGGTGTGAAAATATGTAAAAGTGGTACAAGTTGATGAAGTTGATTTTTTTAAAAATCATGTGATCCCAGGTTTTATAAATAGCAGCACTGAATGCAAAAACATGGAGGTAATGCTAAACGTGTGTAAACAGTTGGTTATACTCCAGTGAGAATACTCTGTCCAGTTTTGGACATTATCTTTAAAAAGGGTGTCAAGACCATGGAAATAGTGCATGAGCAATTCACTAGACGATATCAGAGATGAGAGGTTTATTTGTCAGGTAACTAGATGAACTGGGCTGTTTTCATCAGAATAGAGATTAGAGAAGATTAAGAGATCTAACTGAAATATTCAAAAATAATGAAACGTTTTGATAAGGTTATAAGTGGCTGGGAGTTTCACAGCAAGTAAATTACTTCCTGATTCTGCAAAGCCTGTCCATCATTTACATGTGTCACAGCCATGCAGTTATACCCAGGGATTTATGGAAAATGGATATTTTACTTTTAAAAGCAAAATGGAGAATAGATATTCTGATCTGAAATAATATGGAGTTGAGAGGTCAGGTGACCTCCTTCTTTTCTGACAATATACCTGAAACTGCACAAGGCTGGGTATTAGCCTGCTGGTCTAGACAGGACATTAAAATGCGAATCTCCTTTTGGGACATATCAATAAGACAACATTAAAATGAAACATATATTTCCTGTGGATATAATGGCTGCTATTGTCCAAATACCTCCTATTGTCCAAATGCAGCAACTAGTACACAATGGCCCTGTAGACCTCTTGGCTGCAGAAGGAAATTTCACAGAATGGCGATGAGAAGAAACCCATTCAATCATAAGGAGATGCAAATTGCTGAAATGCAAACCTTATTGTGTATCAATGCTTAAGTTGTCAGGGACCATGTGTATGGACCATGGAAAGACAAATAGTATTGTCACCTGACAGAAACTAGGTTGTGATAAGGAATATTTAATAATGCACATTTTGAGAGCAACCTCAGTCAGTCTGGCAGTCAAGGAGACTAAGAGAGAATAGATCCAGTTCAGCAAAGGAAGACCCTGCCTAGAATCGACCAACAGGCAGAGAGGTGGGGTTAGCCTTTTACCTACCAATTTGAAAAACCAAGTCAGAGATCTCTGCTGCAGGGGCTCAATTGTACCTTAACTGAAGCAAAGCCAGAAACCTGCTACTGCAAATAGTAAGCCACTGTGAATTTGTCTTTGGAAACTTCCAACCTCCATTTCCTCAGTGAACCAAAAGAGAATCATCAGGCCTGCAAAGATTCAAGCTTCCATCTCAAAAGACTCAAGTATATCAGTGAATTCTTGGACCTTTTAAAAACCTAAGTGCAAGTTACCTCTTTTGTAATTGCACGCGTGCGCGCGTGTGTGTATACATGAGTGAGTGGGTTGGGTGCTGTTGCAATACCTTCAGGTGTTGAGAAAGGAACATTCGTTCTTCCTATCTTTTACTTACATCTTTACATGTTTTTGGGAGTCACACAGAAGTGAAAGTAAGCTAATGCAGCGCACTGGTAAGAAAGTGGCTGGAGCATTCAGTACAAATGGGTAAAATAGGCTAGGTTTAACTGTATTAATAACAGAAAACCAGATTTATCGCTTGAATTAAATATATTTTACATCCTCTACAAACAAAATGCTCCCCTTCAGTTTTCAGTTTTTACATCTTGTCAGGTGGAAGACATACACATGATTCCAAACGTTAGCTTCTGAGTGCCAAGGTAACAGCTTCCTTCTTATTGGTCAAGTCTGTCACATCAGGTGCACAATTTACAGTAGCAAGTGAAAAGTGGGGCGACAAAAACAGAGAGAGCAGTGACATCAGCTGTAAAGGTCAATGTAGGAGTTTTTGTAAGGTTAGTTCAGGATTGTATTCCAATATTAAAGTTTTATTCTAGAGTATTGATAGTAGCTTTAAGGATCAAAGTCATACAAAGGGATCCATGAGTTTAAGTGTCTAAGAATGGAGGTGGGCAGTGGGGTTGCGATACAACCGTACCAGTAAGAAATTTAAGTTACTTTCACCCCTGGAGTCACAGCACTCAAGAAGTTAAAACACTTCTTTAAAACACATCTATCTGTGGTCAGTGAATGGGAAAGAAAGGGGGAATCATCCTACCATTTCTCCGCTGTCCATAATACAAGACACAAGTCAGAACTGTGATGGAATACTCTGAACTTGCCTGGACGAGTGCAACTCCAACAACGCTCATTACCATCCAGGAAAAAACAGCCCACTTGATCGACATCCCATTCACCACCTTAAAATTTCACTCTCTCCACCACCAATGCACAGTGGCAGCAGTATGTACCATCTATAGATGTACTGCAGCAACTCATGAAGCCTCCTTTGAAAGCAACTTCCACCCCACAACTTGTACAGCCTTGTAGGACAAGGGTAGCAGAGACATGGGAACACCACCAGCTGCAAGTTCACCTCCAAGCCTCACATCATCCTGATTGGAACTATATTGTTCTTCCTTCACTGTCACTGGGTAAAACTCCTGGAACCCCCTTCCTAACAGCATTGTGGGTTACCCACACCAGGTAGACTGCACTGGTTCAAGAAGGCTGCTCACCATCACCTTGTCATAGGCAACTAGGGATGGGCAACAAATGCTACCTTGCCA
This sequence comes from Cetorhinus maximus, assembly GCF_964194155.1. NCBI lineage: Eukaryota > Metazoa > Chordata > Chondrichthyes > Lamniformes > Cetorhinidae > Cetorhinus > Cetorhinus maximus. The sequence continues at coordinate 47,123,732 of NC_135897.1, read as the reverse complement.
GTGATGCTGAAATCTCATGGCAGAATTTAAAAAAGGATTTTCTTCATTTGGAATTAAGTTGAAAATTTGCAGAGTTCAATGATACTTACACCGACATTATAAATTGTAGCAATAATCCAGGACAGTTTTACTGACAAATGATGATCTAATTGCAAATGCTGCTTACTACAGCATGTGAGCAGCAGAATAGTTGGACGAAATTTGCTACTTCTAGTGCTTCAAGTTATACTACAGGTGATCAGCAGAAAGCTAAATACATTTTTTTTAAACCGGTAAAACATTAATATAATTTGTCACATTAATGAAGATTGTTTTTAATATCAGACCATTTTCACTGAATGTCAAAATCTCAAAGCCGGAAAACATACCTACCAAGTGGCTCTGTATGCCATAGTTTTATTTTCTAGATTTTGGCAAATTTTCTTCACCTATGCCATCTGGGTGTTTATTTCTTACTCCATATTTATACTTATCTTACAGTAAAATTAGTTAGGAAAATCAAATTTGATTTTTAAATGAACTCCATAACATTGTTATGATCCCAGTGGAGGCTGCCCCTGTACAAGCCTGATCCCAGAGTGGAACCCAGCTTGATAGATCCTAACTTTTATTTGTTTGTTTAGATACGTGGAGAGTAGCTGCTGAACAGAGGCACAGTTGTCAACTGATGAACTTTTAAGAAAAGAATAAAACATTTATTCAACAAGAAAAGATGAACTATATTACATACTCCTTCACCCACAACTATACTTTTACAGATGTATACAGATTTGTAAGGGTAAAACAAATTACAAAAGCTATCTTATACCCTAGTGTACACAGTAAGTACCCAGTCCATGTAAATCTATGGCACCTTGTGATCAGCCACACCACACTCTTAAACCAACGGACAGATGCCACCTCAAACAGGTGCTATGGATCTCTCCTTAGCTCCCCCCAGACACTTGTCACACTGTGAGCCAATCAGTCTCACTGAATTCCGTCCTTCACTCGAGGGTTTCTAATTCGAGTCTCCAAGACCTCGCCTTGGAATCATCTCCCAAACCGACGCATCCTGTCGGACGTCTTCCATAAGAGTTCACCTCCAGGGTTTTGAGCCCTCCTTCTGGTGCTCCTCTTCCCTACATTACCACATGCATTCAAGCCGCATTCCACGCACTATGCCTCACCAACTTAGCTGTCAACAGTACACCACAGCTTCACATGCCCACAGCAAAGAGTTACAGGCCTTCAGTTGTCTCTTTAGACCTTGTTGCCTCTTGCAAGCTTCTCTCACTTTAAATCTGCTTTCTGCAGCTTTTGTCTCTTTAAATCTGAAGCTTGGAGCCTTTCTCTCTGCCCTTCACTCTTAACTTCACTTAACAGGACCTTTTCCCAAGTTCCTGTCCTTCCTTTGACTAGAAAGTCATCTTTACACTTACTCTTCTTCCAGTCCCCTGATTTTTTGGGGTTTTCCATAGCTTTGGACATGCTATCTGTCCCCTTTTAGGCTGCTTCTGCTTCACAGCTGTCTTCAAACCAACTGAACTTAAACAACTTCCAAAAGAAACTGCTATCTCTCTTCTCCTTTGTGTGTCTGTGGGAAGAACCAGCCTCTCCGGGACCTTGTTGCTAGGCAACAGTCCAATCCTTCTACCCTTGTTTACTTTCTCTTTAGGGATCGTAAAACTTATTTGAAATGCAAGCACCTTTCTAAAGTGAAACTAAAACTCCATGTGATCTTTCTTAACATACAGATACAGAAATACAAATCAAACTTAAACCTTAAAGCCAAAACTCATTCCTAACACCCACAAAGACCAATATAACTTACTTACTTACTATTGCTATTTCCTAACAACATGCAATACTGTAATCACTGGCTAGTTTGTGAAAATCATATAGATTGGTTAAAACTATTAAAGCCACTTCGTGCTAGCATTACTAATGATAATTTCAAACAATTTTGTTAAACGAAGCAGCATGTACATTGGGAGAGTATAATTTAACTATTTATTAAGTGAGTTGTGTTAAACTAGCGGTTCAGTTCTCAGAGTGGGCAGCACCCATAGTTCCTGTCCTAAAACCAGATCAGACCGTCTGTTTCTATGGGGTATGGCGAACAAAGCAGCCAAACTGGACAGGTATCCTATTCCCAAGATTGAAGACCTCTACTCCAAATTAGCAGGAGGGACAACGTATACAAGCTTGACATGAATCACACATATCAGCAACTGGAACTGGATGATACGTACTGAGAATCTATGACCATAAACACCCACAAAGGGTTATATCAATACATACACCTGCCCTCAGTGTTTCTTCGGCCTGTGCTATTTTTCAGCGGATGATGGGGAGCTTGCTACAAGGACTACCTCAATTTGTGGTCTACCTGGACAATGTACTGATAACTGGATTCACGGAAAAGGAACACTTGACTAATCTAGAGGAAGTCCTGAAATGACTTTTAGAAGCAGGAGTGGGCCTGAAGAAGAAATGCACTTTTCAGGCAAATGAACTCATTTATTTGGGCCACTGGGTAGATGGTCAAGGGTTACACGCTGCTGAAGAGAAGGTTAAAGCAATCAGAGAGGCACCTGCACCTAAGAACATCTCTGAACTTCAGTTAGTTTTAGGGATGGGGAATTAGTATGGCCAATTTCCACCAGATTTATCAACAGTTCTAGTTCCTCTACATTCACTGCCAAAGAAAAACCAGCGTTGGGTTTGGCAGTCACCGCAAGAAGAAACCTTCATCAAAGTAAAACAGCTCTTGCACTCTTCAAATTTGTTAGTGCACTACGACCCAACAAAGGAATTGGTGCTAACCTGTGATATGTCCCCCTATGGAGTGGGAGTGGTTCCAACTCACAAGATGGACAATTGTACAGAGCGGCCAACAGACTATGTATCCAGGACACTTACCACAGCTGAGAAAGTATATTCTCAGATCAAAAAGGAAGGTCTGCCGATCATTATTGGTGTAAAAAAATTCCACCAATACCTGCATGGGAAACACTTCACAATAGTATCAAACCACAAACCACTTTTGGGTCTGTTTAGCGAGGAAAATCTCATAGCTTCTGCATGAATACAAAGGCAGGCCGTAATTTTAGCGGCATATGAATAAACCTTTGTGTATAGACCAGGGATTCATATAGCCAATACCGATGCCCTAAGTTACCTTCCTTTACAAGAGAACAATGACCATGTCCCAATTCCCCAAGAGCTCATGTTAGTAATGAATTTCCTGGATTCCTCACCAGTCCGTGCCAGGCAGATAAGAACTGGTCGAATCATGATCCAGTCCTGCCTCGAGTGAGAGACCAAGTGTTACATGGTTGGTCCCAGAAACCAGTCTCTGATGAATTTAAGCCATTTTTCAACCAAAGACACAAAATGAGCAGTGAAGATGATATTCTATTTATGGGGTGCACGAGTAGTAGCTCCTTCACAAGGAAGGGAACCGCTCTTAGTAGAGTTACACCATGCCCATCCAGGAATACCAAGAATGAAGACGATAGCGCAGTTATCTTTGGTGGCCGGGAATGGACGGCGATGTTGAGAATGTGGTTGAACACGGTGTGCAATGTCAGCAACTACAAAATTTGCTGGTGGCAGCCCCATTACAACTATGGGAGTGGCCTGGTAGACCCTGGGTGCAATTGCACATAGATTACATCAGTCTTTTCCTTGGAACCATGTTTCTGCTGATTATAGATGCTTATTCCAAGTGGTTAGATGTTTGAGGTTAAGTTGCCAATGGCAGGCGCTACTATAGAAAAACTACACCAAAGCTTTACTATCCACGGATTGCCAGAAGTAATCATCTCAGATTATGGTATTGCGTTTATGAGTGCTGAGTTTCAAAGATTTGTCAGCCTCAATGGTATCAACTACATGAAGACTGTACCGTGCCATCCGTCATCTAACAGACTGACGGAAACAGCAGTACAAACTTTCAAGGCAGGAATGAAAAAGTTAACAGATGAATCATTGGAAACTAAACTTGCTCGTTCCCTATTTCACTACAGAACAACCCCGCTCCCCCCCACACCCCCCCCACCCCCCCAACCTGCAGAATTACTGATGAGGTGCAGTCTTCAAACAAGACTAAGCCTGATACTTCCCAATTTGGAGGAGAAAGTGGAGAAAAGTCAAGAGAATCAAAAAGTGACTCATGATTTGCATAGTCCTGAGTGACAATTTACTGTTGGAGAAGCGGTATATGTAAGGAATTTTGGTGAAGGACCAAAGTGGTTACCTAGTAAGCTCTGTGACTGGACCATTGTCGTGCCAGGTGGGAGTGGAGGGCCGGATCACCTATAAGCATGTGGATCATTTAAGAAAAAGGGAGACATCCCAACAAAATGATGTTCCACTTGTTACCACTGCTGAACCAGTGGTTCTTGTTGAAGTTGCTGAACCAAGGATAGACATGCCCGATGTCTCTGTCAGAGTGGAAGACACTGAACTGCATGTACCTAATGAGGTACCTGATGTTAATGCGGTTTCAGAGAATGTGGTTCCTACAAAAGAATCGGAAGTTGTGGAGCTGCGACATTCCACACGGATCAGGAAACCACCGGAAAGACCGAACTTGTAATTTTGTGACCTGTGTAAATATTGTAATGTCATGAGATAAATATCCCTGTAAATACAAAATATATGGAAAAGTTAAAGGGGGAGGAATATAGTAATTATAGTTCTGCTAAACATAGGACTCAAGCTTTAAGAATAATCCTGTGTTGCAAGACCACAAGATATGTGTAAGCCAATGGGTTAGTAGCGCGGGAAACCTCTGAGGGAATTCTTCTTTAGTTACAGAATTAGGTGCGCATATGTAGCTGCTGCTGTCTTGTAAATAAAGTTCAATGTTTCCACCAAGAAAAGTTGCCTGAAAAATCAACTCTATAACGCTCTCATCTGAAAGATGTTGCTTCTGACAATGCAACATTCCCCGAGTAATATGATGAAGCTGTTAGCTTTAGCAATAATTGCTTTAGTACTCCACTGAGGTGTCAGTCTGGGTTATGCACTCATGTATCCGAAGTGGAGCTTGATGCCATGACTTTCTAACTTAGTGGTGAGCTAAGGCTGACACCCGATAAAGCATGCTAACAGCATAGAAAATGTCCTGCCTGCAGAGTGGGAAAAGCATGAAACACAGTTGTCAATGGTTTGTGTTAAATGTCCGTATGACTAGCACAAATTACATAGGATAATATGTTCCTCAAATGAGTCATTGTACTCTATTGTTCCACTGAAAAGCAAACTAGCAACACATTTTCAATTTCTGGTGGGGTTAAATAAATATTATTAAGACCACCTAGAAAGGTCTGCAAGGATTGCTTTGAAAGAACATGAGCAGTGAGATATCTTGTGTGCCAGGTTCCGATATGAAACAAAGTAACACACTTGCAGTCAATTAGCACCCTATCGGCTCAAAATATCTCAAACAGCTTTACACAAATTACTTTTGGAGTGCAATCATTATAACGTAGACCAATGTGCACACAGTGTGATACAAAAAAGGAAAGAGAAGAACATTTTTCAAATATTTCCACGGAACTGTCATGGCTGGATTTTCATGGAGTCCGAAGGACAATAGAGCCACTAGGACACAGACAGATGCTGAAAGAATGTGTCATCTTGTGGGAAAGACTAGAGCTAGAGGTCATAGTTTAAAAACTTGGGGCCCCCCCATTTAAGACGGAGGTGAGAAGAATTTTTTTTCCCTCCGAGGTTCATGAGTCTTTGGAAATCTCCTCCCCAGAGAGTGGTGGAGGCAGGGCAGATAGATTCTTGATGAACAAGGGAGTCAAAAGTTATTGGGGGTAGGCGGGATGTGGAGTTGAGGCCACAATTAGGTCAGCGATGATCTTATTGAATGGTGGAGCAGGCTCAAGGGGCTGGATGGCCTTTCTTGCTCTTAATCCATATGTTCGTAAGTGAAGGGACCTCACATCCGATCCTAGGACTGTCAAAGCTTAGTCTCTATTCCCCAGCTGCCGTTGCTGCCTCATAGCTTGTGACCCAAATTGTGATGGCAACCCTCCCTCCACCCACAGGGACTTGTGACTCACAGTTTGGGAAGTCCAGTTCTAAGCAGTTTCACACATGCCATTGTTATTGGGGGGGAGTCAATAGTTCTATTCACAGTGTATACTGGATGAATGCACAGATAAGGGCCATGAGTTGGCATTGGGGCTATAAGGGGCCATGAGGGTGGTTGGGGGGCATGAGTTGGCATTGAGTTGGCATGGGGGCATGGAGGTAACATATGGATTGGGTGCAGGGGTGATGGGCTGAGGGCAAGAGGGCCTAAAATGTAATCAAGCAACTGGGACGTCCCAGAAAACTGAGGCGGGCCTTTTAACCTGCCCTCCTTGGCACTCAGCCATCTTCGTGGCTGCCTCAGATCTGCTTCCGGAGAGGCGGGCCCAAATCCACCTCACACTCGCACCCCCATCCCACACTGGAGCGAAGATCATGTAACTCGGGGCACTTTCTACTGATATGGATGCAGCAAGGCAGGAATTTCCTGAACTTGCACTACCCCTGTTGGTATTGAAAATCCGGGCCTGGGTTTTGATTTACAACCTCTCTGCAGGGAGCACTTTAACAGGTCTCCCGCAAAGCGGCAATCATCATCGGATTACTGCTCAAATGGTGCTCCGCATTTCTGGTCAGGTCTTCCAAGTCTGACTTCTTCAGAAATGTGAAACGTGCAGTCCCAGGAAGAACTCCCAACATGGCAGAATAGTGTCGGCCGGGAGAGGGGCGGGGGCTGGGGGGGGGTGGGGGGCCGCGGCAAGCCACATCTTTTTACAACACTGGCTGCCATAAGATAAGTTTAAATGTTCAGTGTGAATGTTAGTGAATGGGTGAATGGGAAAGTGAATGAATGAATGAATGGGCACAGTGGGTAGGTGGGTGACGTAAGTGGGTAAGCCGGTAAAGTGAGGAGGTAAGTGGGTCGGGTGGCAGGTGGCTGAGGTGGATAAGTGGGTTGGGGAAGTAGTCAGGTCTGGTTAGGAGGGGTATCACAGAATCACAGTGCAGAAGAGGCCGTTTGGCTCATCGAGTCTGCACCGACATGTGAGAAACACCTGAGCTACCTACCTAATCCCATGTACCAGCACTTGAATGTGATGACGTGCCAAGTGCTCATCCAGGTACTTTTTAAAGGATGTGAGGCAACCCACCTCCACCACTCTCCCAGGCAGTGCATTCCAGACCGTCACCATCCTCTGGGCAAAAAAGATTTTCCTCACATCCCCCCAAAACCTCCTGCCCCTCACCTTGAACTTATGTCCCCTCGTGACTGACCCTTCAACTAAGGGGAACAGCTGCTCCCTATCCACCTTGTCCATGCCCCTCATAATCTTGTACACCTCAATCAGGTTGCCCCCTCAGTCTTCTCTGCTCCAATGAAAACAACCCAAGTCTATCCAACCTCTCTTCATAACTTAAATGTTTCATCCCAGGCAATATCCTGGTGAATCTCCTCTGCAACCCCTCCAGTGCAATCACTTCCTTCCCATAATGTGGCGACCAGAACTGCACACAGTACTCCAGCTGTGGCCTCACCAAGGTTCTATGCAGCTCCAACATGACCTCCCTACTTTTGTAATCTATGCCTCGATTGATAAAGGTAAGTGTCCCATGTGCCTTTTTCACCACCTCACTAACATGTCCCTCTGCCTTCAGAGATCTATGGACACACACGCCAAGGTCCCTTTGTTCCTCAGAACTTCCTAGTGCCATGCTGTTCATTGAATACTTCCTTGTCAAATTATTCCTTCCAAAGTGTATCACCTCACACTTTTCAGGGTTAAATTCCATCTGCCACTTATCTGCCCATATGATCATCCCGTATATATCTTCGGGTAGTCAGGTTGGGTGCAGTCCTGTGGTGGTGGGTAGTCAGGTCTGGTTTGGGTGAGTGCAGGGAGGGTTAATCAGGTGGTCAGGGGCTAACGTGGTCAGGAGGGGTAGCAGGGTTAGGTCAGGGGGGTCGTCTGGTCGGGTTAGGGCAGCCAGGACATGGACAGGTTGGAGGGGTAATCGGGAAGGGAGGTCAGAGCTGGTGTGTTGGGGGGTCAGTGTGAGTGACTGGGGGGTCAGTTCTATAGTTATCCAGGAGTTAGACGAGGATTTGTCTGTCTAATATTTCCTTGGTAACTACCCAGGTAAGTACCGTAGACCTGTCCAGAATCTCCGAATCTAACTCAGAGTTGGAGACTTTAGCAGAAGGTCCCAGGGAACACGGGAATTGCCCATTGGAAGTTCAAACTTTCTAGACAATTCGCACAGAAGTCAGCATATTCAGGACTTAGGCAGAGTGCTGCAGTGCATCTTAGGTCATACGTCTGGTCTCTGACCATCCGTAGGCAGGAAGATCTGGGCCATTATTTTTTATGTACCGTACTGGAGCTTGAGGCTAGATTATATGCTCATAACTTTGAGCGGAGCTTGGACCCACGAATCCATAACTGAGCAGTGCAAATTCTACCAACTGAGCCAAGCTCAAGGTGGTGTCCTAGGCCCAATCATATTCAGCTGCTTCATCAATGACTTTCTTTCCATTATAAGGTCAGAAGTGGGAACGTTCACTGATGATTGCATGGTGTTCAGCACCATTTACAACTCCTCAGATACTGAAGCAGTCCATGTCCAAATGCAGCAAGACCTGGACAATGTCCAGGCTTGGGCTGACAAGTGGCAAGTAACATTTGCACCACACAAGTGCCAGGCAATGACCATCTTCAACAAGAGAGAATCTAACCATTGCCCCTTGACATTCAGTGGCATTACCATCGCTGAATCCCCCACTATCAACATCCTGGAAGTTACAATTGACCAGAAACTGACCTGGGCTGGTCATATAAATACTGTGGCTACAAGAGCAAGCCCAGGAGAAAGCAACCTGCTTGATTAGCATCCCATCCACAAACATTCACTCCCTCCACCACCAACGCACAGTGGTAGCGGTGTGTACCATCTACAAGATGTACTGCAGGAACTCACCAAGGTTCCTTAGATAGCAGGTCCCAAACCCACAGCCACTACCATCTAGAAGGACAAGGGAACCAGACACATGGAAACACCACCACCTGGTTCCCCTCCAGGTCACTCACCACCCTGACTTGGAAATATATCGCCGTTCCTTCACTGTCGCTGGGTCAAAATCCTGGAACCCCCTCCCTAACAGCACTGTGGGTGTCCCTACAGCACATGGACTGCAGCGGTTCAAGAAGGCAGCTTACCACCACCTTCTCAAGGGCAATTAGGGATGGGCATTAAATGCTTGCCTAGCCAGTAATGCCCACATCCCATGAATGGATTTTTAAAAAGCTGACACTGATGTAAGGTTCATTTTTATGAAGTTCTTGAACTGGCAAACTGTTGTGGGCAAACTTTCAGTGCAAGTACTTACTTGGTGCTCATCAATTTGTGGGTAAGAAATTGTGTAGACTGTGAGGTGTTATAAACTGATAACAAATAATAGTATACAATACGGGTATCAATTTTCAGTTCTACTGACTATAGCACACCCACTTTTCAGTTAAGACAATTAAAATCTTTTTAGAATAAATCTTCCCAGGAAAGAAGACACTCTTTGGGAGTGAGAGACAGGCTAAGATTGAGCTGCAAAAGATGCATGTTTGCCAACTCTGTTTTTCTATTGGAGTCAAATAATGGGGAATCAGTGGGATTGCCTTAAAATAAAGGTACCTTGACTGCTGCCTGGGAAGTGAACATTCACCTACAACATCCTGTGCTGATGGGTTGTATGTTGATAAAATAATGAATAGCATTCATACACAGTACCATACAGGGCATATGTCCGACCAAGGGAAAAGTATTTGAGAGGATCTCAAACCCAAGACCAAGGTCATGGTTACTGGGCAGCAGTGATCCCTGTGCTCCTATATGCTTCGGAGGTTTGGACAACCTGCAGCAGGCACATCAAAGCACTGGAATGGTGCCCTTGTAAGATCCTCCAAATCCAGTAGCAAGAAAGGTTGACAAAAAATAACGTCCTCTCCCAAGCCAACTTGCCCAGCATCGAGGCACTAATCACTCAAAACCAGCTCTGCTGGGCAAGTGTTGTAGCTCACATGCCTGACACCAGCCTCCCAAAGAAACTGCTCTATTCGGAACTCGGTCATCCCAGGAGACTCACAGGAGAACAGCAGAAAAACTTTAGGGATGCCCTCAAAGCATCCCTGTAGAGGTCAAACATCCCCGCTGATTCATGGGAGTCCCTGTCTTGTGGCCGACCAAAATGGAGAAGGTTCATCCGGGAAGGCACTCAACACATCAAGACACTTGGTCAGGAATATGCAATGCGGAGTAAAAGGTTAATATCAGAAGCACCTGATGCTTACGTAACTATGATGGAATAACACATGACTAAGTAACAGAGATCTAGAGGGAGGAATAGTCCAACCTCATGCAGTATTCCTATGGTGTACATAGAGCTGTACTGTAATTTGAAAGTGATGGTTTCAACAAAATACAGTCTCGAGTAGCTTACTTAGGGAAGGTAGACAAACCCTGAAGAGCCCCATCTAGACCCCAAACACACAGTGAAACATTGTGGCAGTGGACAGCGAGTAAAAGACTCAGAAAAAACTCCAAGAAAGACTACAGATCTAATTCTTGAAAGAAGGACGAAAAGAGCAGATTGAAGACACAGCAAAAAGTTGGAGCATCGCAGGTGCAGCAGATGCCAGCTGAGGCACAGGCCCAGAGTCCAGACAGCAGTGAGCACAGACCAGAATCAACAAGCAACACTAGTGAAGCAGCAACAGATCCAGAACTTCGTACAAGCATGGAATCTACACTGTCACTCCAAAACCTTTCCAAATCACTGAAAGCTTGCAACAAGCTCAACACTGGGACAACTGGAGAGAGTTTTTTCCAGGTGTAGAACCGCTTCTGGTTTGCACAAAAAGGAACAAAAGAACCAGGTCAGTATTTTACTCTATGCAGTTGGTGCTATTGCCAATGACATAACAGTGAGACATGGAGTCAATGAGACTTCAACCTCTTACGATGAAGTCCTCCAGGAATTTGATTTATATTTCAGGGTTCTCAAAAATGTAATTATAGAATGGGCAAAATTTAACAAGCGTAAACAAGGACCAGCTGAAAACATGGATTTATTCATCAACAGCCTATATAGGCTGCCAGAAAATTGCGACTACGGAACATTAAGGGGTGAATTGATTAGTAATTGCATTGTAGTTGGGGTCCTAGATGAAGCTCCATCAGATCTTTTGCAAACGAGAGAAGATCCATCTTTGATTAAGTACAAATCGCGAGGTAAACTAAGCTCAGAATGCAAAATTCATGGGGAAAGTGAGGTCCCATGGAATTGAATGAGTGAGGCTATTCAATATGTCAGCAAGAGGGAAAGCACACCAAAACACAAGCCTGTGAAAATAGGGAAAAGCATGCCAAGTGCCATCTTGAAATGCTCTCAGTGTGCCAGGAAAAACCCGCACAAGAGAAAGAATACCTAGCCGGGGGAGCAGAGCAGAGTGCCACAACTGGACCAGCCACATATATACTGTGGCTACAAGAGCAGGTCAGAGGCTGAGAATTCTGTGGTGAGTAACTCACCTCATGACTTCCCAAAGCCTGTCCACCATCTACAAGGCACAAATCAGGATGGAATACTCTCCACTTGCCTAGATGAGTGCAACTCCAAAAAAACTCAAGAAGCTCAACACCATCAAGGACAAAGTAGCCTGCTTGATTGGTATTCCGTCCACCACCTTCAACATTCACTCCCTCCACCGCCGACACACAGTGGCAGCACTCTGTACCATCTATAAGATGCACTGCAGAAACTCACCAAGGCTACTTTGACAGCACCTTCTAAACCTTCAACCTCTAACACCTAGAAGCACATAGGCAGCAGATGCATGGGAACACCACCACCTGCAAGTTCCCCTCCAATCCACACACCATCCTGACTTGGAATTATATCGCTGTTCCTTCACTGTCACTGGGTAAAAATCCTGGAAGTCCCTTCCTAACAGCAGTGTGTGTACTGACACCACATGGACTGCAGCAGCTCAAGAAGGCAGCTCACCACTAGCTTCTCAAGGGCAAAAAGGGATGGGTAACAAACACTAGCCCTGCCAGTGATGCCAACATTCTGTAAAATAATTTTTAAGAAATTGTCTGCCATTCTAAAACACAGATAGCCTGTAAAAAGAAAGAGAAAATATTAAAACTAAACTACCTACGAGAAGTGGAACAGCCACAGAAAAAGGAAATAACTTTCCTAGGAGAAATACATGAAACAGAAAAGAAATACTGGAACATTAAACTTGAAGTGGATGCACACCCCACAGAGTTTAAAATTAGACACAGTGGCAGGTGTTTCAGTCTTATCTGATGAAATGAAGTGCTTAAGCAAATTACACTACAGCCATCATCCATCCAGTTACAACATCCAGGTGAGGCTACATTAAAAGACACCTGGCAAAATTAAAATACAAGGATAGAGAAATCATGAGCCTTTGTACATCATACAGAATCAAGAATTATTAAGCAGGAAGGCATTTATAATTGAAGCTGATCTATGAAGTTGAAGAAGATGCTTATAGGAAGTACAGTAGCACATTCAGGGATGAATTTCCAAGATGATTTATAGGTTTGGGAAAACTGAAGACTAAATACCATGTTACCTTAAGACCATAAGACCATGAGACATAGGAGCAGAAATTAGGCCGTTCGGCCCATCGAGTCTGCTCCGCCATTCAATCATGGCTGATAAGTTTCTCAACACCATTCTCCCGCCTTCTCCCCATAACCTTTGATCCCTTTACCAATCAAGAACCTATCTATCTCGGTCTTAAATACACTCAATGACCTGGCCTCCACAGCCTTCTGTGGCAATGGATTCCATAGATTCACCACTCTCTGGCTAAAGAACTTTCTCCTCATCTCTGTTCTAAAAGGTCTTCCCTTTACTCTGAGGCTGTGCCCTCGGGTCCTAGTCTCTCCTACTAATGGAAACATCTTCCCCACGTCCACTCTATCCAGGCCTTTCAGTATTCTGTAAGTTTCAATCAGATCCCCCCTCATCCTTCTAAACTCCATCGAGTATAGACGCAGAGTCCTCAAACGTTCCTCATATGTTAAGCCTTTCATTCCTGGGATCATTCTCGTGAACCTCCTCTGGACCCTCTCCAGGGCCAGCATATCCTTCCTGAGATACGGGGCCCAAAACTGCTCACAATATTCTAAATGTGGTCTGATCAGAGCCTTATAAAGCCTCAGCAGCACATCCCTGCTTTTATATTCTAGTCCTCTCGAAATAAATGCCAACATTGCATCTGCCTTCCTAACTACCGACTCAACCTGCAAGTTAACCTTAAGAGAATCCTGGACTAGGATTCCCAAGTTCCTTTGCACTCCAGATTTCTGAATTCTCTCCCCATTTAGAAAATAGTCTAGGCCTCTATTCTTCCTACCAAAGTGCATGACCTCACACTTGCCCACGTTGTATTCCATCTGCCACTTCTTTGCCCATTCTCCTAACCTGTCCAAATCTTTCTGCAGCCTCCCCGCCTCCTCAATACTACCTGTCCCTCCACCTATCTTTGTATCATCTGCAAACTTAGCCAGGATGCCCTCAGTTCCTTCATCTAGATCATTAATGTATAAAGTGAAAAGTTGTGGTCCCAACATTGACCCCTGCGGAACTCCACTAGTCACCGGCCGCCATCCTGAGAAGGACCCCCTTATCCCCACTCTCTGCCTCCTGCCAGACAGCCAATCTTCTATCCATGCTAGTACCTTGCCTCTAACACCATGGGCTCTTATCTTACTGAGCAGCCTCCTGTGTGGCACCTTGTCAAAGGCCTTCTGGAAGTCCAAGTAGATAACATCCATTGGCTCTCCTTTGTCTAACCTACTCATTACCTCCTCAAAGAATTCTAACAGATTTGTCAGGCATGACCTCCCCTTGATGAAACCATGCTGACTTTGCCCGATTTTACCATGAACTTCCAAGTATTCTGAAATCTCATCCTTAATAATGGACTCTAAAATCTTACCAACGACCGAGGTCAGGCTAATCGGCCTGTAATTTCCCATCTTTTGCCTCACTCCCTTCTTAAACAGGGGGGTTACATTAGCGATTTTCCAATCCTCTGGGACCCTCCCTGACTCCAGTGATTCCTGAAAGATCACCACTAACGCCTCCACAATCTCTTCAGCTATCTCCTTCAGAACCCTGGGGTGTAATCCATCTGGCCCAGGTGATTTATCCATCTTCAGACCTTTCAATTTTCCTAGCACCTTCTCCTTGGTAATGGCCACCATACTCACCTCTGCTCCCCGACTCTCTTGAACTTTGGGGATGTTACTCGTATCTTCCACCGTGAACACTGACGCAAAGTACCTATTCAGTTCCTCCACCATTTCTTTGTTCCCCACTACTACTTCTCCAGTGTCATTTTCCAGTGGCCCAATGTCCACTTTTGCCTCTCTCTTACTCTTTATATATCTAAAAAAACTCTTGCAATCTCCTTTTATATCACCGGCTAGTTTACCCTCATATTTAATCTTCTCCCTCCTTATTTCTTTTTTAGCTGTCCTCTGTTGGTCTTTGTAGGCTTCCCAATCCCGTGGTTTCCCACTGCTCTTCGCCGCATTGTATGCTTTCTCTTTAGCTTTTATGCTGTCCCTGACTTCCCTTGTCAGCCATGGTTGCCTCGTCCTCCCTTTAGTATGCTTCTTCTTCCTAGGGATGAATTTTTGCTGTGTCTCCCAAATTACTCCCAGAAACTCCTGCCATTGCTGTTCCACTGTCTTTCCTGCTAGGCTCATCTCCCAGTCAATTCAGGCCAGCTCCTCCCTCATGCCTCTGTAGTTGCCTTTATTCAACTGTAATACCGTTACATCTGATTCCAGCTTTTTCCTCTCAAATTGCAGGGTAAATTCTATCATATTATGGTCACTTCCTCCTAAGGGTTCCTTCACCTTAAGCTCCCTTATCAAATCTGCCTCATTACACATCACTAAATCTAGAATTGCCTGTTCCCTAGTGGGCTTCACCACAAGCTAATCCAAAAAGCCATCTCGTAGACATTCCACAAATTCCTTTTCTTGGGATCCACTACCAACCTGATTTTCCCAGTCTATCTGCATATTGAATATCCCCCATGATCACTGTAACCTTGCCTTTCTTACACACCTTTTCTATCTCCTGGTGTATCTTGTGCCCCACATCCTGACTACTGTTCGGAGGCCTGTACATAACTCCCATTATGGTTTTTTTACCTTTGCGGTTCCTCAACTCTACCCACACAGATTCTACATCATCTGACCCTACATCATTTCTTGCTATCGATTTAATTTCATTTCTTGCTAACAAAGCAACCGCACCCCCTCTGCCAACCTGCCTATCTTTTCGATAGGATGTCTATCCTTGGATATTTAGCTCCCAGTCCAGATCCCCTTGCAGCCATGTCTCCGTAATGCCCACCACATCATACCTGCCAATTTCAATCTGTGCCACAAGCTCATTTACCTTTTGTCGTATACTGTGTGCATTCAGATACAACACCTTCAGTCCTGTATTTCCCGTCCCCTTTCTCATTGTCGTCCCTTTACTTGATGTGCTTGAAGTTAGATTCCTAGCCCTTTCCAAACACTCTGTCCTATTTTGTGTTCTGGAGACTTTAATAGCCTCTCCTGGGCTCTCCTTTCTTTTCAGTTTTTTCATAATTTTCCATGAAGTTGAATTCAACCCCCCACACGCTAACCAGCGGGCAGTCATGGAGGGGTAGGATGAAGGGTGTGGGGGGGGGGTAGGACGAAAGGAAGGGGCGTGGGGGGTGTCCGGCAGTGGGTGGAGGAGGAGTTCAAGGGGGCAAGGGGCTCCAAGGGGGAAACGGGTCTAGAGGGGAGGGATGTCCAGTGGACATGTAAGGGAGGGCTCTGATGGGTCCATGACTGCCATGACTAAGGAGCAAACTAAGGGTGGGCATGGAACAAGGGAATGGTGAGAATGACTGAGGCAGAGTGAGGCGGTAGGGTGGGAGGGTGAGGGTTCAATGGTAGAGGTAGAAGGGAAGGTAAGGGTGGTCGGTGGTGACTAGGAGACAGACACGGACACTGGGGGTGGGAAGGAGGAGGTTGGGGAAGTGAATGTGGATGGAGTGGGGTTTTCGGGAAGGAAGGGAATGTGCACGTTCACTTGGACATCACTGAAGGAAAAGGGTTGTGGCTGATAGATCACGGACGGGAGGTGGAAGGTGATGACGGGGGTATCAACAGTGATGGGGGAGGGGAAAAGATCGGGGGGGGGCGCACAAAAAGCTGAATCCAGACCATGCCGTCCAAATCGAAAGTGAAACGACAGTCGTGGTGGGCGAGATCAGTTGCTGCATGGGAGTGTGATCATTGGGTGGGCAGAGATGCAGCTCAGCTCAGATGGAAAACTGAAATCGAACCACAGCAGGCAGCACTGAAAACGTTCAGCACAGTGAGGTGAGTGTGACTTGGGAAGGATCCGTGTGCATTGGAGAGTGCATGCACCAGGCCGGAAAGGCCCTGCCAGACACACATTTCTCCCTCCAGAATCACTCGTTGGCCAGCTGTTCCCTCTGCAATGACAGAGGACAAGGTTGAGGGGTTCACAGGCAAAGCAGACTCGGAGGAAGAGGGCAGCCTCTGAGATTACTGAGTGGGTGTCCAGCTGCTGCTCCTCCTCCCTTTGGGTGCCCGGGTTCCCCGGCCTGACTCCTTGAGAGGAAGGGGCACCGGGAGGGACATGGAGGCGCCCTGTTTCCCTCTCGCATTGCCACTGCAGGAACTCACCCATAGCTCCCATGACGGAGTGCAGGTCTGTACACATTTCCACGTTCTGCTGGACCAGAGTGGCCATGCTGTCCGCCATCCTCCCCATGGAGACCTCCATACGCGCACATGTAGGCAACACTTCATCAGTGAGCACTTCATCTGACCCGCATGCCACTTTGTTGCGGGCTTCCAACAGCTCTGTTTGATGTTCCCACGCCTTCTGCTGACTCTCCACAATGAGTTGGAAGGCCAAATCCAGAGGCTCGTCATCTGAATCGGACCTCACAGATACCTCTTCCCCAGCAGTCCTCTGAGTGCCGGGGAGCTCGGCCGAACCTGCCTCCTACTGATGCGGACGTGTGTCCTGTGTGGTGACCATCAGGTTGTGAACCCAAGCCTGCTCTAGATCTAGGTCCCACCAAGGTGTGTGTCTCTGCACCAGTGGGGGCTGTGGGTAAGTGCTGTGATGGGTCGTCCAGGCTGCTTATTTCCAGCTCTTCAATGGAGGAGGTGTCTTCTTGGCTGGAGGTGAGGGTGTGGATGGAGCTGAGGGACTGGCTGGCTGAAGGTATCAGTCACTTGGCAGAGCTCCCTGTGAAGCAAAGTAGACATAATTAGACAGCAGAGTCAAAAGCAGCAGAGAGAGCACTCACAGTTGCGTTGAGAGAGGGATGGTGTGGTGCAGGATCCTCATGAGGGTATTCGCTGCCAACCTCACTGTCGCTGCAGGCACGGGCCATGTCCTTACCAGCCAGTGTGATGATTTGCTCCTCAAAGTAAGTGAGGGGCCTGTCATGAAGCTATTAATGTATATAATATTATTGGAAAATATTTTTCTTTTAAAATAGACGTTTAGTCTCTGGGTGTGTTTTAAGTGGATTAAAGCCAGCTAGTCTGGGTGTTTGGATGTGTTTTGAGATGTAAACAGAGAGGTAAAGTGCATTTGCATTTTTTGAATAGAGCATTCAAGAAGTGGGGTGAATTCTGGCACCTAGTGAGCAGAGACCAAGCAATATGTTCATATTGCTAATAAAACCCCAATGAAAGAGTTTTATTGTTAGAAGCAGCTAGTGATACAGTCAGAATTTACATTCAATGAGCAGTGCTGGGTATAACTTCAGCAGTTTTGTGTGTGCAGGGCATAGGCAACGTGAAATCAAAAGCAGCTGTAAGCCTCCAACTGTCTCCACAGGAACCAAAGTGAAAAAAGCCTCATTTTGAATTTGTAAGCTGAAAATGCTTTTCCTGGTGTCTGGTTAAGTCTATGGGTTGCTGTTGCCTTAATGGAGGTTAGTTTGGGAATTTGTTAAAAGTTATGATCATAGTAATTTGTAGCCATGTGTATATATTTAACTTATGTAAATTAATAAAATGTTCAGCTTAATATAAAACCTCTCGAGAACTGATGTTATGATTCTTGAATTTAGAGTTGCATCTCAAACATAACACTTAAAATTATAGGTTATGACAGTTGTTTAAAGTTTCCCTCTGGGATTTTTAAATAACTTCGCTTTACCAACTACACGGTCATAATAGGGCCTAATGTGGGCCACTCCACCCCTGGTCATACCACCAGCTGCTGTGAGCAGTTTCTCCTGCATGGAAACAGATGGAGAGAGTGTGAGCAGGACACATGACATCGTGTGGAATGTTTGTGTGATGAGTGGAGCCTTGGACAGGATGGGGACGCGAGCTCCAGAGGGTATGAGCCTGATGGAGATGTGAGGGTGTGGGTGAGAGTTAGTGGTGTTGTCCCTTGAGGTGTGAGATCCCTGTGGATGCGTGATGGGTTTGTGAGTGTGTGAGTTGAGAGTGATGAGAAGGGCGATGGCACTGGGTGGCTGTCCTCTTTTGCAGGGCATTGGTACTGACCACTGCTGCCACCACCTCCCCTGCCGGGTGGGTGATGCAGCTGCCCCTCCTTTTGCCAGAGCGAGGGTAGAGGACATCACGGCCTCCACAGAGTCCATAAGGCACTCAAGGGACATGTCATTAAACTGGGGGGAGTGGGGGGAGGTACAGCAGTCTTTTTGCCTTTCAGGGCCATCCTGTTTTCCATGCAGCAGTCCTGGGATGGGAGCACTGAGAGGTGTAAGCATGGTTCAAATAAGGCGTCCAGTGTGATGAAGCGGCAAGGTGATGGTGTGTTGGGCAAATAAGATCCCGCCCGCTATTGAAATGGCCTGTTTCCTGGGAATGCATAATTAACATAGTGGGTTTAGATGATATGGTGCGAGAAGCCACCATTGCGGCCGGCAAGTAAAACGTCGTTTTTCATGCCCACTCTTGCACTTAGTCCAAATCTGGAGTGATCCTGTCCCTCATCACGGTCTTGGTCCAAACATGGACAAAAGAGAAAAATCAAAAGGTGTGGTGAGACTGACTGCCCTTGACATCAAGGAAGCATTTGAATAGCATGGCTTCAAAGAGCCAGAGTAAAATTGAAGTTAATGGGACTCCAATCCCATTGGAGTCACACTTGCACAAAGGAAGGTGGTTGTGAGAGGCCAATCATCTCAATCCATAGGACATCACTGCAGATATTCCTCAGGGTAGTGTCCTAGGCCCAACCATCTTCAGCTGCTTCATCAACGGCCTTTCCTCCATCATAAACACAGAAGTGGGGATGTTTGCTGATTATTACACAGTGTTCAGTACCACTGACAATTTCTCAGATACTGAAGCAGCCCATGTTCATGTGCAACAAAGTCTGGACAATATTCAGGCTTGGGCTGATAAATGGAAAGTGACATCTGCCACACAAGAGCCAGGCAATGACCATCTCCAACAAGAGAGAATCTAACCATCACCCCTTGACATTCAATGGCATTTCCATCACTGAATCTCCCATTATCTACATTATGGGGGTTAACATTGATCAGAAGTTTAACTGGACCAGCCATATAAATACTGTGGCTACAATAGCAGGTCAGAGGCTGGGAATTCTGCAGCGAATAATTCACCTGAACCCCAAAAGCCTGTCCACCATCTACAAGGCACAAGTAATGAGTCTGATGGAATACTCTCTACTTACCTGGATGAGTGCAGCTCCAATAAGACTCAAGAAGCTTGACACCATTCAGGACAAAGTAGTCAGCTTGACCACCATGTTAAATATTCACTCCCTCCACCAGCAGTCTTAGTGTGTACCATCTACAAGATGCACTCCGCAGCAATTTGCCAAGCCTTCTTCAAAAGCACCTTCCAAACCCATGACCTCTACTAATCAGAAGAACAGGGGCAGCAGATGCATGGGAACACCATCACCTGCATGTTTCCCTCCAAGTCACACACCATCCTGACTTGTAACTACTATTCCTTCACTGCAGCTAGATCAAAAACCTAGAACCCTCACTCCAATTACAAAAAAAAGTTAAAAGTTTCAATCAGAACCTGCACTGCAATTAGTCGATAAGCATTCGTTTATCACTGAATTAATTTTAAACTGCTGTTTCTTTTCAAGTGGCATGAAACCTTACAAACAGGAATTGATCTTCAGGTCGTTCAGAATTTGAATGAACACCAGAACAAGCCATTAAATTTGGTGAGCAAGTTCAGAATAATAAAAAAAAATGGTCTTTGGCCATATTAAGAGATTCTCATCAAAGCAAAGCACTTAGAGCAATACTCCCCAAGCAACTAGTCATTCATTGCATTTAGCTTTCTCACAGTTTTTGTAATTCATTTCAGCTGTCCTTGTTGGCTAGCTGAACCACTGTATAAGTGCATAATACACAGCTTGCTGCTGTGATATGTTAGCTTTTTGGGCGTTTAACATAGGATGAGCAAGTGTTATCAATAGCTAAGGGCTTTTATGGACAAATAATAGATTGTCCTGGCACACTCTGAACCATACATAGATAGTGTTTCTAAAACACTAGTTAAAAACAATGCTTCAATTCTAGTTAGCTCAGTAAATCATATTTAGTTGCTTAAAAACCAGCAGGCCAATATTTGGTACACATGTCTGATCACTATGGATCAAAAAAATCCTTGAATGATATAACTAAAGTTAACCAGCCCATTACACCAATCAATCTACTAGACATTCCTAACACTTCTGCACCTTGTCAATTGCAATGTATACTACACCATAGACAAAAGCACAACTGTTACTTGATTCTTTGAGGTGCATACCAAAGCTTTGCTGAACAAAAGCCCAAGGGATATTTAGAAAACGTATCAATAGGGCCTGTAAGTTAAAATGAGTATGGGTCAGCAGTTTATTGTGGAGTAAGTGCCGCTGGATAGTACTATGTGATGGCCCATGTGCTTTTGGAGGATAAAAGCTATATAAACAAGCATGCCACAGCATAAAAGTTATGAGGTTCAATTTACAAATGAGTTATATTTTTAGCATCCCCACCAGGTGTGAGTCATGCATCTGTTAAATACAAAAGCTGCTTTTCAGAAACAAAAACATTGCAGAAGTTTTTTTGTTAATTTAGGTTTCCTGTTGTGTAGACCGGAATGTTGCCATAACATTACATTCAAAGGTCCTGTGAATCATTACTTTGCTGACCTGAATATCTGTCAATTCAGACCTCAGATGTGTAGTTGACACATAAATAAAACTGTCAGCTTGGAGAATAAATCTATGTTAAGTAGGGAAATAGGTATATTTTGGATATGCCCGAGAGTAGCGTTATTTTGCTGTGGAGCTTTTTTTTGTACTTTATGTTAAATGCAAATATGACATCAGTACTATAAACTTTAATTAATTTCAAGACTTCACGGGCAGAATTTTTCACATGGCGGGCGGGCTTGGCAGGAGCAGACGGGGCGGGCTCAGAGCCAGTCACCGCCCGCGATTAGCTCCACGCCGCCATTTTACGCGGGCGGGCCAAGTAAGGCCCGTCCAGCGTAAGACGCGACTGGTAGTGCTCAGCGCTATCTGTGCGGGTGGGGCGGGGGGGGGAGGGAGAGTCAGGGCCAGTGTTCTTTCTCGCATGTGTGTTAAAGAGCGCTTCAATCTCCCTGAGGCATGGAGCTGTCTCAGGGAGATTGAATGTAAATTAAAATAATTAAATAAAGGATTTATAAAGTTATGTAAACATTCCCCTCATGTAACTGTGTCATATGGGATGGGACATATTTTTATATTTCGGGAAATTTTAAAATTTATTTAATAAAAGCTTTAGGAAACCTCATCCCGCTCACGGGTGAGGTTTTTAAAAAACGTGAAGGCCGCTTGGCTTTTTCACCTGCCCGCCAATCTTAAGGTTGGACGGGCAGCATTACTAATTACATGAATTACTTTCTTAATGGCCTTCATAGGCCGTTTACATATTGGCGGGTGCACAGCCAACTCCGGTGCTTTCCCGCCAGTCGAAATATCACGGGACTGCGCGATGACATCGGGACACACGCCTGTTACCGCGCGCCATTTTACGCGTCGGCGTGTTGGGCCCACCCCCCACACGCCGACTGAAAAATTCTGCCCCATGCTGCTGCGAAGTACAATGGCAGATTATCCAAAACGATCTCATTCCGTTATGATTCTGTACATCATATATATCAAGCTATGAAATGAGCTTATTTCTACTGAAAACTTGTGGTTTCATGCTGCTGGGACCACCTAACAGGATTCTCTACTTTTTTTTATCCTCTGTAAGGAGTATGAGCAATAATAATAACATTCACTTGAATGTTACTTACTTAGATAATTATAGCCACTACAGTTTTAAATCATACTTATTCCCTCAGGTTCCTCTTTATCTACACAAAGCTGGAAGGGGATTTTTCCCGTTTAAAATGGGAGCATCCTCATCCATCTGGGAACCTGAGTGTTTCTAATGGAATATAAAGTTGCAGAGAATCCATACTGCTGGGGAATACATTTCTCCTAAAAAATTAATGAGCATCGATCTTAAGTGGGTCTTACTGTGCTATGCCGCTAGATCTTATATTTATTTATGAATTAATAATGATACAAATCAATAAAGCTTAGAACATAAAATAAAAAAAACAATCAGTATTTCTTCATTTCTAGAAATATAGAGGTAAATTATCAACTTGCTGCCTGGGCATAGAACTCATGTTGCGGATTGGCCTCCATTAACCAAGTCATCAGATTTTTATTTCCATTGATTTCAGAAGGCAAATTAAAAATCTACCCTATAATCTTTGGGAGGTGGGGTGGGGGGGGGTACAGAATTCCACCATTGCTGCAGTAGCATATTAGAGAATTTATTTTTCACTTTACATAGAATTACATAGAATATGGAGCACAGAAATAGATAATTCAGCCCAACCAGTCCACAGCGACATTTATACTTTACTCATGCCTCATCCCGTCCTTCTTTTTCATATGCTTATCTAACTTCCCCTTAAATGTACCAATGCTATTCACCTCAGCTACTCCCTGTGGTAGCAAGTACTACATTTTCACCACTCTGGGTAATAAGTCTCTTCCGAATTCCTTATTTGATTTTTTGGTAACTGTCTTATATGGATGGCCTTTAGCTTTGTTCTTCCCAATTGGAAACACACTCCAAGAAAATATCTCAGAATTTTAAAGACCTTTATTCTGTCACCAATTAGCATTCTCTTTTCACGAGAAAAGAGACACAGCCAGTTTCTTTTTTACTGGTAGATATAATCTTGCAGACTGGTATCAGCCTTGCAATTTAATTTAACAAAATTATCTATCCTCAGTTGAACACTTTATTCACTTAAATATTATAATGAATAGTTCATGGATTTTCTTTGCAATTGACTGAAACTAATTTTCAAATAGGAATCCCACCGAGGGAGCTCAAATAAGGCAATAGATTCTCAGGGGCAAAACTGAATTGCATTTTTTTTACCTTCTGTACTTTAGAATGAAACTAATATCCTACACACCCTCATGCGGCTATATTTTTGTTGTCTGCCTTAGTTGTTACAATAGACATCAATGGCTACAGTTGATGTACAATAAAGGATTAACAACTGAAATAATGACTGTAAATTTACTGATTTATAATCGATGGTGATCACCAGGAACAATCTGTATATAACAAAACCAACACACATTAATTTTGAAGAATAAATTGTGCCATAATTTGCTGTGGCAGGACATCTAACATCTCTCTTTAGATAGTCTTACCATCGCACAATTAACTGTAAATTTTTCCTGTGGTAAATTGCTGAAGGTATGAGCTGATAATGACGCAGCAAGGGGAACTACACCTGGAACCTGAGTGAACAGGGCAAGCAACTGTGCATTCCCCTTAACCAATCAGATTGAAGGATTTAATGTAAAATCAGGTACAGGGAGAGAAGTAAAGAGAGGGAAAGGAAGATTAGATTAAGAGAGAGAAAATGGGCAAAAAATGTTTTTTTAATTTTAAATTAAATCTATCAACAAGAAAAAGCTGAAAGAATGAGACTACACATTTATAGTAGTTTTCAGTGAGGTTGACTGGCAGTAATTAACATTTATCACATTGTTAAAAGGATACTTAAACGTAAGTGGACAAGTCATCTTTCTGTGGTAAGTTTAGTTTGCATCCATCACGCAAATGCTGCAATTTCACTCCTTTCAATCCATTTCAATGATGAGGCAGACATTGATATGCCATTTTAACGAAGCTAATGGTGGACGGGTGTAGCTTTGACAGCAACTTTTAGATTTCCTTATTTAACCGCTGCTCCTGACCACATAAATAACGCAGAGTGTCATTAGCCTCACCGTTATGTTGACAGCACATTATGGCCCATTGTTGTACAGCTATATTCTTGACAAAGACACCTGGAACAAACAAGCAGATATACAAACACACAGACACAGGTATTATTTGTGAGACTATAAGTTACCTCACTGTTGCAGTAATGTCTTTTTCAAGATGTTTGAATAGAAGTTTGGCAATTGCAGTGAAGCTGTTACTCATGCAATATATGTCTTTGCTCTGAGCTCCTAAAATGTTGCCAAATGTGTCAGTGATGTTTTTAATCTCTAGAAGCAGGATATGATGAAAACAGTGTTCCATATTTGCCAGCTGAGTCACCAGATAAACCAGGCAGCTCCTTGCCTTTGCCTAAGGAAAATCATAGATATGATTTGTCATTGGAACAACTAGGTTACACTATTATAGCCAAATAAGCATTACCAAAAATCAATCTAAGAAAGCAGTGAAGGTCTGGCTAATATTTTCTGAATTTCATGTATAATTTGCTGCAGAGAAATGGAGATTGATGTACATAAACCTCTTAGCTCCAAGTTTAATTCACAGTCTGTGCTTAACTATTCTACCTCAGTGGAGGCACCACAATTGGCACAACCCTATACAGTTAAGGAGGGGAATAAGGAATCAACCAGAATGATATCAATGGTTTGGTTGAGTGGGAAGGACAGTGGCAAACAGAATTCAATCTGGAAAAGTGTGAGGTAATGGCATTTGGGGAGGGCAAATAAAGCAAGGGAATATTCAATAAATGGGAGGGTATTGAGTGGGGTTGAGGAAGTGAGAGACCTTGGAGTGCATGTCCACAGGTCCCTGAAGGTGGCAGAAGAGGTGGATAAGATGGTAAAGAAAGCACATGGAACGCTTTACTTTATTGGATGAGGTATTGAATACAACAGCAGGGATGCAATGATGGAACAGTGTAAAACACTGGTTAGGCCACAGGAGGAATTGTGTGTGCAGTTCTGGTAACCACATTACAGGAAGGACATAATTGCTCTGGAGAGAGTACAGAGAAGATTTACAAGAATGTTGCCAGAACTTGAAAATTGTAGCTATGAGGAAAGATTGGTTAGGCTAGGGTTGTTTTCTTTGAACAGTGAAGGCTGAGGGGACACCTAACTGAGGTGTACAAAACTATGAGATAGGATAGACGGTAAAGACTTGTTCCCCTTAGCTGAGGGGTCAATTATCAGGGAGCATAGATTTAAGGTGATTGGTAGAATGATTAGAGGGGACATGAGGAAAATAATTTTCATGCAGAGGGTGCCTGGATCTGCATCTGAAGTGCTGTAACCTGTAAGGCTACGGACAAGTGCTGGAAAGTGGGATTAAAATGAGCAGCTAGTTTATTTTTCATCTTTTGCTGGCCAGCACAAACATGATAGGCTGAATGGCCTCTTTCTGTGCTGTAACTTTTCTATGGTTCTATGGTTCTACAGTTGATTAATACACAATCACCTAGAAGAGCAGATTGACATTCAATAGGACCAAGATAAATTTAAAAAAGGATAAAAGGAATGTCAGGTTGAATTTAATGTTTAAATCCAAGATAACACAACACAGTACTGGAATAATAAATAGCCATACATAATAGTTGAATGTTTTCAGAAAAGTGAAATGAAGAAAAGATTTTTGTATCATTACTTAATGCTCATGAAGCAGCTATTAAGAAAGCCTTTCAGATCTTAGAATGTATCTCAAAGAAATTGGATAAGAATTGAAATAGACTGCAGTATTTTAGATTGTGGGGCATTGGCAGAATGCAGGAGTTCGTTAAATCGGGGGGCGGGGGGTGGGGTCATTAGATTTCAAAGGTTCATTTTCATTAGATTGTGTGGATACTGAAGGTTGTAGGAATGGAGGCAAACTGTGGCAGCGGGTTTGCTTGAGGGGTAGTGGGGGTGGGGGGGGGGGGGGGTAGTATTTCTGCTCCTCCTGCACCACAAGCAATGTTTAAAAAACACATGCCTGTTGCTGCCTGAAGGGCGTGTCTGCTACACCGCACCTATGGCAGGTGGTGAGGGAACCAACAAGGGGAAAAATCCTACTAGACCTGGTCCTCACCAATCTACCTGTCGCAGATGCATCTATCCATGACAGTACAGGTACGAGCGACCACTTCACAGTCCTCAAGAAGAACAAAGTCCCGTTTTAACACTGAGCATAACCTCCATGATGTTGTGTGGCACTACCACCATACTAAATGGGATAGATTCAGAACAGATCTAGCAGCTCAAAATTAGGCATCCATGAGGCAGCAGCAGAATTATATTCCGCCACAATCTGTAACTACACAGCCTGGCATATCCCTTACTCTACCATTACCATCAAGCCAAGGGATCAACCCTGGTTCAATGAAGAGTGCAGGAGGTCATGGCAGGAGCAGCACCAGGTATAGCTAAATATGAGATGTCAACCTGGTGAATCTACACATAGGATGACTTGCATGCCAAACAGCAGAAGCAGTATGCAATAGAGCTAAGTGATCCCAAAACCAACAAATGAGACCTAAGTTCTGCAGTCTTGCCACAATCAATCATAAATGGTGGTGGACAATTAAACAACTAACAGGAGGAAAGCTCCATCAATATTCCCATCTTCAATGATGGGGGAGCCCAGCACATCTGGGCAAAAAAGAGGGATGAAGCATTTGCCACCATCTTCAGCTAGAAGTGCCGAGTGGCTGATCCATTCCAGCCTCTTTCCGAGGTCCCCAGATTCACAGGTGCCAATCTTCAGTTGATTTGATTCACTTCACGTGACATCAAGAAACAGCTGAAGGCACTGGATACTGCAAAGGCTACGACAACATCCTAGCAATAGTACTGAAGATTATTGTGCTCCAGAACTAGCCATGCCCCTGGCCAAGCTGTTCCAGTACCGCTACAACACTGGCATCTACCTAGCAGTGCGGAAAATTGCCCAGGTGGGTCCTGCCCACAAAGGGCAGGACAAATCCAGCCCAGCCAATTACCACCCCAACAGTCTACTCTCGATCATCAGTAAAGTGATGGAAGGTTTAGTCAACAATGATATCATGAGCACTTACACAACAATAACCTGCCACTGATGCTCAGTTTGGGTTCGGCCAAAGCCGCTTGACTCTTAACCTCATTACATCTTGGTCTAAACATAGACAAAAATGCTGAGTGACTGCCCTTGACATTTAGGCAGCATTTGATCGAGAATGGCATTAAGAAGCCCTGGCAAAATTGAAGTCAATGGGAATCAGGGGGAAAACGCTCCATTGGTTGTCATACCTAGCACAAAGGAAGATGGTTGTGGCTGTTGGAGGTCAGTCACCTCAGTCTCAGGACATCACTGCAGGAGTTCCTCAGGGTAGTGTCCTAGGCCCAACCATCTTCAGCTGCTTCATCAATGACCTTCCTTCCATCATAAGGTCAGAATTGGGGGTCTTCACTGATGATTGCACCATGTTTGGTAGCATTTATAACTCCTCAGATATTGATGCAGCTCTTGTCCATATGCAGCAAAACCTTGGTCAACATTCAGGCTTGGGCTGATAAGTGACATTTGCGCCACATAAGCGCCAGGCAAGAACCATCTCCAACAAGATAAATTCTATTTCTCCTTGACATTCAATGGCATTACCACTGCTGAATCACCCAACTATCAACATTCTGGGGTTACCATTGATCAGAAACTGAATTGGACCAACCATATAAATACTGTGGCTACAAGAGCAGGTCCGAGGCTAGGGATTCTGAGGCGAGTAACTCACCTGCTGTCTCCCTACCGCCTATCCACCATCTACAAGGCACAAGTCAAGAGTGTCTGGATAAGTGCAGCTCCATCAACACTCAAGTAGCTCAACACCATCCAAGGCAAAGCAGCCTGCTTGATCAGCATTCTTTTCACTACATTAAACATTCACTTCCTCCACCACTGATGCACAGCAGCAGTAATGTGTACCATCTATAAGCTGCACTGCAGCAATTCATCAATGCTCCTTCGACAGCACCTTCTAAACCCTCGATCTCTAACCACTAGAAGGACAAGGGAAACAGATGCATAGGAACATCACCATCTGCACATTCCCCTCCAGACCACACACCATCCTGACTTGGAACTATATCGAGATTCCTTCACTGTTGTAGAGTCAAAATCCTGGAACTCCCTACCCAGCAGCACCAGATGGACTGCAGTAATTCAAGAAGGCGGCTCACCACCACCTTCTCAAGAGCATTTAGGGATGGGCAACAAATACTGCCCTAGCCAGCAACAACCACATCTCATGAAAGAATAAAAAAACTTAACTGCGAAGGAAATAACTTTAAAATCTTTAGTCTGCTAACTACAGAATCCCTCCAGATTTGCTTGGTTACACGTTCTGTCTAATATTTTTCCAAGTGGAAAAATGATATATACAATCAAAATGATACTCTAAATAATCTGCAAAAATTTGGTTTAACCTCTAACTGAAAATTTCAAATACATAATACATTTTAAAGGACATAAATGTGCGCTGTACACTTTCTTGGATTAAGATCAACTGAAAATACTAAAAAATGTTCAAGGAAAATCAAAAGCATATATTTCAGCTGATACTATGTTCCAGTACAACTGCTGGGTTGCTGCTTGAGTAAGAACAGAAAACTGAATAATATGCAAGGGGACAAAGTTGAACATACAAACAAAGCAAAAAAAAATGCAATAATTAACTGTACATTATTTCTTGATATACCTGCTTTAATAGTGCTGCGATGTTTTAATCAGCATGTGTTGATATGGACAACAGTATGCATCGACAGCCACAGTTATGGGCTGGGATTATCCACAACCTAGCAAGGAGGAGAAGGCAGGATCAGAAGCAGGTGTCACTGGTACCTCCGCTTTGATGCCCTGTTCCCAACAGAGTCTTGAGGCAGTTGGCCAATTAATAGATGTAATGGCCGATCATTCACTATCTGGAGGCCAGCGGTGGGGAGTGGCTGCATCCAGGGTACCATACACAAACTGACAGGATACACTGGCAGTGGTGTTACGGACCAATTGCACATTGATGACTTGATATCCCTTCCTGTTAGTGAAAGTTTCATTTGGTTCTTGTGTTTACATTCATGCTCTTGCCACCCCCTTGTGTGGGAGCCTTGATAGAGCGTGCATTCTAACACATCTCACACCTGAGAGAATCCAATAATGGCACCGGATCCCCTGGCGCTCTCAGACTGACTGTCCAGATCAGCTCAATAGTGTATGCATTGGCTGGCCCTTCTGATGTGCCGCTGATTGGAAGATGCCACACGTCTCCAGTTGCTCCCAGGAATGAACCTGATGCATCAAAATTTAGGACCATAGTGATTTTCACCAGCATTGACATTAAATGACCATGAATGCCACTAGGACTCAGCTCGTTCTTCAACATGGCACAAAGGTGGTCTCTTGGGAAAGGTACAGTTTTCAGCGATACTGTCACTCCAACACCTGCAGGTAACTCATTCTCTGCCTGTAGACCATGACCACAGGGTACCTTTCTCTCCACTCTGGTGCCTGCTTGCAGCCGCCTCTGCGGCCTTCTGCTGCTTCCCCACCCTGAAGATACCCCTGCATGTGGCCCCATTGCCACCCTTAAATACCTGCTGGGGCTCTGGCGCCATCTGGCCCCATGTACTCTTTATAAAATTCAAACAGGCACATAAAATGCCATTCAGCTGAGTCTTTAATCATCTTAACCAGCTCTCAATTGCCAGTTTTGAAGGAGCATGCGCTGTTCACACTCAACTTGCTGCTGGTAAAATATAGACCCTGCATCATGACACTGGAGGTCTGTTCTGATGCCACCCCACATGATTTTACAGCCCCTATGCTTCCAAGGCCATTCGCTATGGAGCTATAAAACCCCAGCTGCACAGAGGAGGGGGTGTGAAAGGGAATTTTTTGAGAATGACCTGATGATGGCAGTTTGGAAATCAAAAGAGACAATATTCAATACAGATAGGGAGCCATTCCTAATGTCAGCTAGGATGTGCATCAGGGAGGGATGGTGGGTGATAAGTGGTTTAGTGGGAATGAAGTCAAGGGAGCAGGAAGAGGGTTTCAAGGATAAGATGAGCTCAGAGAGGGAATGAGGGGACAGAAATTGGAGAGACATATGAATGTGAGGCAAGGGAAGGTGGGATTCTTTAGAGAGGTTGGCTTGGTGGGTGAGCAAGGAGAAAGAGGGGAAACAGCAGAGGCAAGTGAATGGATCGTCCTAATTTCACTGATAAAGAAGTCCTGACTTTCTTCGCACATGTTCGAGGTGAGGCTTGAGGATGCGCATGAGGGGGATTTAAGGGGGTATTTGCTGGTGGATAGAAACAGCACGTTGAGTTTGTCTCTTGCAGATGAAAAGTTACTGACCTGAATCATGAACTCTGTTTCTCTCACCAATGATTCAGCCAGGCCTGCTGAGTATTTCCAGTTTTTTTTTAAATTTCAGATTTCCAGCATCTGCAGTATTTTATTTTTGAACAATTGTGTGGGTTGGAGTATGAAACCATTGTGGTCTGGCGAATTCTATATGGGACTGGCAGTTCATATTGGAGGGAATGGGAGTATTCCTGAGATGTGGGATGAGATCTGAGAGCACTAAGATGGAGCAGTGCCTGAGGCACTTCCAGCAAAGAGGTAGGAACACTCAAAGACAAGCTTGAAGACTGGAATGATTCAAGAGGTTGGATGACAGAAGAACTGAGGACTATGCACAGTCAAAGATGGATTTGGGAGCACTAGGTTAGGGGTGCGGATTCTACAAGCATAGGGGAATGCTATGTGGGATTGAAGTGTGGAACCAGCGGAAACGGCTCACACATGAAGTGGTGTGTGAAAGCACTGGGATAATTTTACTATAGGGCGATTGGTCTGTGGGACCACTGAAGGGGGTGCATGGGGAACTAAGAGGTGATGGTACCTGGAAGCACTGAGAAAGCCTAGTGGTGCTGAGCATATCTTATTTCCCAATGTACATTTGGGGTTGACTGAATCAACATACCAACTAAATTACTAAATCACTCAACAAGGCAATACATGCTTTATATATTACCACCAAAATGAAATAAGAAAGCAGAGCAAATGATAAAAACTTAAGTGGCTGCCTGTATATCTTCATTCTAAAGCAGTAATTTACATTCCTTGTTGATTACTATCTTTAAGTTTCTACAAACCACCATCTGGAAGCAGCACATGAACCCGCATGCTCAGAGTAAGTGAAGCATTAATCCAGCCCCTTAACCCACTAGGTCAAATATCCTAAAGATGCAGAGAAGCATAAATAGGTAACATAAAGTAGTACTGCATCAAGAACTGCATAGTTTTCATTGAAAAGAATACCATTTTCCAACTGAATTTAGCAATATTTTTCTAAGGATTAATTTATACTGCTGAAGAGTTTCTGCTCTGCATCAATGCTGCAAAGACACTGAAGCTCCAAGTTAGGGTCCAGTCTGACTCTGGAGAGAAGTATAGTGAGAATTTTTGGAGGAAGTAGTTTTGCAGTTCTTAGGTGTCATATCACTTCAGCTCAGTGTCAAACTAGCTTTCAAAATGCTCAGCTGGTTCACTGGACTCTCCAAATGCATAAACCTATCTGGAGTTGATTTAAGTGTTGACAGTGTGGATGTTCCTACTTGCATTTAAACATTTCAGAAAGTTCAAAATATGAGTGCAGATTAAGGAAGCCATATGACTCAGCGAACCCATTCTTTCACAGAAACATGCAGTCCCACTTTTAAAGTATTCAAATGCCTCTTAAATATTGTCAGAGATTTTAGCTTTACTACCCTACTCAAGAGACCATTCCAGCCATTAATCATTCTTTGTAAAGGAAGTCTTCCACTACATCAATCCTGAATGTACATTTTACTAGTTTGTATTTATAACCCCTTGTCCCACAGTCTTGGCTTATTTTGAAATAGTGTTCCACATGATTTTGCCCATTGCCACGACCACATAAAAGGTGTTTCCTTAAAGTGGTCCATGAGCTAAGAATGTGTGTGTGTGCAAATGTAGCCCTCTTTTAATTTGAGTGGTTCAATTTAAAAAATAGCCCAGCAAACAAACCTTAGTCTTAAACAAGATAAAGCTTATTACAAAACCTACTGCTGAAAGTTACGTAGGTAAAAGTGACTAAGTTAATATCTAAAATGCAGATATAAAGATTGAAAGCAGATAAGGATAAAAAGATACCTAAAGATGAGATTTCAAATCAGTCTCTGTGGAATATCATTGCGGGCCTGTTGCATGAGTTCCTACTTTCCGAATTGAGGGAGCTGAAACATAAGGTTCAGTTTAGCAGCAGTGATGGCTTCTGCAGTCGACTATTTGGAAAATTGCACTTTCAGGTGCACTCAGCAATTCAGCAGGTTTTTGGGAGAGAGAGGTTTCATATTTCTCACTAGTACTGCGGTTATGACAGTTGCAGATTGCCTGGACTCTTTCAGCAGAATATCAGTTGATCTCTTAATCCCTTCCTGTTTGTCTGTTTGTCCTCCCTTGGCCAAGAAGCCTCTCTGAAGCTGTTTATCAGAGTTGTTCCTGGCGTTCTGCTGCCAAAGTGGCCACAATGAGTTTCTACTTATCCTTGTGGAAATGTGAATTGAACTTCAAATGTCTTCACATGTCTGGATATGTCTATCTGCAATCCACTTGGAACCTTCTAGAGCTTGACCACGTTACAGTTGAATAAGGTCAGGTGACTTTTGGCAGCCATATTTAAAGCTCCATGTGTCCATTTGAAAGGAAGGCTAGCAATGTTTTTACAAAATCTATAATATCACAACTACATATTTGTGACACCATTTAGTATCTTAAATGTCTCTTCTTTCAAGTTGAATAGACCGTGGGCAGTAAGTGTGGTAGTGGGTGGGCGAGAGAACGTTTACCCACCGTCCACAATGACAGCTTTTCACGCTGTATCATCCAAATCCCATCTCATTAATCATTAAAGCAAACACACCATTTTGCTGGCTGGCGGCCTCCGTATCGCCCGCCACGCCATCACCTCACTGCTTCCTCACACCGGGTGCCACACTTAAAGTGCAGCCATGCGCACGCCTCTCAGTGCTTCCAGCCCAGGACTGCTGCACAGAAGACATGGCTCCAAAAGGCAAAAGGACAGCAGCCCTCCGATTCAGTGACGAGTCCCTGGAATGCCTTTGGGCGCCATGCAGTCACGCCGTGATGTCCTCTACCCCTGCTCTGGCCACAGGAGGGGCAGCAACGTCACCAATCCGGTTTGGGAGGTGGTGGCAGCGGTGGTCAGTGCCCTGCAAAAGAGGACAGCCACCAAGTGACGTAAAAGGTTGAATGATCTCCTCTGTTCTGCCAGGTTAAGTTACTCTTCTCATCACTCTCAACTCACACACTCACAAACTCATCATGCATCCACAGGGATCTTACTCGCTGCCAGCTCAAAATGACATCACCATTCACTCTCTCTCACACACCTTCATTGTCCTCATCCCATCCATGGGACCACTCGCCACCCACTACATGCCAGGTATACTTATCATCTGGCCTGGCAGATGTCCTGCTTACAATCTCTCCATCTGCCTTCATGCAAGACAAGCTGGCACACGACAAAAGGGAGAGGTTGACAGACTGGTGGAGGAATGCCTGAAATCAAGGTCTTCATGGCCTTTTAAAATAAAGTCATCCAGCTGGCCGGTGAAGAACTGGACCATTCCGGCGCTGATGGTGAAGTCAGAGG
Organism: Cetorhinus maximus; assembly: GCF_964194155.1. Taxonomy (NCBI): domain Eukaryota; kingdom Metazoa; phylum Chordata; class Chondrichthyes; order Lamniformes; family Cetorhinidae; genus Cetorhinus; species Cetorhinus maximus. Next base: position 47,089,535 of record NC_135897.1, on the reverse strand, counting down.
TGTCCAGCCAAGTGACAATCCAGCAGTGCAACATCCATCAGACAACCATGCTGTGAGTGATGTGTCCTGTTCCACAGGCCACTGCCATGCACTAATCATTCCTCCTTGCTTTCGCAGGTACATCTGGGAAACAGCTGAGGGAGTCCATGACCCAGGTCCTCGGCTCAAGCCCTGAAGACATCGCAGGAGAGGACTCTGCTGAAACCCTCATTGAAGTCCCATCGCAGCGCTCACCCACACCCTCCACCAGCGCAGAGACACACACCTGGCTGGTACCAAGCTTTAGAGTAGCCGTGGGGTCACAATCTGGTGAGCACATCGCACTATCTGATCCACAGCAGTCAGCGATAGGAACTTCCCAGTTTTCCGGCATTCGGAGGACTGCTGGAGACCAGAAAACTGCTGAGTCCGAGTCAGATGACGAGTCTCTGGACTCGGTCAAACATCAGTTGCTGGAGCTGCAAAGGCAAGCTCGGGAACATCAGGAAGGGATGTCTGCTGCACTCCTCAGATTGCAAGGCACGATGAAGGAGTCCATCCGCCTTCACTTTGAAGTGATATGGCTGGCATGCCAACGCACCAAGGTCAACACTGGTAGGATGGCGGCCGTCATGGAGACCTTGGTCCAGGACATCGGTTCTGCACTGCTGCGCAGGCTGAACTCCATCGCTGACACCATTGTTGGCCCCCAACAGTGTCAATGAGAGAGGGGTGCCGGGCAGCTTGATCTCACTCCAGCTTCCCCTCCTCCTCAAGGAGTCAGCCAAGGGGCCTCGGGCACTCATAGGGAGGCGAATCAGCAGGTGCACACCCCAGGGCCTTACACCCAGGTGACTCCAGGACTGTCCAGCCCATCCGAATCCTCTCTTCCTATGACCCCAGCAAATCCCGCTTCTTAGGCCAAGGAGGGTGCCACTGTCACACAGCCTGTGCCCTCTCCTGTATGAGCAGCACCACAACCTTGAGGTCCAACAGGTGATCCTCGCAAGCGATGCGCAACATTACTGTGCACTCACCTCCGAGGTCCCCTTGAAGTGCAGCTCGCCAGGTTCATGCCTTATAAATGCTGTTGTGAAACACGTCAGCTTGCAATCGTGCCAACGTGCCCGGATGATCCTGGGTGGGGGGATAATTTCTGGTGAGCAGGGCTTATAATGATATGCAGATGTATTAAAATTACGTCCCCAAAGCGCAGTGGTGGGAAACGCGGCCCACCATTGACGAGCGGAGCAGACATTGTAAACTGGTTTCACAACGTCGTGAAACCAATTTTTGGCCTTCCCGCCATATTGTCCGCTCATGCCCGCCATGACGCCCAACGCCAACGTGCACAGAAATTTGCGCCCTGAGTTTTTCTACCTGCAGTAACTGATACCCATTTTAACTGTCGAAAGAGGAACACAGGATATTTGTGAACTCTCTCCACCACAGGAAAACTGAGGTTTGAATAAATGTTATTAAAGAAGGACAATCTAAATGCACAAGAGCTGGGACTCAATAGGAAGAATTTTCACAAATTAGTAACTAGCAATCAGTATAATTATAAATTTTACTCCTGGTCATGAATGTAAATAAGAACAATAATTTGCGATGCAGAATATTGAGAGATACATGTGTGATTGCTCAGTAGTGTGGGCTTCTAGGATGAGGGACACTGTCTTACATTTTTGTAGTCCATAGAAAACACTTCACATCATTCCTTCAGGTAAGTATACTGTACTTGCTACAGTAATTTGACCTCGCTATTTTTAAACCCACATACCATAGGGATGGCTTCCTTCAGTGACTCAACAGCATTGGACTGGGTTTGGGGCGAGTCTAGTCTCAGGCTTTCTGGTTGCACAACAAAATCAATAGGCAGAATTTAAAGATCGCAGCAGTGGATCCATCCACTGGCCAGAGGGAGGGTGGTAACCCCACCACAGCCATTTCTGGGAGACCCCCTAATGGGATTAATTCCAAATTAGGCAGTCTGCTGCTGGTGTTCCCAGTTCCTGGAGGGGGAATTTCTCATCCCCGAGTGCTGCCGGCTTATCAGAGGTCAGTAGCTTTCCAGTACTGGCAGTGCCACCAGGAGTGGTGGCCACTGCCAGTACTGTAATAGGCTTTACCATGGGTATCATCACTGGAACCTCAGAACACAGGTTAGTGTGGGGGGTGGGGAGGGGTGGGGAGCGGGGGTGGAATCGATTGTTCTGAAGGGCAGTGGGGGGACGGTGTGGGGCGTCTTCTTGTTGGTCCCTCCCTTGCTGCCAATGGGTCCCTCTGTTGAGCACAGGGCATCTGCACCAGGCCGCAGCCATGCCTGCCAGGGTTTACCTAGTGGCTTTCTCTATGGCAGGGCCCTTGCCTGCTGATGGAATACCAGCAGCGGTGGGATGAGGCCTTCAAGTGGCCATATAAGGGCCTCAATTGGCCTCCAGGCAGGAAGGACCCTCCCCACACAGGACTTAATTGAGGGGTGTCAGGAGGGCGACAGGCTCTCCACTTCGAGCTTTCCTGCCCCTTACAGGCCCTCACCCACCTCCCAGCCTGCTCCTTAAATTCTGCCTAATAAACCACTGATTCTTCTATTACTTCCACATGACCAAAGTAAGTAATTACTTAATACTTAGATGTGTCTAAAATCAAAATTTTAAAATTGCCTGCACAAAAAATGTTACATCTGTAAAAAGTTTAATATTTTATTAGAAAGACAGTCTTGTATTCACCCAGTGCCTTTCATGATCCCAGGATGTCCCAAAGCATTTTATAGTCAGTGAATTGCTTTGAAGTGTAGCCACTCATGTAATGCAGAAAATGCAGCTGTTAATTTGTACACAACAAAATCCCACAAACAGAAATGAGATAATGGCCAGATAATCTGTTTTAGGTATTGATTGAGGGTTAAATGTTGGCCAGGGCAGCAAGAGAATTCCCTTCCTCTTGGGTGCATAAGAACAGCCAAAGGCAACAGCAATGAGAGCAAGAATTTCATGGCCTGAATTTTCCGGTTGGCGGGGAGGGGTGGGGGGGGGTGGCGATGAGCGGAAATGGGCACGGGCAGGCGTGGACCCGATCGCCGCCCACGATACCATTTTATGCCAGCAGGCCAATTAAAGCCCACCCAGCATATTTCTCGACTCCCAATGATAATGGGAGGGAACAGGCGGCGGCGGGCGTGCACAGACCACTGGGTCCAATGGCGACCCGGCAGCCTGTTTAAATGAAGGCCTGGCAGCTTTTTCTAGGCTGCTCACAATGGCAAGTGCAAGGCCACAACAGAGGGCTTCTGGTGAGCAGGCCAGGCCGGAGGGTAGGGCGGGGGGGGCCAGTGTGCCCCTCGAGGAGGTGGCAGCACAGCAGGAGGTGCTGGTCCCCAGGATGGAAGGAGGAGGCTCCCCCCACATGACGAAAGGTGCCTGGGAGGTGGTGGCAGAGGTGGTGAGCTCCCGCGACGTGGTGCGGCGCACCTGGATCCAGTGTCACAAGCACTTCAACTACTTGTTGCGCTCTGGCAGGGTGAGAACCATGTTGGCATTGGGTATTTAACCCAGCAGGTCGGCTTTCCCCACTGCTGCCCCCACTCCCCCACAAGTCTGAGTGTAGTGACTGCATTGAATCATTGACGGCATTTGTCCTTCGCTGGGTGGGCCAGCAGATATTGCCCATGCTGAGGTCAGCCTGAGAGGGTGATGAGGAGATGTGTTTTGCCTCCGCAGTATGTGTTACACTGAGTTCCACATGACTGGTGTGGGGGCAACCTGGAGGAGCTGCACCTAGGCTCTGTGTTAGAGCTCCAGGACATGTCCTAGTCAGGGTGATGAAATGGTGGGAGGGGAGCTTCAAGGTGGCGTGGCAACGAACCATCTGCTGCCCTCTGTGCTCCGTGTGCTTGTGCCTCCTTGCTATGGGAGGAAATACCGTTTGGTGCCTAATGTGATGTAAGCAGCATGTGTCCAGAGGGGTGGGGGTGTGGGGAACAGGCGTGTGAGTGTTCGGCAGCAGCGGGGTGAGGAGGCACTGGAGCCCTGCTATGTCCCACTCTGGTTGGGGTGGGCCATACGTGAAGAGAGTCCATGTACAATTTGCACTAATCAATGCTCTTCTCTCATTTTCAGGAGAAGAATGCTCACAACGCGGCAGAGTGTGTGAGGACTGGCAGCGGCCAGGCGCAGTTAGCCATTCTAAGCTGCTTCGAGCAGGAGGCCCTGGATTTGGAGAGGTGCCTCGCGCCCAGGTCCATTGGTGTCGGTGAGGATGGGGTGTCACGGCCAGGTATTAATGCCCAACAGTGAGGTCAGCATTGCCCTCCCAACAGCCATAGCAGTGCTAAATGTTAAATGCTTTAATTTTGCAACATGGCTTGACCATTGGTTATGGAAGGATGAGCGCATAATGATCTGGGGGACAGGGATGGACTTTGTCATTGTCTCCACGCTAAGTGTTCCACTGTCCTTGTTCTTCCTTTCAGCATCAGCGAAGCAGGGCTGGGAGGGGGAGCAGCAGAGGCTCTCTCTCAAACCTGAGGGGCCTGAAGTCTCACCAGCGTCACACCATCTCTGCCAGGCAGGCACCAGCGCAAATACTCGCACCTCGGTGGGAATTAGAACAACAGCTAGTGTCCCGGGGCACAGCGGTGAGGGCACTTTACAGTCGCTGGAGGAGCTGGCAGAGACAGAGAGTGCCCATGGTGCCAGCAGTCGGAGAACTGCAGGGGTCCGGGCACATGCTCAGTCGATGCCTGATGATGTGCCTCTGGAGTCGTCCGCAACACAGCAAATTCAGGGAATGTGGCCAGGTGCGCAAGAGCATCTGGAGGAGATACATGAGGCTATGCTTGGCATGGTCTCCGTGGTGGAGTCGTCTATGCAGACGCTCACCAAAACAATGAGCCTCATGTCCAAGCATCATGCGTCCTCCAATGGAGAGAGTAGCGACTCTCCTGGAGAGCCTACTCCAGGAGACCCATCAGGGCTTCCTGGGGATGCGCTCTGACCAGCAAGCCCTCACATCGGCAATGACCTCAGCTGGTCAGTGCCAGTGTGGGAGATGGTGCGGGCATCAAGTTTCCCAGCTCAGTGCCCATCCATCCACGGTGAGCAGGGAGGTCCGAAGCGACCTTACATTGTCGCAGCAGCTGCCTGTCGTCTCTGCGGGCACCTCTCAGGGCACTCCGGATGAGGGCGGCAGCTCCTCTGTCCCTCTCCCAGTGACCGCATCATCCAATGAGGCTCCGACAACTGGGGAGATGCCAACTGTGGAACTGGCAGCTCCCTCCCAGGCGGGGCCAGCACAGTCTCCAAGGGCCAGAGGACCATCACTAAGGTCATCGAGGCCAACAGGACAGCAGAGTCAGCAGCCTGTCTCAGATGCCACTCCGAGCGATGGGGCAGCACCAAGACATAGCACCCGGAAACGTAAACATAAGGCACCTTAGGCACACCACGGGTTTCTCATTGGTGCTTTTGTGTTGGCCCGAGATGAGGCCCTAATGATTTTATTTGATTTGTAACACTATTGTCTTTTTTTTTGTAATAAGCTGCTTTGTTTGACACATTAAATTCAGATATGTCACCATGGCTGAGGGTGCCTCTTTTCTTCTGCATGTGGATGGTTTCCAAAACTGTAATGAGTGCTTTGTGGGACATTCAGCTTTATTAACAAGGCCCTTAGTTACTGTTGCTAACCTGGCAGATTTTGCACATCGGTGTCAAGCTAACAGCCCAGGCTTGTTCTGGTGGTCCATATGTAGTGTACTAGCTGAAGGTTCATTGGATTAAAGCCTCCTGGGTGACCCTGTCTCCCTGCAGTATGCCTGGGTCAGTGTCTAGCCCCTCAGCATTTCCCTGTGCATGCTCATCCTCGGACTCACTGCTGGACTCATCGTGTGCAGCCGCAGCCACTGCATCAACATCTTCATCATCCACTTGCCCTTTCCAGCGCAAGATTGTGGAGAGTGCAACTTGCAACCACTATCACCGACAACGATCTGGGGAGTACTGGAGCGCGCCCCCTGAGCAGTCCAGGCAACGGAAGCGCATCTTGAGAAGACCGATGGCTCTCTCCACCACAGCCCTTGTGGAGGTGTGGCTCCTATTGTACCGCTGCTCAGCTTCTGTTCTTGGATGGTGGAGAGGTGTCATGAGCCACCTTCTGAGGGGATAGCCCTTGTCACTCAGCAGCCATCCATCAAGCCGGGCTGGAGCACTGAAGAGCCCCGGCACCTGGGAGTGTCTGAGGATGTAGGTGTCATGGGAGCTGCCTCGGTACCTTGCACAGACTTGCAGAATCTGCATCCTGTGATCACACACTATCTGCATGTTCATGGAGTGGAAGCCTTTCCTGTTGACAAAGGCACCGGGCTCACCTGCTAGTGCCTCGATGGCCACATGTGTTCAGTCTATTGCACCCTGGATGTGGGGGAAGCCAGCAATGGCCACAAAGCCTCTGGCTCACTGTGTCTGGCTTGCCTGGTCCCAATGGTAATTGATGAAGGTCAATGCACGCCTGAACAGAGCATCTGTAACCTGCTCCACACAAGTGTGGACAGCTGATTGGGAGACACCACAAAGATCACCCACCAAGCCCTGGAAGGAGCCAAAGGCATAGAAGTTGAGGGCAGTTGTGAACTTCAGAGCCACTGGCATGGGGTGTCCACCCACACAGTTCGCGGAGATCTCAGGCCCAATTATCTGACAGATATAGTTGACTGTCTCCCTTGAGAGACGGAGCCTCCTTCGGCACTGCACTTCCGACATATTGAGGTAGCTGCTTCGCTGTCTGTATACCCTGGCAGCAGGATAGTGGCGTCTTCTGCAGCCCCTTCCGCCTTGGACTTCCTATCGGCCTTGCGCCCCTTGTGCCTGTGCCTCTCCTCCCAAAAGTGGCTCCCCTGGAGGCTGAATGTGTACTCCTGGCCTCCTCCCACTTCTATCCCTCCCTCTCTCCTCAGAGGAGCTGCTTCTAGTGGACAGCTCAGCTCCCATTCCCAGGCTAAGGGAAGGGTTCTTAAAACCTGCAGGCCCGGAAAAGATTCCTCACTGCAGAGTGCTGACCTGAAGGTTAAGAGTCCAGGAAAAGCAGCTGGGATGCGTTCTGAAGTACTGCAGATCACACAGGCAAGTTTGTAAAACTTTCAAAAATAAATACATGTCAGTGCACACTCGCGACCCCAGTGAACCCTCTTCTCCCACCCATGGATGAGGTTTATACAAATGTGTCCTACCCGCCTGCCCGTTACGCCCATGCACCGACCCGAAGATTGCACGGGTGCCAAAAAATCGGCGTCGATTGAAGACTTATGGGCCTTAAGTAGCTCGTTAATTAATGGCGGGCGCGCGTCGGACTTCATCGCGTGCCCGCCCAGCGAAATATCATGATGGCACGCAGTGATGTCGGGATGCTCGCCTGACGTCACCGCGCGTCATTTTACGCGCAGACGTGCGGGGCCTGCCCCCGCACATCAACCGGAAAATTCTGGCCCATGAATTTGGCCGGACAATGCTGCAAAAGACCGAATGATATTGGATATTGCAGTCTGTATGCTCATTTTATAGTTATACCAAATGTACAAAAATTAAACCCTAAAAATTATCAATAGTAACATTATTTGACATAACAAGTATAATTGTTTCACTTTTAACTATAGAAAAAAGTTTCTCACATGCAAAGTTAAGAAAGCTGTATGAAAAAATTGCATCTAATTGTCTGCAGCAATCTTCCACTCCTGCTCTACCATCCCTCCCCCACCAACCATGAATATAAGTCTAAATATTTACTACATTAAGTTTAACAGGACACTGTTGAAGCTAAACAGCAGGCCACCACTATGCACAAGCTATGGTGTTCTTTATGTTAGATTATGGTCAACATCTGTTTCTAATATAACCACAAAATTGTGAAGGAAGATTGAAACTATTGCTAAGTGATTTTGATGTTATGGGAAAGATAATTTTAATATAATTATTTTGCATGAGCTACATCACAAAAGGCATCTGACTGGTGGTTTTTTTGAATTTAAGGTAATGCAAGGTAACTCGGTTCTGTGTGGCACAATTTTGCCCATTCACTTAATCTATCAATGTCTCTTTGGAATTTTATGGGGAGGATTTTCCCCTTGTCGGGTGGGCGGGGCCGGGAGCTGCCACGCAGTAGTCCGCCTGTGATCGGGCCCCATTAATTGGCCAGCCAGCGTGAAATGCGTGCTGAGAAGCTCAGTGCTGCTGGGGTGGGGTAGGGAGGAGCGTGAGTGCTGAAGTGTGCACATGTGTGAGCGCACCGCTCAGTGAAAGCTCCCTGAACTCACAGAGCTACCTCTGGGAACTGAAGATTTTTAACATGAGAAATAAAGATTTTAATAATAAGGAAAACATGTCCCCCACGTGACTCTGTCACATGAACAGGGACATGTGAAATATTAGTTTTAAAAATTTTAATTTTTTTTAAAATCACTGTTCGCAACCTCATCCCGCCCATGGATGAGTTTTCACAAAAAATGCAAAGGCCGCCTGGCCTATTCGCCCGCCCGCCAATTGTATGATTGGACCGGCAGCGAAATAGTCAATTTAATTAATTGATTAAGGGGCTTAATTAATAGCCGGCCGAAACATCGTGCAAGTGCGCGATGATGCCGGGACACTCGCCTGATGTCACTGAGCGCTATTTCACACTCGTGCATGTTAGGCATGCGCCCGCGTGCCAAGCAGAAAATCCTGCATTGCTTACAGCACCATCTATCTTTGTGTCATTGGCAAACTTGGATATGTGGCTTTCTACCCTCTCATTTATGTCAATGATAAATACAGTCAAGGCCCCTACACAGATTTCTGTGTCATCCTGCCAAATAGAATAGCTGCCCATTATCCCTACACTGCCCCCTGCCACTTAGCCAATTTTCTAACCTTTATACTTTGCCTTCAATTCCTTGAGCTTCAACTTTAGCTAACCATCTCTGGGTCAAATGCGTGCTGGAAGTACCCATCACAAAAACCACTGTGATAGTACATTCTGTTCCATTTGGGTTATAGAGCTGTTTGAAAAATGATAAAAACAAATCATGTAAGAACAAGAGAATTTTTTAATTTATGTCATATGTAGTAATTATTTTAATGGTAAGGAATTAGCCTTCTGTTTTTAAATTCTGTCTTCAGTTGGACTTTAATAAACTGGGATGGCCTTTTGATGAAGTCATAAGGTGTTCCAGGAATGACTCAAAAATACCATGTGCTATCCAGAATCTTAGTTTAAATGTACAAACCTCTGTGCTCTTTGCTGCAATATTTTAGCTACCAAGCTTGAGTAGACTACGGATTCTGCATGATTGACAAGATAATTGGGTATTTAGTCTCTCCAAATAGCCATACTGATCACAGGAACAGCACCTATTTACCATAAGTCTTAGTTTCCTGTCCATCAACCAAATTTTTAAATCCATGCTGCTTTATTCCCTCCAGCACCAGACACGTGAATTTTTTGCAATTAGTTTCCTGAGAGACACCTTGTCAAACACCTTATCTTTTATCTATCCAATTGACTACTTATTTTAAAAAACTCTCCTGGCTGGGTTTCTCTTTCTGAAACAATTTCCTTGTGCTTCTTCCCCTTTAGGGATGATACTCTTTCGAGTTATCAACAGTCACAGATTGAAACTCTTTTGAGTACAATCATGGTTCTTGGTTTCCGGGAGTGGGACATGAACCCACAACCCTCTGATTCAAAGGCGAGGGTGCTAATGGGAAGTCATTAAGCGCCATGTTAATGAGGCGCAGCTGCCTGCTGCTGTTCCCAGATGGACACAAGGCTCACTTTGCTGCATCCCGGGAGCTAAAATCAAGCTCTGCCTCAGACTTTCATCAGTAGTTTAAGGTATGTGGCAACAGGGCCTGGAGATTTATCCATCTCAAGTTTCACTAATTTCTCTTCTGAATCAATTCCATTTTTGGAGTTTTTTCCATCAGTGTTCCATATCTTCCTTTAGTACTGCTCCCTTACTACTTCTACTATAATTTATGATAACTGATATGAAGTAGTTAATACGTCCGCCATTCCAAAACTAGATTTTGGGCAGAATATTGCACTCGGCATGTGGGTGCGCATCCAACACGCCTGTGCGTAAAATGGTGCGGGATGACGTCGGGTGTGTGTCCCGACATCATCGTGCAGTCTCGCGATATTTCATTCGGTGGGCGCACGCCGGAGTCAGCTGTGCACCCACCGATAATTAAAAGGCCTATTAAGGCCATTAACAATCTAATTTAATTCAATTCAAATTTACGCTGCCTGTCCAACCTCAGAGTTGGCGGGCAGGCGAAAAGGCCAAGTGGCCTTTACATTTTTTAGGAAACCTCATCCACGGGCAGGATGAGGTTTCCTAAAGCAAATAAACATGAAATAAAAAAATGTCTTTTTAAAATTAAAAAACTGTCCCAGCTCATGTGACAGAGTTCATTATTTTTTGTAAACAGCGCTTCAATCTTCCTGAGGCAGCTCCATGCCCCAGGGAGATTGAAGCACTCTTTCACGCGCATGCGCAAACTGCATGCTAGGCCCAGCTCTCCCTCCTGCCCCCATCCGCACAGGCAGCGCTCAGCGCTGCTGCTCGCGATCCACGCTGGGCGGCCCTTAATTGGCCCGCCTGTGTGAAATCGCGGTGTGGAGCCGATTGCGGGCGGCAGTCGGCTTCCTGACCGCCACCACCCGCCCCTGCCGACCACCCCCACCAAGGGCAAAACCCTGCCCTTTCTCATTCCTGTGCCATATGCTCTCTCTCTCTTTGCAGCTGCTCTATTATTTGCAAAATGCTTTCAAAAACTCTATTCCATTTTGTATGATCTGCTTGATGTGTCAGGTTCATTTTTAAATTCCCTAACGCTTTGCAGATTGCACATGATTTTGTTTGGTACAATGAGCCTCGTTTTACCAGTTCCTTTAATTTTTGTTTGCTGTGTTTTAATTTCTTTATTAATTTTTCACATGCTATTGTTTAAATCAGAGCTGATTCAAAAATTACGATTAAAATTTAGACATTTATTTAATGCTAACTGAAAGCACATTGTATTTGTAGGGAGTGAACAGAGAATTAATTGAGCTCTGCTTAACTCACTTTTTTTAAACACTGGGCAGGATTTTCCAGTCCTGCTAGTGATGGGCATCATCACGGGTGGAACAGGAAAATTTGGAGACTGGCCAAAAGTGAACTGACTTTTGGCCGCTCTCCAAATTTTCCCATCCCACCCTCGACGATGTGCACCATTGGCGGGACTGGAAAACTCCACCCATTCGTTAATTTAAGAAATCTGAGTTCTTCATTCCCCTCCTCCTAAAATGGAGATAAGTTGCACCTAAGATTGAATTCTTTCTTGTTCGTTTTAAATTAATAATCACAAAATAAAATCAACACTGCAGCATCATTACTGAAAACATCTTAAAACTATTGGGTTGGTTTCCAAACGTATGTTAAATCTAGATGGTGATGAAAGTATAATAATTTTCATAATATTTTTCTGGTTTATTGTGAAGAAGGTTTATGGGGGTAAGTATAGTTGGGTTTGTCAGTGTGATTTAGTTACATTTGGAGTCAAGTAGACTACAAGCTTGAAATCATCAAAAGAAGATAGGTGCTTGACATGCTAATGAGTAAACATGGATGCTGGCTTAGCATGTAAGGTGTGAAGGGATTGTTGGATTTCAAAGGGATCCTAGTCTGTTCACGACTATCCAGATAAGCAAGGATAAGGAGTGTGTTTATTCCTCCAAAGGTTACTGACAATGTTGGCAGCATGAAAGTTTTTATATTATGAGGAAGATACAGGTTCAAAGACGTATGGAACAATAGAATTTACATATTAAAAAGAGAGAAACATATATAAAGGTGATTGTGTGAAACAGCCTTAATGAAGCCTCCAGCCATTTGTGCAAGTCTGCTATGCAACAAAACTGAAGTTGGGGAAAAGCCATTTGGAATTCCACTGTCAAGTGGGTATTGTGTTAACTTGCTAGTTCTGTTATAAGTCCAAAATCTATTTTGGACTGTTGCCTTAAAGGGAGTATGTAGCTGGGAGTCAGGTCATTTAGGAATTTTAGGATTTGTTATAGTAGAAAGTAATTGTAGTCTTATGTATGTGCTTAAAATCTTTTATTTTGTTAACACATATTTTAATTTAAATTTTTAAAAATCTCTAAAGGTCTTGGTGGGCTTATTACTTCAGAATTCAGTCCACACATCTTCTCATAATAAATATAAACTGCAAAATGGTTGTGAAGGCGCAACCAAGTTTCCTTTGTGGATTTGGTCCGCTTGGCACACATCATCTGCCACGTCATAACAAGATCTACTTCTGAGTAGCACATTTACTGATCTTCAACACATCTACTTACTGAATCAACATTTTGGATGTGTGACTCAATGTGAGCCTATGAACACGAAATGATTCGGAAATGTTCAGTCAAGCCCAAAGTATCTTAAATCCCTTTGAAAATATGTTATGGGCTTCCTACCTGTTTATCATAGAGAAAATCCCAAGTTCTACAAGTTAATATAAGGTCTGATGTGTATATTGACAGAAGTATGCTTGAGGGAGATGAACATTTAGCTTTATCAAACTGCTATTTTCCACATTATGTATTTCTGCAGGGCAATGAAATAGCAGCTGTTCAGTGGGCAAGGGAGGCATTACTTCTGCACTGGAACAAAAATTTGCATCAAAAACAGCACTGATGAATAAAAGGAAATAAAATAAAATCATGTTTTTGATTGAAGTTGAACAGGAAAAGTTATAATATTAGTTGTTGACAAGCTAATATTTTCATATGTAAAGATGACTTCTCAAATATTTACTGGGTTGGTTATCACTAAATAGCACAGCACAAGTAGCAGCAGCCAGCAATCCAGCATGGAAACATACCAGTTTATTAGTACAATCCAACAAATGAACCAAGGAGGTCCAGAAGTTTGACATGGAATGTAACCGCAAGAAACACAGTACTCATGTTCCCAAGCAATTATTGGAGCTTTTAATTTAAAAAAGGATTAGTCTTTCTCAAAGTGCAAATTTAAATATTTGAAAATGGGGTTAGTACAAAACAAAAGCTTCCTGTACTTGTGTAAGGGCACATTCCCAAGTGTAACACATGCCTTTGCCTTTTTAAATTGAAATAAATTCAAATCCAGATCCAACATATAAAACTAGATAATATATTTTCTGAGAATTACTTGTTTTTTCATCAGATACAACGCAATTACTAAAAGAAAACTAAAAGAATCATCAACAACTTGTACTTATATCGTGCCTTTACTGTAATTACATGTCCCAAGGCGCTTCAGAGAGGCATCATAAAGCAAAATTCGACACTGAGCCATATAAGGCAATATAGGAACATAGGAAATAGGAGCAGGAGTTGGCCATTCCCCCCCTCATGCTTGATCCACCATTCAACTAAATCATGGCTGATCTTTTTCCTCAGTACCATTTGCCCCCTATATCCCCATATTCCCTATCACTATCCCCATATTCCTTCATATCTTTTAATATCTAGAAATCCATTAGAGCACATGGCCAAAGGCTTGGTTAAGGAGGTAGGTTTCAGGGAGTGTATTAAAAGGAGGGTGGAGTGATTTAGGGAGGGAATTCCAGAATAAAGAGCCTACGCAGCTGAAGGTACTGCCGCCAGTGGTGGACTTATTAAAATTAGGGATGCTCAAGGAGCCAGAATTAGGGGAGAAAACATATTTCAGAGGATTGTGCAGCTGGAGGAGGTTACAGAGATAAGAAGGGGCAAGGCCATGTAGGGATTTGAAAATGAGGATGAGAATTTTAAAAACAAGGCTTTGCTTAATGCAGAGCCATTGTAGCAAGCGCAGGGCTGATGGGTGCATGGGACTTGGCACGAGATAGGGCATGAGTGGCAGACTATGGCTGACATCAAATTTACGGAGGGTAGAATGTGGAATGGCAGTCAGGAGTATGTTGGAATAGATAAGTCTGGAGCTAACAAAGGCATGGATGAGGGTTTCAGCAGCAGAGATGCTGAGTAGGGGTGGAGTCAGATGATATTACACAGATCGAAATGGGCGATCTTAATGATAACTTGTATACATGGTTGGAAATTCATCTTGGGGTCAAATATGGCACCAAGGTTGCGAACAGTCTGCCTCAGCCTCAGGTAGTTGCCAGAGAGAATGATGGAGTTGAGGGCTAGGGAGCAGGTTTGTAGTGTGAACCATGAAATGACAATTGCTTCAGTCTTCCCAATATTTAATTGGAGGCAATTTCTGCTCATCCAGTACAGCCAGACAAGCAGTTAGGGAATTTAGAAACAGTGGAGGGGATTGAGAGAGGTGATAGTGAGGTAGAGCCTGGTGACATCAGCATACATGTGGAAACATATTCTGTTTTCAACAAGGTCCTCATGGGGCAACATATAGATGAGAAAAGAAGGGGGGTGGGGCAAGGATAGATCCATGGAGGCGGAGGGTGGGGGGCACCAGGGGTGTTGCAGGGGCAAGAAGAGACTCCATTGCAGCTAATTTTATATCTATGATTGGATAGCTAAGAACGAAACAAGCACTTGCAGTCCCACCCAGCTGGGCAATAGTGATAAGGTTTTGGAGGATGATGGCATGGTCAACTGTGTTGAAAACTGCAGATAGGTTGAGAAGGACAAGGAGGGGTAGTTTACCATAGTCACAGTCATAGGATGCCATTTGTGTCTTTGTTAAGAGCCATTTCAGTCCTGTGGCAGGGACGGAAACCTGATTGCACGGATTCAAAGATGGAGTTCCAGAAAAGATAGGCACAGATTTTGATCAAAATCAAGGAGTTTGGAAGTTGAAGATGGAGAGGTAGTTGGCAAGGACAAGGGTCGAGGAATGGATTTTTGAGGAGAGGGGTGATAGTGAATGAGATGAGGGAAGTACCTAAACAACTAAAAGCAAAAAGAAACAAAGGGAGTCAAACATGAAGCATCATTAGGTGGTCCTCTGTCAAGTCTAACTTACAGCATCTAAACATTAGGCCTCAGTTCTGCTTGGCATAAGGAAATATATATATCAATGAAGGAACAGTTGGGTATGTCACAAACAACTGTCACAAACACTTCATTAATTTTATCTCCTAAAGATTGTTATTAATGGACATATCCCCAAATCTACAGCTGACAAAGAATGTACATAGAAATTATGAACTTAGAATTAATAATGTTATGAGGACGTGCTTTTTAAGGTACAATTTCTCATTTTTCTTTTCCTGGCTGTATTTTTAAAAATTGGAACTCTCTCAAGACAATGATGAAACTGTCTAGGCTGCTACAGTACACACGATTTCACATTCCACCAAATGGGATGAAAAACAGATGCACAATTCGATGGGCAGTGTGAAAGACCCCATTCTCTGTTGGCTTCACACCACCCTGAGACTTTTCAAATGTTTCTGAGTTGAGGCATCAAAATGCAATTATCTGTTCTGAAACAATAACTGCAGCATACATGAACAAACAGAATTTCTCTGGATTATCCAGCCAGCGAGGTACTTCAAGGACTGCATACCTAACAGGAATGAGAGAACAAAAGGCAAAGCTGTACTGAACACAGGCTGAGGAAGCTGTGTGCCCTCTCGACATCTCTCTCTCTCTCTCTCTCTCAGAAGTGTTACGCCCGGTTTTGCAAAGTAACCATCCTGAGAAAAGAAATCTACAGCAAACCAAGATCTTTTGGGAATAAAACATGGAAACCTGCACTATACAACTACACCCAGGAAGACAACTGAACAAATGGTTGCAATGTGGAATCACTGCATTGAAACCAGCCAAGGAACAGCGGCTTGTCTGCTCCTCTTGTTTTATGTATCATGAATTGTAAAAATTCTATAAGCCTATCCTCTTATTCTACCACCAGCACTGGTGTGTGTATGGGCCTAGATGAATGTGTGTAACATATGAATGGTGACTGCGATTTACTTTTTTTTAGTTTGGGAAATAGTTTCAATAAATGTATCTTGTTCTTTGAAAACCTTTACAACCTTAAAACATAAACAGTGGGACTCCTCCAGAATTGACAAAGCACATCCTCCCTAACTTACGAGAAAGCCCTGTTATGGTCAAAGCTGGAGTTGGAGAATAGGGGAGTCATTTCACTCCTTCTCATGCAGTCATAACAATAGGTTGCAAGTTGATTTGATAAGTTAGTGGAATGACAGTGTGGTTAGGTGCAATGTTATGTGTGTGGGAAACTCCAGACATGTGAAGAAGTACCTAGTAAAGCTTATATTTCATATGGCACTGTAGACCCATAAGCTATGTGAAGAGGCCATTGAGCTAATAGGTTCTTGGGTAATATTGCTGTAAGAACATTATACTTAGGCTGTGCAAGACATCAATACGGCTGTACATGGATCAGTATGTGCATTTTTGATCCCTATTTATGACAGGGGTCAAGACTCTGGAGAAGGATTAGGGGAGGGTAGCTAAAATGATACCCAATCTTAGGGACTTCACTATCAGGACAGGCTCAAGGAATTAAAATTCTTTTTCCACTGGAGCAACATAAACATAGGGCAGAATATTGCCGTTGGCATGTGGGGGGGGGCCTAACACGCCGACGCGTAAAATGACATCGGGCGTGTGTCCCGACATCATCGCACGTCATTTCGATATTTCGTTCAGCGGGCACGCACTGGAGGCCTATTAAGGCCATTAAAAAAGTAATTTAACTTATTAACAATGATGCCCGTCCAACCTTAAGGTTGGCAGGCAGGTGAAGAGCCTTTGCGTTTTTCAGGAAACCTCATCCACGGGTGGGATGAGGTTTCCTGAATGTTTTATAAAGTAATTAAATAAATTTTGCAAACTTCACAAACATGTCCCAGCTCATATGATACTGTCACATGAGGGGACATGTTTAAATAATTTTTACTTTATTTTTTGAGACGTTTTATTATCTACTTAATCTCCCTGAGGCACGGAGCTGCCTCAGGGAAATTGCTGCGCTCTTTCACGCACATGCGTAAAAGAGCGCAGGCCCCGACTCTCCCTCCTCCCGCACAGTGCTACTGGCTGCGCGTTACGCTGGGCAGGCCTTAATTGACCTGCCTGCGTAAAATGGCGGCGCACAGCCGATGGCAGGCGACGATCGACTCCGCACCAGCCCCCACCCAGCACCCCTGCCATAGGAGAAACTCTCCCCATAGAGGAGACCTGATTGAGGCTTTGACTAAATTTGGTTCTGTCGAATTAGACAGGTTATTTGAGACAGATAGGAATAGGAGAAATAGATGTTATATGTGTAAAACAGATAAAGGTAAGATGTTGTTCAGAGTCAGTATTTCTTTTCACAAAAAATCGCTTTCCTCTGGAATCAATTACCAAACATGCAGATTTCATGCAGTTTTTCAAAAGGGAGCTGGACAAGTTTCCGTGATAGGAAAACATTTCCAGTTACAGAAGGTAAGCTTTTGGGATAGCTGGGATTAGTGGGATTTATGGATTACTGTGGTCTCAGGGTGTTTTATTTGACACTTAAGGAGTTGGAGGGAAATTTCCCAGAATTTTTCCTAAACTTATCTCTTGTCTATGTTTTCTCTCTCCCAGGACATTGCAAATGGTGAACAAATGTAGTGTGCAGCTGCACCACGTCTGGATGGGATGAGCCAAATGATCTTTATCCACACTTTTTGAATGCATCACAGTTAAAATTTTAAAGAAAGTAAAAGTCTGAGATCCTTTCCTGATGAGAGGTAATAAAGCGAAAACCCCAATAATTTTTAAGAGTTAACTTCAAGTTAGCTGCATTCCATAGGTGACATATCTTAACTCCAACAGATATGCCACCATCTGAGTGCTTCATTTGACTTATGTCAATACCTTTGCGTGAAACACTTAATCAATCTTTTAACAATATATTCAGTTAATCATTTTTTTAAATAGGGTGGCAAAAATATCGAGTGCCCCCAATTCCATTATACATATCTAGCACTTTGTGGGAAAAATAATTGTTTTCAGTCTAACTCGAAGCTTGGGAACTTGCCCATGGTACATGTGGTTTCACAGTGTAGTGTTCATGTTACTAAAATCTAGCAAACCGAGTTTCAGTTCTAACATGGCTGTTTGAGAATTTGAGTTCAGTTTAAAAACTCTAGAAGCATTTTTTTTAAAAAGCTGATACCAATGAAAATAACCATGAAATAGTAAGATTATTGTATAAACCCAACTATTTCACTAATGTCCTTTATGGGAAGACCAGCTCAGCTTACATGATCTGGTCCATGTACTTCTAGTTAATTAAATATATTTTTTTAATCATTCACAGGATGTGGGCTTCACTGGTTGGGCCAGCGTTTATTGTCCATCCCTAGTAATGCCATTGAATGACAAAGGGATATGGTTAGATTCTCTCTTGTTGCCTGACACTTGTGTGGCACGAATGTTACTTGCCTCTTGTGCCCAAGCCTGGATATTGTCCAGGTCTTGCTGCATTTGGACATGGACTGTTTCAGTATCTGAGGAGTCGTAAATGGTGCTGAACATTGTGCAATCATCAGTGAACATTCCCATTTCTGACCTTATGATGGAAGGAAGGTCATTGACAAAGTAGCTTGGCTAGGGGCACTTTCAGGTGAGCTGCTGAGTGATTTCTACTGACAGTTGCTGCGAACGTACAAGAATTTGGTGCTTTCTCGAGTTCTGTAAAGTTTTTGAAGTCTACAGCAATTAGTGTGGCAGGTGCAGAAAAACTTTGTCCTGATTTCATCAACATCTGAACAAAATAGTTGTTCCCAGACATGTGTGTACTAATCTGCTTTCTCTTGTTAGAAGAGGGAGGAGGAAGGGAGAAGGGATCTCAGCAGGCCATATCTGACCAGGGTGTTCAGGAAACAATTCTCCACCTGAATCTCAGCAAGAAACTGTATATGAGACACCTGCACTTCAGCAAGGGTGTCCTCAATGAAACTGCCAACCTGGTGCAGACAGAACTGCAACCTGAAAGCAGGATGAGGGTTGCATTGTCAATGGTTATGAAGGTGACCGCAGCAATGAAATTTTATAATACCGGCTCCTCCAGGCTGAAGCTGGAGATATTTGAAACACTTCAGTTATCCATTGATTGTTGTGTAAGAGAGGCCGCTGAGGCTCTCTATTCAAAGGAAGCCGCATACATTTCATTCTCTCTTGCCATAGAGCAGCAAGCAGAGGAAGCATGTGGCTTCACAAAGATTGCAGGTTGCCCCATGGTATAGGGTGCGAGTGACTGCATGCACATTGTTTTGCATACGCTGCATGTCAACTGAGATGTACTGCAATCAGAAGCGATCCCACTGCATCACTGTCCTCTGGTGTGTGACCATACACAGTGAATCATGCAAGTTAATACCTGCCAGGTAGCCTGGCAGCAGTCGTGATGGCTTCATCTGAGCGGCCTGCTGCACCATCTGCAGTTGAGCTGCAACTATAAACCACAGGGCGACTATTGGCAACAAGTACTACCTGCTGACAACATGGTCCATGATGCTGGTGTACAATCCATGCATACTGGGGGAGCATGTGTTTAATGAAAGCTATACTGCCAATGTAAATGCAACAAAGCAAACTCCTGGTGTGCTAAAACAACACTTCCATTGCTTGGAATGATCTGGAGAAAAGCAAGAGGTCCATGCTTACACCATCCGCAGCGACTAAATTAGAAGAGATTGTAGGATGACAGCAAAGTGGGATACGAGAAAGAGCATTCTGTGTGAGGATACTGTCAGCTTCGATGGTTTCAGCCATGCCACTAGCCATTGCCTCAGCATTGGCTGCTCCAGTAATGTTGACCACCATTTCCACCATTGGGGTAGGGGCATGCAGCTGTGTCTTTCCTTCACTGGCTAGGTCCTGCTGCTTCTGGTTATGTGCCAACTTGTTCTTCAATAGAGGGGGAAATGTGACAGTGAGCGTGGTGCAATGTTTGGGTGATATAGCTGTCAAGGTTGGCTAGTTCGCAGTGTGTGCAAGGTATGAGATGGAAGTATGAGGCTTGCAGCAGTGCTAAGTGTGTGAGAGTGAGGGAGCTAAAAATGTTAGTTGTGAGTCATGATTAAAAGATTGTTGATAGGTGAATAATGGGGTGTGGTGCATTAAGCAGTGTGTAAGGCTAGTAAATAGGGTTATGTGATGTTGGTTTTTATCTCAAGGGGGTAGCAATAAAAATGGGGTGGAAATTATGCTAGAGCTATACAGAGCTCCAGTTTGACCCCATCTGGAGTATTACATTCAGTTCTAGGTACTGCATCTCAGGAAAGATATATTGGGGTGCAAATTCACCGGAATTATACCAGGAGTTAAATTATGAGGACAGTACGCATCCAGTCAGCTTGTACTCCTTTCAATATAGAAGATACTGTGATCTAATTAAGATGTTTAAAATGATTAAAGGAATTACAAAGGTAGAGAGGGGAAAATTATTTTCTCTGGTGACAGGGCTCAGAACAAGGGGACACTGCTTTGAAAGCTATTCAGGGGTAATGTCATAAAACACTTCTTCACACAAAGACTAGTGGAAATCTGGAACTTCTTCCTGCCAAAACAGCAAACTAGGCTAATTGAACATTTAAAAATTGAGACTGATAGATTTTTGTTATGCAAGTTTACGGAACTAAGGCATGTGGGTGGAGTTAAGATACGGATCAGCTGGGATCTAATTGAATAATGTCACAGGATCGAGGGGCAGGATGGCCTATTCTTGTTTCTATGTTTCTAACTGCCCACTAAAGTGGCCCACCCACTGTCCACTTCTTGAGAATGAATGAATCTGCCCCTTCAGTGCTTTGAAGATGTGGGTTTTTCTTTAAAATATTTACAAGATGTAAGTGTCATGGGCAAGGCCAGCATTTATTGACCATCCCTAATTGCCCGGAGCGGAGTGCCTTGCTAGGGCATTTCAGGGGGAAGTAAAGTGTTTGCCTCACTTTTGTCTGGAGTTACATCAGACAGGGTAAGGATGGCAGACCTCCTTCCCTATAGAACTAGATGGGTTTTGGCAACAATCTGGTAGTTTCATGGTCAACATTACTGATGTTAGCTTTTTTAAGGTGCCACGTCAAAGATCACTGCACAAAATCAGAGCTCATGGTGTAGGGAGTAACATATTAACATGGACAGAGGATTGGTTAGCTAACAGGAAGCAGAGAGCAGAGATAAATGGGCCATTTCAGGTTGGCAAGATGTAGCTAGTGGAGTGCCAGAGTGATCAAAGCTAGGGCTTCAACTATTTACAATCTATCTAAATAACTTGGATGAAGGGAAGGAATGTATGGTTGCAAAATTTGCTGATGACACAAAGATAGGTCGGAGAGTCGGTTGTGAAAAGGAGTCTGCAAAGAGATATAGACAGGTTAAGTGCGCAAAAATCTGACAGATGGAACATAATGTAGGAAAATGTGAACTTGTCCACTTTAGCAGGAAGATTAGAAAAGCAATATATTTTTTAAATGGAGGGAGACTGCAGAATTCTGCAGTGCAGAAGGATCTGGGTGTCCTGGTACAAGAATCACAAAAAGTTGGTATGCAAGTACATAAATGATTAGGAAGGCAAATGGAATGTTGGCATTTATTGCAGACGACTTGAGTATAAAAGTAGGGAAGTTTTGTTACAGTTGTACAGGACATTGGTGAGACCACATCTAAAGTACTGTGTACAGTTTTGGTCTCCTTACTTAAGAAAGGATATAATTGCATTAGCAGTTCAGAGAAAGTTCACTTGACTGATACCTGCGATGGGACGGTTATCTTATGAGGAAAGGTTGGACAGGTTGGGCCTGTATCCACTGCAGTTTAGAAGAATGAGAGTGATCTTATTGAAACATATAAAATCCTGAAGGGACTAGATAGGAGGATGCCAAGAGGATGTTTCCCCTTGTGGGAGATACTAGAGCTAAGGTACATAGTTTAAAATTAAGGGGTCTCCCATTTAAGGTGGTGATGAGGAGAAATTTTCTTCGCTCAGAGGGTCCTTAGTACATGGAATTCTCTTTCTCAGAGAGCAGTGGAGGCAGGGTGGTTGAATATTTGTAAGCCTGAGTTAGATAGATTTGTGATTAACAAGGGAATCAAAAATTATAAGGGGTAAAAGGAAAGTAGAGCTGAGGCCACAATCAAATCAGCCATGATATTATAAAATGGCAAAGCAGGCTCAAGGGGCCAAATGGTCTACTTCTGCTCCTGATCCATATGTTCGTATTATTCCAGGTTTATTTAATTAACTATATTTAAATTTTCCAACTGCTGTGCTGTGATTTGAACTCGTGTCTCTGCATGATTAGTCCAGGCATCTGAAATACTAGTCCAGTAACATAACCACTTTGCTACTGTTTCCTGTTGATCATTCTATCAAGTCCTTGGCAAAGGAGAAACCTACTTCATTACTGGTTGTGCCAAGGAACAGGAAGTATTCTCAACTCAACTCCTGTTATATTTAAAGTAACATATTACTGTCTACATATAAAACTGCTTAAAACGCACATGATATGCCCGCATAAATGCCAATTCATTTTTTAACATTACAAACAGATGTTCGATTTGCATATGGATTTCAGTGATACTAACAGTGATTTGGAGTCAAATATCCTAAGTAAACTCCAACTGAACTGTAAGTTGGCGGAAACCCATAGTTCCACTCCAGTGTACCAAACTAGTGCATAGAATCTATTGCTGCATCACTGTCACCTGAAATCATAGCCCCCAGATCACATAATGAATCTTACTTCCCATAACCAGTTTAGGCTCCTGAACAGTTTTTTTCTCCTCCTACTCACCTTAGTTACATAGGAGCTGATTAAAGAAGCATGCAGTTTCAAAAAAAAAGTAGTTAAAGATTAATTGCACAATGGCAGCAATCTAGTGGGAGATTTGAGCATGGAGCCTAGGTACTTGATGGCATGGCAACCAGTGGTGGAATGAAGGCAAAAGGGTGAGGGGAAACACAATGCATAAAATACTAAATTCAGAGGAACAGGGAGTTCAGGAGGAGGAAGGTGCAAAGATATGGATTTAAATACAAACATGGGACTATGATGTTCAGTCACTATGGTGTAAATGGTTATGTACAAAGAGACTTGATGTGCTTGTATAAGGAATGCAGAAAGTTAGCATGCAGGTAAAGCAAGCAAGTAGGAAGGGAAATGGCATGTTGGCCTTTATTGAAATGGGATTGGAGTAGAAGAATAAAGAAGTCTTGCTACATTTGTACAGGGCTTTGGTAAGACCACAGCTGGAATACTGTGTGCAGTTCTGGTCTCCACATTTAAGGATGGACATAGTTGCATTGGAAGCGGTACAGTGAAGTATCAGTAAATTAGTCCCTGACATAAGGGGTTTGTCCTATGATGATAAGCTGAGTAAATCTGGCCTAAATTCTCTGGTGTTTAGAAGAACAAGTGGTGAGCTAATTGAAACACACAAGATTCTGAAGGGCCTTGAGACAGCAGACGCTGAGAGATTGTTTCCACTAGTTGGGAGTTTAAAGCATGGGAACACAGTCTTAAGATAAGGGGCCAATCATTTAGGATAGAGATGAAAAGAAATTACTTCACTTGAAGGGTTGTGAATTTTTGGAATTCTCTACCCCAGAGGGTTGTGGTCCATTTTGATATTTAAGGCTGAGACAGAAAGATTTCTGGTCTGTCAGGGAACCAAGGGATATGGAGGGATAGGCGGGAAAGAGGAGTTGAAGCCTAAGATCAGCCATTATTAAATTGAATAGTGGAGCAGACTCGATGAGCCACGAGATCTACTCTTGTTCCTATTTCTTCTGTTCTTGTCATAGAGTCATAGAGGTCTACAACACAGAAAAAGGCCCTTCGGCCCATCGAGTCTGCGCCGGTCAAACAAGTACCTAACTATACTAATCCCATTTTCCAGCACTGGGCCCATAGCCTTGTATGCAATGGCATCGCAAGTGCGCATCCAAATACTTCTTAAATGTTATGAGGGTTTCTGCCTCTACCACCCTTTCAGGCAGTGAGTTCCATATTCCCATCACCCTCTAGGTAAAAATTCCTTCCTCACATCCCCTCTAAACCTCCTACCCCTTACCTTAAATCTATGCCCCCTGGTTATTGATCTCTCCACCATGGGAAAAAGTTCCTTCCTGTCTACCCTATTTATGCCTCTCATAATTTGATACACCTCAATCATGTCCCCTCTCAATCTCCTCTGCTCCAGGGAAAATGACCCCAGTCTATCCAATCTCTCCTCAAAACTAAAACTCTCCAGCCCAGGCAACATCCTGGTAAATCTCCTCTGCACTCTCTCTAGTGCAATCACATCCTTCCTATAATGCGGATTCCTGAACTGCACGCAATACTCTAGCTGTGGCCTAACCAGCGTTTTATACAGTTCCAGCATAACCTCCCTGCTCTTATATTCTAAGCCTCGGCTAATAAAGGCAAGTATCTCATATGCCTTCTTAACCACCTTATCTACCTGGCCCACTACCTTAAGGGACCGGTGGACATGTACACCAAGATCCCTCTGATCCTCAGTATTTCCCAGGGTCCTACCATTCATCGTGTATTCCCGTGCCTTGTTTGTCCTGCCCAAATGCATCACCTCACACTTATACGGATTAAATTCCATTTGCCACTGATCAACCCATCTGACCAGCCCATCTATATCCTCCTATAATCTAAAGCTATCCTTCTCACTATTTACCACCCCACCAATTTTCATGTCATCTGAAAACTTAGTGATCAACCCTCCCACATTCAAGTCTAAACCATTTATATATACCACAAACAGCAAGGGACCCAACACCGATCCCTGTGGAGCCCCACTGGACACAGGCATCCAGTCACAGAAACACCCCTTGACCATCACCCTCTGCTTCCTGCCACTCAGCCAATTCTGGATCCAATTTGCCAAATTGCCTTGGATCCCATGGGCTCTTACCTTCGCCATCAGTCTCCCATGCAGGACCTTATCAAAAGCCTTACTGAAGTTCAAGTAGACTATGTCAAATGCATTGCCCTCATCCGCACATCTGGTCACCTCTTCGAAAAATTCAATCAAATTGATCAGACATGACCGCCCCTTAACAAAACCATGCTGACTGTCCTTGATTAATCCTTGCCTCTCCAAGTGTAGATTAATTCTGTCTCTCAGAGTTGCTTCCAATAGTTTCCCCACCACTGAGGTTAGACTGACTGGCCTGCAGTTTTCTGGTTTATCCCTTCCTCCCTTCTTGAATAATGGTACCACATTGGCTGTCCTCCAGTCCTCTGGCACCTCTCCTGTGGCCAGAGAGGTATTGAAAATTGCCAGAGCCCCTGCTATCTCCTCCCTTGCCTCACTCAACATCCTGGGATACATTTCATCCGGGCCTGGATATTTATCTACTTTTAAGCCTGCCAGCCCACTTAGAACCTCCTCCATTTCTATGCTAATTTCTTTAATTATATCACAGTGCTTCTGTCTGATTTCCATACCCATGTCGTTTGTCTCACTTGTGAACACTGACACAAAGTATTCATTTAGAACCTAAGGTTGGAGGAGTTGCAGATAGTGAAGAGGATTGTCAAAGGATACAACAAGATATAGATTGGTTGGAGACTTGAGCGGAGAAATGGCAGATGGAGTTTGATCCGGACAAATGCAAGGGAATGCATTTTGGAAGGTCTAATACAGGTAGGAATTATACAGTAAATGGCAGAAGCCTTAAGTGCATCGACAGGCAGAGGGATCTGGGTGTAGAGGTCCACAGGTCACTGAAAGTGGCAACGCAGGTGGATAGGGTAGTCAGGAAGGCATATGGCACGCTTGCCTTCATCGGCAGGGGTATTGAGTATAGAAGCTGGGAAGTCATGCTGCAGCTGTATAGAACCTTGGTTAGGCCACACTTAGAATATTGCGTGCAATTCTGGTCACCACATCACCAGAAGGATATGGAGGCATTGGAGAGGATGCAGAGGAGGTTTACCAGGATGCTGCCTGGTCTGGAGGTTATTAGCTATGAGGAGAGGTTGGAGAAACTCGGATTGTTCTCACTAGAGCGAGGGAGATTGAGGGGCGACTTGATAGAAGTTTACAAAATTATGAGTGGCATGGACAGAGTAGATAGTCAGAAGCTTTTTCCCAGGGTGGAAGAATCAATTACTAGGGGACGTAGATTTAAGGTGAGAGGAGAAAACTTTAGAGGAGATGTGCGGGGCAAGCTTTTTACGCAGTGGGTAGTGAGTGTCTGGAATTCGCTGCCAGAGGAGGTGGTGGAAGCAGGTACGATAGTAGTGTTTAAGAGGCAACTTGACAAATACATGAATAGGATGGGAAGTGCAAAATGTTTTAGTTTGACAGGCAATATGATCGGCGCAGGCTTGGAGAGCCGAAGGGCTTGTTCATGTGCTGTACTTTCCTTTGTTCTTTGTTCTAATCCTTCCTATGTCTTCCGGCTCCACACACAATTTACTACTATGGTCCTTAATGGGCCCTACTCTTTCCCTAGTTATCCTCTTACTCTTAATGTACTTGTAAAATAACTTTGGATTTTGCTTTATTTTACCTGCCAATGTCTTTTCATGCCCCCTTTTTGCTCTCCTAATTTCCTTTTTAAGTTCCCCCCTACACATTCTATACTCCTCTAGGGCTTCTGCTGTTTTGATCCCTCGGTATCTGCCATAAGCCTCCCTTTTTCTCTTTATCCAATTCTGTATATCCCTCGTCATCCAGGGTTCCCTAGATATGTTGGTCCCACCCTTTGTCTTTACTGGAAATATGTTGGCTCTGTTTTCTCCATATTTCCTTCTTGAATGAGTCCCACTGCTCTGATGCAGATGTACCTAAAAGTAGCTGCTCCCAGTCCACTCTGGCCACATCATATCTGATCTTATTAAAATCGGCCTTCTCCCAATTTAGAACACTGATTTCTGGCCCATCCTTGTCCTTTTCCAAAACAAGCTTGAATCTTATGGAGCTATGATCACTATCTGCAAAATGCTTCCCCACTGATACCTCTGCCACTTGCCCAGCTTCATTCCCCAAAATTAAGTCCAGGACCACCCCCTCTCTTGTAGGACCTTCTACGTACTGGCTTAAAAAGCTCTCCTGGATACATTTTAAGAATTCCGCTCCCTCTAAACCTATAACACTATGGCTAACCCAGTTAATGTTGGGGAAGTTGAAATCCCCCACTATTACTACCCTGTTATTTTCACACTTCTCTGAAATTTGCCTACAAATCTGCTCTTCTATTTCTCTCTGGCTGTTTGGCAGCCCATAGTACACTCCCAGCAATGTGACTGCTCCTTTTTTGTTTTTCAGTTCTACCCATATGGCTTCATTTGAGGAGCCTTCTAAGATGTCATCCCGCCTTACTGCTGTAATTGACTGCTTGATCAATACTGCGATACCCCCTCCTCATTTACCTCCTTCCCTGTCTCGCCTGAAGATCCTCTCTCCTGGAATATTGAGCTGCCAATCCTGCCCCTCTCTCAACCATGTCTCTGTGACAGCAAAGGCATCATACTTCCATGGGTTAATTTGTGCCCTCAACTCATCTGCCATATTTGTCAGACTTCTTGCATTAAAATAAATACCATCCAACCTTGCCAAATTCCTGTGTGCCTTAACTGGCCTATAATTTCTATGCCTTCCAGGCTCATTTGCTCTCTCTTCTAATTTTGGCTGTCCATCTCCCCCTGCTGAACCTCCTCTCAGGATCCCATCCCCCTGCCAAGTAGTTTAAACCTTCCCCAACAGCACTAGCAAACCTCCCCACAAGGATGTCGCTCCCACTCCGGTTCAGGTGTAACCCATCCACCTTATACAGGTCCCACCGCCCCCAGAAATGGTCCCAATGTCCCAGAAATCTAGAGCCCTCCCTCCTGCACCATCTCTCCAGCCACGCATTCATTTGGACTAACCTCCTGTTTCTATACTTACTAGCGCGTGGCACCGGAAGTAATCCAGAGATTACTACCTTTGAGGTCCTGTTTTTTAATCTGTTTCCTAGCTCCCTAAATTCTGCTTGTAGGACCTCATCTCTCTTTCTACCTATGTCGTTGGTACCAATATGTACCACGATCTCTGTCTTTGCCCTCCCCCTTTAGAATGCCCTACAGCCGTTCAGTGACATCCTTGGCCCTGGCACCAGGGAGGCAACATACCATCCTGGAGTCACGTCTACAGCCACAGGAATGCCTGTCTGTTCCCCTTACTATCAAGTCTCCTACCACTATTGCTCTTCCCCTCTTTTTCCTCCGCCACTGTGCAGCTGAGCCACATAAGCATGGCTGCACTCCCCAGAGGAACCGTCACTCTCACCATTTTCCAAGCCTGCGCCGATCATATTGCCTGTCAAACTAAAACATTTTGCACTTCCAGGGTCCGTATCCCTCTATTCCCATCCTATTCATGTATTTGTCAAGTTGCCTCTTAAACACCACTATCGTACCTGCTTCCACCACCTCCTCTGGCAGCGAATTCCAGACACTCACTACCCACTGCGTAAAAAGCTTGCCCCGCACATCTCCTCTATAGTTTTCTCCTCTCACCTTAAATCTATGTCCCCTAGTAATTGATTCTTCCACCCTGGGAAAAAGCTTCTGACTATCTACTCTGTCCATGCCACTCATAATTTTGTAAACTTCTATCAAGTCGCCCCTCAATCTCCCTCGCTCTAGTGAGAACAATCCGAGTTTCTCCAACCTCTCCTCATAGCTAACACAGAAAAACAGTTCTCGAGTGAGATGCACCCAGGGATTTCCTGACTACCTGCCTGACACCTTTCTTTTGACTGATGGTCACCCATTTCCTCTCTGTCTGAACTTCTGTAAACTGTGGGGTGACCACAGAAGGTGTTCTTATGATCGTTTTAAAGGCACTGGTTCAATGCAGTTCAGCAAGGAAAGGGGTTATCAGTGAATGGGGCTTGTGTGAGCAGAAGGCACAACAGTTTTGAATGAGTCAAAGTTTAGAGACTATCAGGAAAAGAGCTTGAAATAGTCAAGTCTGGAGGTGACAAAGATGTAATCAGGGTTTCAGCAGCAGATAAGTTGAGGTAGGTGTGAATAGGGGCAATGTTCTGAGGTGGAAGTGGTCTTGGTGAACAAGAGGATATGGGGTCAAAAGGTCAGCTCAGGTTGAATAGGACTTTGAGGTTACGAACAGATTGTTCAGCTTAAAACAGCTGCGAGGGAAGGGAATGGAATCACTGCCAAGGGTACTAAGTTTAAGGGAAAAAATAACTGTGGCTTTAGGCTTCACAATGTTTAACAAGAAGAAATTGCAGCAAGGTTGGATGTTGGACAAACAGTCTAACACCACAGAGAAAGTTGAGACAGCAAAAAAAGATGGTGGAAACGTAGAGCTGAATTCCGTCAGTTTTTAAAAATTCTTTCACGGGATGTGGGCTTCGCTGGCTGGGCCAGCATTTATTGCCCATCCCTAATTGCCCTTGAGAAGGTGGTGGTGAGCTGCGTTATTGAACCGCTACAGTCCATGTGGTTTAGGTACACTCACAGTACTGTTAGGAAGGGAGTTCCAGCATTTTAACCCAGCGGCAGTGAAGGAACGGTAATATATTTCTAAGACAGGATGGTGAGCGACTTGGAGGGGAAATTCCAGGTGGTGGTGTTCACATCTATCTGCTGCCCTTGTCCCTCTAGATGGTAGTGGTCGTGAGTTTGGAAGGTGCTGTTGAAGCAGCCTTGGTGAATTCCTACATTGCATCTTGTAGATGGTACACACTGCTGCTATTGTGCAACGGTGGTGGAGGGAGTGAATGTTTGTGGATGTGGAGCCAATCAAGAGGGCTGCTTTGTCCTGGAGGGCGTCAAGCTTTTTGAGTGTTGTGGGAGCTGCATTCATCCAGGCAAGTGGGGAGTATTCCATCACACGCCTGACTTGGGCCTTGTAGATGGTGGGCAGGCGAGTTACTCATCGCACGATTCCTTGCCTCTGACCTGCTGTTGTAGTCACAGCATTTATATGGCTAGTCCAGTTCAGTTTCTGGTCAATGGTAACCCGCAGGATGTTGATAGTGGGGGATTCAATGATGGTAATGCCATTGAACATCAAGGGGCAATGGTTTGGTTCTCTCTTGTTGGAGATGGTCATTGCCTGACACTTTGTGTGGTGTGAATGTTACTTGCCATTTGTCAGCCCAAGCCTGGATATTGTCCAGGTCTTGCTGCATTTGGACAAAGACTGCTTCAGTAACTGAGGAGTTGCGAATGGTGCTGAACAATGTGCAATCATCAGCGAACATCTCCACTTCTGACCTTATGATGAAGGAAGATCATTGATGAAGCAGCTGAAGATGGTTGGGCCGAGGAAACTAACCTGAGGAACTCCTGCAGTGTTGTCCTGGAGCTGAGATACCGACCTCCAACAACCATAACCATTTTCCTTTATGCTCGGTATGACTCCAACCAGCAAAGAGTTTTCCCCCTGATTCCCATTGACTCCAGTTTTGCTAGGGCTCCTTGATGTCACACTCTGTCAAGGGCAGTCACTCTCACCTCACCTCAGGAGTTCAGCTCTTTTGTCCATATTTGAACCAAGGCTGTAATGAGGTCAGGAGCTGAGTGGCCCTGGCGGAGCCCAAACTGGGCGTCAGTGAGCAGGTTATTACTAAGCAAGGGCCATTTGATAGCACTGTTGATGACCCCTTCCATTACTTTACTGATGATCGAGAGTAGACTGAAGGGGCGGTAATTGGCCAGGTTGGACTTGTCCTGCTTTTTGTATCCAGGACATACCTGGGCAATTTTCCACATAGCCAGTGTTGTAGCTGTACTGGAACAGCTTGGCTAGGGTCACGGCAAGCTCTAGAGCACAAGTCTTCAGTACTATTGCTGGAATGTTGTCAGGGCCCATTGCCTTTGCAGTATCCAGTACCTTCAGCCATTTCTTGATATCACATGGAGTGAATCAATTGATTGAAGACTGGCACCTGTGATGCTGGGAACCTCTGGAGGAGGCCGGGCTGGATCATCCACTCAGCACTTCTGGCTGAAGATTGTAGCAAATGCTTCAGCTTCATCTTTTGCAGTGATGTGCTGGATTCCTCCATCATTGAGGATGGGGATATTTGTGGAGCCTCCTCATCCACTGAGTTGTTAAATTGTTCACCCCCATTCATCACCTGGGTGCGGCAGGACTGCAGAGCTTAGATGTGATCCAATGGTTGTGGGATCATTTAGCTCTGTCTATGACTTGCTGCTTATGCTGTTTAACATGCAAGTAGTCCTGTGTTATAGCTTCACCAGGTTGACGCCTCATTTTTGGGTATGCCTGGTGCTGCTCCTGGCCTGCCCTCCTGCACTCTTCATTGAACCAGGGTTGATCCCCTGGCTTGATGGTAATGGTAGAGTGGGGGATATGCCAGGCCATGAGGTTACAAATTGTGTTCGAGTACAGTTCTGTTGCTGCTGATGGCCCACAGCGCCTCATGGATACCCAGTCTTGAGATGCTAGGTCTGTTCGAAATCTATCCCATTTAGCATAGTGGTAGTGCCACACAACACGATGGAGAGTATCCTCAATGTGAAGGCAGGGCTTTGTCTCCAAAACGACTATGTGGTGGTCACTCCTACCGATATCGTCATGGGCAGGTGCATCTGTGGCAGGCAGGTTGGTGGGAATGAGGTCAAGTATGTTTTTCCCTCTTGTTGGTTCCCTCACCACCTGCTGCAGACCCAGTCTAGCAGCGATGTCATTTAGGTCTTGGGCAGCTCGGTCAGTAGTGGTGCCACCGAGCCATTCTTGGTGATGGACATTGAAGACCCCACTCAGAGTACACCCTCAGTGCTTCCTCCAAGTGCTGTTCAACATGGAGGAGCATTGATTCATCAGCTAAGGGAGAGAAGTATGTGGTAATCGGCAGGAGGTTTCCTTGCTCATGTTTGACCTGATGCCATGAGACTTCATGGGGTCCAGAGTCGAGGTTGAGGTCTCCCAGGGCAACCCCCTCCCGGCTGTATACCACTGTGCTGCCACCTCCTGGGTCTACTCTGCTGGTGATGGTGGTGTCTGGGACATTATCTGTAAGATATAATTTTGTGAGGATGACTATGCCAGGCTGTTGCTTGACTAGTCTGTGAGGCAGCTCTTCCAATTTTGGCACTAGCCCCCAGATGTTAGTAAGGAGGACTTTGCAGGGTCGACAGGGCTGAGATTGCCATTGTCGTTTCCAGTGCCTAGGTCGATGCCGGGAGGTCCATCCAGTTTCGGTTCTTTCACGGTTTGTGGACATCGCTGGCTGGGCCAGCATTTATTGCTCATCCCTAATTGCCCTTGAGAAAGTGGTGTGAGTCGCTTTCTTGAACCGCTGCTGTCCTTGTGGTGCAAGTACATCCACAGTGCTGTTAGGAAGGGAGTTCCAGGATTTTGACCCAGTGACATTGAAGGAAAAGCAATATAGTTTCAAGCCACAATGGTGTGTAACTTAGAAGGGAACTTGCAAGTGGTGTGTTCCCATGCACCTCTGCCCTTGCCCTTTTAGGTGATTGAGGTCGCAGGTTTAGAAGGTGCTGTTGAAGGAGCCTGACGGAGTTGCTGCAGTGCATCTTGTAGATGGTACACACTGCTGCCATGTGTGTCAGTGGTGGAGGGAGTGAAAGTTGAAGGTGGTGGATGGGGTGCCAATAAAGTGAGCTGCTTTGTCCTGGATGGTGCCAAGAGCTGCACTCATCCAGGCGAGTGGAGTGTATTCCAACACACTCCTGACT
Organism: Cetorhinus maximus; assembly: GCF_964194155.1. NCBI lineage: Eukaryota > Metazoa > Chordata > Chondrichthyes > Lamniformes > Cetorhinidae > Cetorhinus > Cetorhinus maximus. The sequence continues at coordinate 47,056,866 of NC_135897.1, read as the reverse complement.
TGTGCCTTGTAGATGGTGGACAGGCTTTGGGGCATCAGGAGGTGAGTTACTAGCCACAGGATTCCTAGCCTCTGACCTGCTCTTGTAGCCACAGTATTTATATGGCTAGTCTAATTTGGTTTCTGGTCAATGGTAACCCCCAGGATGTCGATAGTGGGGGATTCAGAGATGGTCATGCCAATGAATGTCAAGGGGAAATGGTTGGATTCTCTCTTGTTGGAGATAGTCATTGCCTGGCACTTGAGTGGTGCAAATGTTACTTGCCACTTGTCAGCCCAAGCCTGAATGTTCTCCAGGTTCTGCTGCTTATGGACACGGACTGCTTCAGTATCTAAGGAGTTGCAAATAGTGATAATATTGTGCAATCACCAGCAAACATCCCCACTTCTGACTTTATCATGGAAGGAAGGTCATTGATGAAGCAGATGAAGATGGTTGGGCCTAGGACACTACCCTGAGGAACTCCTGCAGTGACGGCCTGGGACTGAGGTTATTGACCTCAAGCAACCACAACCATCTTCCTTTGTAACAAAAACAGAATTACCTGGAAAAACTCAGCAGGTCAGTAGAAGGGTCATGTGGACTCGAAACGTCGACTCTTTTCTTCTCCACCGATGCTGCCAGACCTGCTGAGTTTTTCCAGGTAATTCTGTTTTTGTTTTGGATTTCCAGCATCCGCAGTAGTTTTTTGTTTTCATCTTCCTTTGTGATAGGTATGATTCCAACCAGCGGAGAGTTTTCCCCCTTATTCCCATTGACTTCAGTTTTGCTAGGGCTTCTTGATGCCACACTCGGTCAAATGCTGCCTTGATGTCAAGGGCAGTCACTCTCACCTCACCTCTTGAGTTCAGCTCTTTTGTCCATATCTGGACCAAGGCTATAGTGAGATCAATGAGTTGCCCTGGCAGAACCCAAACCAACCAAAATTTGCAAACAAAATTTACACGTAAAAGCTGACTCCATGGGGATTTTCGCGATGACGTGAAAATGATGGAAGAGGCACGAACCGGTAAGCCTCAACCCAAACATGGCACCCACCATTTTTGAGGGGGCAAGAATGGACACATGTGCATTTCGCAGAAGCAGCTTCCCATAGAAAACAGCAGCTGCACCCACAAGTGTGATTTTTGTGCGAGATGCATCTGAAACCCATGTGCGCAAATTCTTTTGGACAACCAGGGCACCTTATTAGAGAGGTAAAGTACCCCTTTAGGTATGGGCCAGGGACACCTTCGGGGGAGGTCAAGTGCCCTTTTGGATTTTTAAAAGTAGGCAATATGCATAAAAAGCACACAAATGCATTGGAACTATCAAAAGTAACTGTTGAAAGTGTCAAGATGAACTCTCAAAGAGAGCAGTCAAGCTGTCAAGAAATTTAAAACTCCTGCCCTTTAACTCATTGAACTGTCTGGAGTGTTAAAAAATGATTGCTTGCTATTTCACTTTCTCTGTTGACATAAGTATTAGGGCTAGCGTTAGTCGATTAGCGCTATATCACTGATTTCACAACTGTTTATTATCACAGTAGGGTTCTTCCCATTTCAAAGTTTGTTGACAGCTCCAAGTTGTTGTGGACTCGACGAAGTGGGACTATGGATTCCAATGCTTGTTTTTACAGAAGGTTATTCAATTGAATAAAATTTTTGATGTTATAAGAAATTATGCAGTTGAAGGAATGTAAATGTAGTAAATGGGTTTTTGTGAATGACAGGGTTTTTTAAAAAAAAATAAAGTCTACAATAGACACTTGGAACTTTATTTTATTTAATATCAGCATGGGTCGTGAGGTCTACTCATGGTAGATACTGGGTGAGTTGGCATGGTAGGTTTAAGAGCAAAGGGGGTGGGAGTGTGGGCGTATAGGTTGGCATGGAGGGTATGAGGGGCCATGGGGGGTAGGTGGAGGCATGAGGTGATATGGGTTGGCATGGGGAGTGTGTGGGGTGTGAGGGCATGTGAGGGGGAGGGCTGCTTTATGTTGCTCTGTTTTTTTAAACTTTGACATAGTGCTGGTGCTCTGAGACAGCCTGCCGCCCAGCCCACCTCCAAATCTGGGATTCTCCATATAAGTTCGGGGTTTGCCTGACCCGAATACCAGGGAACCCTGCCATCCCAGAACAAAAATCCAACCTTCTGGGCCACTTTCTCCCGGGTCAGATTTGCGGAGCCGGGTAATGTCCCAACTCTGTGCTCTAGAATCGGGAGTAACAATCCAGGCCCATATCTGCCAATGCTTTTGCCGAGGAGCAGCATGTAGATGAGCACGAGGAAAGGGTCAAGCATAAATCCTTGGGGAATGCGAAGTGATTGTCTGGGAGCAGGAAGAGAACCCACTGCTGGAAATTAACTCAGTGGAAATCCTGAAAATATGGAGGTATAAAATAATCTGCAACCTTGTTATCCATTGTACTAGGCTAAAGAGGGTGGGGGAGGTAAACAACTTTACGTGTAATTGTGCCTTAAAGTAACACAGCTTATGTTGTCAACACTTCAGTACCATTAGTTATGAAATGCATACAGGATGATGATGCTTCAGCTTCAATTAGAACGTTACTCAAATAGAAATATTAAACACATTACAAATGCTGAAATTTGGAAACATTAACCTTGTTACCAAAAAGATTTCCGACACAGAAACATAAATCAGATATTGGTGTGTAACGGGAGGCTGACTAACAAGCTACCCAAAGCACCATGAGCTTCCAACACATACAATATCCTTAAATGGTATGAGTCATGATCAGAAGACACTGCATCATTTTATATTCTTGAGAGGGGAAAATGAAAACACCACAGTCTGGATAGAGGCCAGGTGGCCCCAACAAAGTTCCTGTGTTAAAGCAGAGAAAGATTGTGTTTCATCTACAGAATTCTGAGAAACCATTTACATACAACAAACTGTTTTTGTGTGTTTTGGCAGTTTTTTTTCTAGAGTTGAATACTCATTAGTATGAAACAATCATAATAAATGATTTATGGATTTTAAACTTAATGTCATAAAACATTTCTGCTATTCTAGGTTTATGCAAAATAGCCATGATTATATAATAGTAAATATTTAAATTACATCAATACAACCAAAAGTGTAGACTTTAACAAACTATGCTAATGATTTTCTTTACATTTAAAGTATGAAAAGTAATTGACTTATATATGCATCTATTAATTTTTGCCAGTCCATAGTTATGTTTGAACAAAACCTTTGTAAGATAAATCTCCTAATCCATCAAAATTCTCATGATTTGTCAGTTATTTACGGAAGAAAACAATACAGAACCCATTCTCATAACAAATTATAACATTTGTCCAGCCATATATATATATATATGACACTGAATTATTTTAAGTTGTTAGGCTTAGCGTCTGCTATGCTTTTTTCTTAGTCACTCTTTGCTCCTCTGATTACTCTTAATATGTTTCAGCATTTTCATACATTTACTCCAGTAAGCCTCCTCTCCCTGCAAAGTTCTCTACAGGCTATTCTTCCTCTCTATCTCACTATTAATTTGTTTGTTAATCTATTTAGGGTCACATTTGTTTAGTCTGAGCTTCTTGGTTCTGGGAAGACATTTATACTGCATGCTCAACATAATAATGGCAAACATGCTCCATTTATCTTCTACTGTTCGACAACCAACACCAATCTGTTTCACTGAATTTACAGTAATCCAACTTTAATGTTATGGACCAGCTCCTTGTCTTAGGTATTTTTGACACTCAGATCATGTTAAACTTTATCATTTTATAGTTGCCATTCCCCAAGGGTGCTATGATTTGCACTTCATGTATATTTGTTCAGTCTTTTACTATCACCAGGTTGAGATATACATTGCCTCTTGTGGCTGGGTTAAGAAGAGGTCATGTATTATATTTTCCAACTCTGACTTTACACCACATCACCACTGAGGTTTTACTATTTTATATTAGGTTGGTTGTTGTCGCCCATTAAAATGATTTTCTAGTTCTCACATAAACTTTCTATTTCTTCATAGATCAAACTGTTTTCCTTCTTAAGCTGACCTGGGTTTTTTTTAAGTGTAAAACAAAAACAGAATTACCTGGAAAAACTCAGCAGGTCTGGCAGCATCGGTGGAGAAGAAAAGAGTCGACGTTTCAAGTCCACATGACCCTTCTTAGTGTGCCCTGTTTTCCACAAATTGGATCCTTGTATTTGGTTTGCCTCTTCCCTATAAGTTGAAACCCCAACACCCTCAAACTTGGTTTCATTTACAAGCTCTGCTTTGCTTTTGTGTTCAGCTCCAAATCATTTATACACATTATAAACAGCAATGGCTCCAGTGCCTACAAAAGTTTGCCATGTCAATGCAGCCCCACATTGACAACCATATCTTGTTTTCTCTACTTCAACCAATTTTCAGTTCACCACAAAAACTTATTTTCTATTTCACGCTTGCCAGGCTTGTGGACTATTGATTCTTCATTAAAAAGATGAAAGGATCTGCTGAAATTTAAATATATAATATATCCATAGAATTTATTTGTCAACCAGGTCACTCATTTCTCTTCTGACCTACATCTGACCACATGAATTTAATACTAACACTAAATGGTAAAAGCAGAAAACAAGCTATTCCATGACATAGACATCCTTCAAATTAGCACAGAAATGAAAAGTAAAAAATGTTTTGTGATTCCTACAAACCATAAATTAAATCTGCAAATGATTAAATTAAATTAATTAAAACTAAATCTGCAACCTGGGGCAGGATATTTCGCTTGTCGGGCAGGCATGCGCCTGACATGAACAAGCGTAAAATGACACGCGATGACGTCGGATAAGTGTCCTGGCGTCAACGCGCACTCGTGGGATAATTCGGTCGGCGGGCGCGCGTGGGAGTCAGCAGCACGTCCCCCAACAATTAAGCGGCATATTAAGGCCATTAAAGTCATAATTAAAATAAATTTTTCGCTGCCCAGCCAACCACGTGAATCAGCCAGGCAGCCCTTGAGTTTTTTGGGAAACCTCATCCACAGGCAGGATGAGGTTTAGGTCAGTGATTTAAAAAAAAAAATTTCAAACTAATTTCTAACATGTCCCTGCTCATGTGACAGAGCCACATGAGGGGACATGTCTTTAACGTTTTTAAATTCTCTCTTTTTTATTTCAAAAACCTTCAGCTCCCTGAGGCAGCTCTGTGCCTCAGGAAGCTTTTACTGCACGGACCACCATGCACGCGCGAACTCCCGCCCTCACCCTCTACCCGGCCCCACCCTGGCAGCGCATTCACGCTGGGCTGGCCGTTAACTGTCAGCCAGCTTGAAATCGCGGGCAGCAGTCCGTTTCACAGCCGCTCCCACTCACCCCTGCCGAGCCTGCCCGGCAACCGGGAAATCCTGGCCCTGATTTCTGGAGCGGTTTCAATGGCTGACTACATCAGCAGCTAATATGCTATATTTTCCCATGTTGATTATAATGCTCTTCCACAAGCTTACAAAAACAAGTCAGCACATCAGCAAATACTTTTTAAAACACTTTTTTCATATTTCAAGTTTTTCCCCAAATGTATAAAATCATGGTATAAATCTAAAAACATAGAATATTTGTTTAAGATTATAATCTGATTCCACATCTTCCAAGCACAGCACACAATGGCTCCAACCACATCAAGCAGGCACTCATCCACCATTTGCCATGACAATAAAAAAAAACTAATGATAGGTTATTTATCTGATGCAATTGTACTTAAGTGACATTTTATGAAAGGGCAGGTTTACCCCAAAAGTCTAAATCAGGAATGAGTTTAGATGTTGGATTTGTTTTAATCATATCTTTCACAGCTCCTAAGCTTAAAATTGAAAGATTTTAAGAAGTCTATGGGCTGCATCTTCCAGTCGGCGAGCGGGGGCGGGGCCTGCTCGCTGACACGTAAAATGACACGGGTGACGTCGGGCAGGCGTCTCAACGTCATCCCGCGTCATTTACATTTTCAGGTCGGCGGGCACGCAGCCGACTCAGCTGTGCACCCGCCGAACTGTTGACAGCCACTTAAGGCCTTTAAAAAAGTAATTAAGGTAATTAATGGACCTGCCCGTCCAACCTTAAGGTTGGTGAGCAGACTGGGAGCCCTGGCGGGCTTCTGAAAAAACATGAAGCCTCATCCACGGGCAGGATGAGGTTTCATGGGGGATTTTAAATGTTTACAAAATGTTGAAATAAAAGAAATTGACATGTCCCAGCTCACGTGACAGTGTCACATGAGGGGACATGTCAGGAATTTTTTTTTCACAGTTCTAAAAATTTTTGAAACTTCCAGCGATCTCCCTGAGGCAGCACTTAGCCTCAGGGAGATCTGTGCACTCTAATGCGCGCATGTGTGAAAGAGCGCACTCCCGGCTCAGGGAAATCCCCCCCTGCCCACACAGGGAGCGGACAGCGCTTCCGAGCGGATGTCACGCTGGGCGGGCCTTAACTAGCCCGCCCACGTAAAATGGTGGCTTGCCCCCAAGCGGGACCGCTGATTGGGAACCTGCCCACCCACGCCCGCTCCCTCACATCCCCCCTGATGGGTGGAAAATGTTGCCCTATGTAACATTGCAGCTCTACTCTGACTGACCATTATTAGTCACTTGCACGTATTTTATTGACATTCTGAAGGTTGAATGTCTACAATTCAGTCCAAACTGAATTCTGTTGATATAGTAGGATGTACTTATTGGTGCTTTTCAAGATGTATGCAGAGTAGGTTAAATAAATTAACAAATAACTGATTCTAACTTTGACTGTTTCTATTGATAAATACATTCAGGTACAATGACATTCACAATGACACTTACATTGTACTCACATTAAAAAACATTTTCATCAAGGCCTTTAATTAGAATCAAACTGCACACAACAAAAGCAAAAATAAGCCCCACACCTTTTGTAATACTGAAGAATTTTTGGACTTACCTCATTAATACAGCCAATGGCCCCAAAAATCTTGGCAATTTGTCCTAACAGATTTGGGTAATTTTCAGCAATTTCCTTCAGGTTTTCAATGGAATTATCTAGGACACATTGATTGAAAGCCACAAGATCCACCAACATATTTAGGATGAAGTCACTATAACTGGGTTCTTTCAGCTGGGTAATCAAAGATGGAATGGATTCATTTAAGACCTAAGGGAGGGGAAGAAAATAAAGTAATAATGTAATTTCACTGCAGTTAACTAGTGTATCATCATCAAAGTAGTAACTAATTCCATTTGCAACTATACAAGAGTAGATGGCTTTGGGCAGGTGCTCAAGGTTTATCATTCTGGTAACTGCAAAGTTTCACTAATACTGGTAAAGTCCACAAGAAAGCATTGAAGCCTCTGCCTGCCAGAAAGGTAGACCAGCAGTTAAATTCAGGATGGAGGGAAATAATTGCTTCTACCTCAAAGGGCGCTGAAACAAGAGGGTAGATTCTTGAGTCAACAGGGTCTGGAATCCAATTTTTTCTAGTTCAATACAAGATTTACAAAATAATCATTACTATTACTGTTATATAGAAAGCAGCTGAAGGTTGGGAGATAAACAGTAATTGCACCTACCCAACCTAAATATCATAATCTGATTCAACTATTAGCAACTCATTTAAACTGGGGTGACTGTCAAATGGGGCAGCATTTTTCCGTCGGCGAGCAGGAAGCGGGGCCCGCTCGCCAACACGTTAAATGACATGCGGGCGTCCCAACGTCACTGCATATAATTCAGATATTCAGTTCAGAGGACGCACAGCCTACTCGGCTGCACGCCCACCAAACTGTCAAAGAAAAACTAATTAAAGTAATTAACTGAGCTGCCTGTCCAACTTAAGGTTGGCGGGCAGGCGAAGAGCCCAAGCAGCCTTTGCATTTTTCATGACCTCATCCACGGGCGGGATGAGGTCTCATGAAGGGTTTATTATTTAAATAAAACTTTTTGAAATAAATAATGGCCATGTCCCAGCTCATGTGACAGTTTCACATGAGGGAACATGTCCTTAAATTTTTTACCCACCTTTATTCAAATTTCCATAACTTAAACAAATCTCCTTGAGGCACCTCCAGGGAATTCCCCACCCACTACCTCCCCCAACCCCCCACCCCACCGCGCACACAGGGAGGGCTCAGCGCTTCTGGGTGAGTGTCACACTGGGTGGGCCTTAACTGGCCTGCCCACGTCAAATGGCAGCACGTCCCCGATCGGGGGCGCCGATTGGGTTCGCGCCCGCCCCCACACAACCCCCCGCCCCCTGACGAGAGGTGGGAAATTCAGCCCAATGTTTTAATTGACTCCCAATACTAAACTATAGGTGAAATTTAGACATTTTCAATTTCATTTTTAGAGGAACTAAAAATGCAGTTGTTCAGAAAGATAAGACTAAGGACTGGTTATGCACAGAGTCAGAAAGACTTTGTGGACTTTTAAAATTGTGGTGGAACCTGGATGCAGAAGCCCCGCCCCAATTTCCGACAGATTCCATTTTTGCTAGTAGGGGAGAGGGGATGGGCGTGAGTCACACAAGCAGGAACCCTGAACCCTGCAGGGCCATTTGAACTTAATGCTGAGTTCAAACAGACCTAATTTGGATGTTGCAAGGGCCTTAAACCACAGTGTGGGAGTCACTAATTTATGGAATAGATGTAAATGCTCTTGAAGGGCTGACATGGTTTGCTTAACCGGCATGACCTGAAGTTTTTGAAACCTCCTGCTCTTTAAGTTGTAAAAAATAATTTGGCTGCAGCTGTCAGTGATTGTTAAGAAAAAGCCTTGGCTAGACTGCTTTAATTGACAGGCCAGCTCATACAGCATCTGTTTGAGCAGTTTCAGTATATTTCTTTGTTGATATTTCCCTAAAAGCTATTTATGATGAATGCTTACCTGAGTTTTAAAAGCTACAATTATCTCCACAGGGGGTTCTAAGTTCGCAGTTTGATTGACAGTTTAAAGAGGCTAATAAAGGATTAGGGATATGAACAGAAGTGTGTTTGTTTTTATGAGAGATTAGCTACTTGAGGAGATTGAAAAGCTTTGATGCTTTCATGAATATTTTCTCACTATCAAGTCTTTATAGTGAGAGTTGTATTTAATGTTTAGAAGTTTATTTTATTTCATCTCCACATGGCTCCTGCGGTCTGCCCATGGTGGATACTAGGTAACTGGCTATGGATTGGCATGGAGGGTATGAGGGCCCATGGGGTATGGGTGAGAGGATGAGGGCTAGAGAGTCTAAAACCTTCTAAAGCAACTGGGACAAAGTCCTAGAGAACTGAGGCAGGCCTCCTGACCAGTCTACCATGGCATTCACCTACCCCCATGATGCCACACTCTGCTTCTAGGGTTGGTGGGCCCAAATCCATCCTGCACAACCCCTCCCCCTCCACACTCTTCACCCCCCTTCCCAGAGTGAAAATCCCACAATTCGAGGTATTTTTTTAACTGAGGCGGGTCCAGCTATTCAGGAGATTTCCCAACCTACCTCAGTAGCCAAAATCCATGTCTAAGTATCAGTCTTCCTTTATCCCAAAGGACTTCAATCCTCTGAGTAGACAACAATAGATTAAATAGATGTTTATAAGCCACTCATGGGCAGAATTTTCCCCCCATCAAGGGGGGTAGTGTGGGGGCCAGAGGGAGCGGGTGCGAACTCGATCGGCACCCCCGTTCAGTTCTGCGCCACCATTTTACACGGGCGGGCCAATTAAGGCTCGCCCATCGTGATGCACACCCAGAAGTGCTGTGTGTTCCCTGTGCAGGCGGGGGGTGGATTCCCTGAGTCAAGACCTATGCTCTTACGCACATGTGTGCGAAAGAGCACAGAAATCTCCCTGAGGCACAGAGATGCTTCAGGGAGGTTAGTTAAAGTTTTTAAAAGGTAAATACAGAAAAGAAAATATTATAAGACATATCCTGTCATGTGACAATGTCATGTGAGCTGGGACATGTCAAGGAACATGAATGGAAAGCTTTATTTAATTTATAAAAACTTCATGAAACCCCATCTTGCCCGTGGACGAGGTTTCATGAAAAATGCAAAGGCCGCCTGGGCTCTTCGCCTGCTGCCAACCTTAAGGTTGGACGGGCAGCTCATTTAACTATTTTAAATAATTTTTAACAGGCCTTAATAGGCCTTTGACAGTTCGGTGGGTGCACGGCCAACTTGGCTGCCCACCGGCCGAACTGAAAATCTAAATTACATTCTGAAGGTTGAAAGTCTACAATTCAGTCCAAACTGAATTCTGTTGATATAGTGGAATGTACTTATTGGTGCTTTTCAAGATGTATGCAGAGTAGATTAAATAAATTAACAAATAACTGATGTCACCGCGCATCATTTTACGCGTCAGCGAGCGGGCCCCGCCCCCGCTTGCCGACCTGAAAATTCTTCCCCATGTGTGGCTAGACCTTAAGAATGTGTGCCATGGTGGAAATTGAAAATGGAACCATATTCATTCCAGCCGGGTTTAAAAACTGTTCATTTAATTTGTTAGCTGGCTATATGTACCAAGACCTTACAATGAACGGGAAAGTTTGGGCAGGTACGTGTGAAAGAGCTCATTTGGCATTCTGATACACACCCTAACAGCTGAACATTGAAAAGGGCTTTGGGGTCCTTTCACTTTTGAACAGAACAATTTATCAAACTTGAGGTAGTACAAATTTTGCCAAACTTAGATTTTTGTGGCTAAGTATGTAAGAGGGAAAATTTGGTCATTTTTCTCAATGTATATTCGAGGACCAATTTTAAGTGTATATTGAGGGCATAAATCAGTGGATAAGAGAGCAATGTGCTCATTTAAAATAATCAGTTCTTAGTAATCATATTTTGGGGAAATCTTCAGATTCTATAGAAATTGTTTCTTATCCATAGTAGTCAACACCATAGCAGAAAAATCTGTCCCCCTATTGGTGCCTGCAATCATATAGTGTTAAATTGTCTTAAATTATAACATTCTCTACTTTCAGTCAGAAGGTTATAGGTTCAAATTCCATTTCAGCGCATGAGCTCATAATCTAGGCTGACATCCAATGTACCACTGCGGATGTAAAGGATCCCAAAAGATGATCTCCCAATGTCCTCGCCAATATTCCTGCCTCAACCAATACCACTAATTTGTTGCTTTATGCAAAATCCTCCTGTGTGCAAAATAAGAGTCAGGATACCGAGTTTCAAAATAATTGTTGTGTGCGAAATGCTGAGGGACATTTTTGAAAAACTTGTGAGTGCATTGTTCCATACTTTATAAGTAAATGCAAGTGCTCATTGTTTTATGTGTTTGCCACAAAAGATTAGCAAAAGCAGAAAATATCACTCTGCTGAGAATACTCACCTGAAATTTATGAATTTTATTCACAAGTGCTGTGAATGAACATGTAACTATTGCCCTAATTATACAAATGAACTTGAAACCTAGAATGCAAATAATGGAATGCCAATTAATCTGTAAAACTGATGTGACACAGCATTCCTATTTTCTTTGCGCAATTGCTTTAAGATCTGAGACAACTGAATTATGAAATCTAAATTAAATTTATATTAGAAGTGCTTCTCCAAACCCCATATTAAAATCATAGCTGATGCAAACTATATCCACCCTATCTGCAGTCATCACCATAATCATTCCTAGTCACCACTATTCTCCCCAATCCCTGCCACAGTTCCCTCTCTCCCAGTTGTTAGCACCCCAACCCCTATCCTCTCCCAGCCACTGCCCACTACCACCCACCTCCCCACTATGCCCAGTCGCTTGTCCCACCCCTACCCCTGCACCCTCTCACCTCTTATGGTTGCACCTCTCCCTCCCCCTGTTACACCCCGCCACCAACATCTCCCCATTGTGCCACTATCCCAATTCTGTTTATCTCAACAATCTGCAGGTAATGATGCACAGGGATTGATTTTGGATTCAAAGGTATTTTTTCCTCCTTAGTGCGCTGAACACACTGCTAATAGTTTTATCAACGTTACAGTGAGCAGTTCTTTTTCAATACCAGGCAGTACTGCATTAAAAATGTAGCTAATTATATCCCAAAATTTTCAGTGTGTGGGAATGCCTGCAAATATTATTGCACCTTCCAGAAGACTTTTGCAAACATCGACATGATATGGATGCAGTCTTGAATCTCTGAAGACTGGGTAAGATACCAAATCAAAGCAGTACTATGCTTATTTAAAATGTATGTTAAGAACATAAGGAACAGGTGCAAAATCAGACGATTCAGCTCTTTCAGCCTGTTCCACATTTCAGTAAGTTTATGGCTAATCTTCTAGTCTACTTTCTTGCCCTATCCCCAGATCTCTCGATTCATTTCATATGCAAAAATCTATCAATCTCTGTCTTGAATATACCAAATGATTGAGCATCTACACTACTCTGGCTTGGAAAATTCCAAAGATTCGCAATCTTTGAGTGAAGAAATTTCTCCTCATCTCAGTCCTAAATGGCGGACCCTTATTCTGAGATCATAACCCTTAGTTCTAAACTCCCCAGCCAAGGAAGCATCCTTCCAGCATCTACGCTTTCAAGCCCCTTAAGAGTTTTATATATTTCAATGAGATCACCTCTCATTTGTCTAAACTCCAGGAAATATAGGTCTTTAGTCCACTTGGACTGTCCTCATAGGACAACCCTCTTGCCCTAAGAATCAGGGTAGTGACCTTTTGTTGAACTCCCTCTAAAGCAAGTATATCCTTCCTCAGACAAGGAGACCAGAACTGTACACAGTACTCGAGGTGTGGTCTCACCAAGGTCCTATCTAATTGTGGTAAGACTTCATAATCTTATGCTCCATCAAAATATTTGTCGTTTAATGTAATTTTTAATAAAGGGTAACACACCACTTGCTTTCTTAATTGCTTGTTGTACAGATCCCTCTGAATGCCAACAATTCTTAGTCTCCCACTATTTAAACAATATGCTGTTTCTCTATATTTCCTACCAAAATGGGTAACTTCATATTTCTCCACATTATATTCCATCTGCTATCTTCTTACCCACTCACTTGATCTGTCTATAACCCTTTGTGACCTCTTTCTGTTATGCTCACAGCTTACTTTCTCACTTACCTTTGTACTGTCAGCAAACCTAGATAAATTACACTGAGTCCCCTAATCTGTCATTGATGGAGACTGTAAATAGCTGAGGCCTCATTAATGATCTTCGCGGTACCAAACGACTTAGAATACAGTAACAGAAGTCATATGCATATAGCAAATGCAGAAATCTGTTGTCAGGCACAGAAATGGGATATATTCAGGGACCCCAGCTTGAAAATCTATGCTTTAAAAATCCAATTTTCTCCCCCCTAGGTTTATATTCACTTCCTCAACCACTTCCATTAATATTGCCACAACGGTTCCTTAAATATCTGACCGGAATGCATGCATGTGCAACAAAAGGACGTTGCTCAACTATCCCATTTTACGTCAGATATTCCACATGAAACCAGCCATGCTCAAGTACTAAAGGCATTCTTTGGAATTTGTACTGATGTCCAGGCAAAATGTTATAGCTTTGGAGGCATCCAACAAGGACCATCTGGATTTTAACCTTGTACCTTATAAATCTTGGTTCCAAAAATAATGCAATTTTCTTTTTTATAATTGTATAGTTGTAATAATAATGGGGCTATGAATCACAAAATACTCAATAATCAACCAATTATTCCAAACTTGAGTAAATTAATTCAATGATAAAGAAACTACTACAGAAAGTATTTTGGCAATCATGTAAAAAATTCTGAATGTCAAAGGATGGGTCAGATTGCTAAAGTTTAAACTTTCTGAAATATGTCTGAAAACATGATGTAATTATTGTTCCCCTTAGTCAGCGTGATTACTAATAAAATGCTGGTATGTAGAATTGGAATACATCCTTTACAATAATCTGGTTTTGGGAATTGAAATACAACATACCAAAATGATGACCAGAAATGCAACTCTATCTGGAACACACAGACTAGTGTGCAAGAGGATATAAAATTAATCAATCAGAATGTTACTCCAGCATATGGATTCCACATTCTGTTTCAGAGATTAAAGAGACTTTCCAGTTTATTCATGGCTCATTAATTTTGTTTTATTTTAATGCTTTGCAACTTAGAAAGAAATGGATAGGCTGTTAGGATCTACTGCTTCAATTATGAACTATGGCATTCTGATCAAGACATCTGTGGGAGATCATGTTCTAATGGCCTGGTGAATCTGAGATAGTATCTTACTCTGGACTTCCAACTCCAGCCTGTTCCTGGCCTTCAATCAGATAAGCAATGCTTCCCGAAAGGATCCTAATTAGCTCTGGCTGATGACTGTAATCAGCTCTAAGATGAAGAAATCCTATCCACTACACTTAATGATAGGCCATATATATTGGCGTCTCCTTCAATGATCAGCCTGTTCCCTAGAACATACATTTATTTTTTATTCTCATTCGGGGGTTCATTGTGAGCCCTCTGTGTAGCTGACTTTCCATAACAAGAGGGTATTTAGTGAATGATTGTAAATTGCAGCATATAATCTAGCAGCTCCAGTGATCCAAGTTATATACTGTCCAACTGCTCTGAGGGTGGAATTTAGTGCTCCCCCCACCCTCTGGAGGCAGGTTGGGAGGCGAGAGAGAGGTCATATGATCGGGCAGGAAGGTGCGGGGTAGATATATCCTGTCACCTTCCCGACTCCCCCCCCCCCGATTAAGTTGGACCAGGATTGTACATTGAGGGTGGTCATCCTGCCCAGAGGCCAACTAAGTGCCTTGGTTGGCCACTTAAACCAGTAGCGGGTGGGGGCTACACCATTTCGGCGAATTGCCTGATGAACCCTAGCAGGTATGGCTGTGGCCTGGTGGGCAGGGTCCCTTCTGCACAACAGAGACACCCACCAGCAGCAAGGTCCATCCATGCTAGAAGAACACTGTCTGCCCTTTAAACTGACTTCTGTCACCAGGGCCACCCTGACTGGACTCGGCAATACCGACTCAACTACCTTTCCTCCAGGGACGATCGTCAGCCTGGGCCTACTGCAATACCAGCAATATCCACTGCTTCAGGCGGTGCTGCTAGTACTTAAAAGCTGCCGGCCTCTGATAGGCTGGCAGCTCTCAGAGGTGGGGAATTACCCCTGAAGGTGCTGAGAACCCCATTGTCAACCAGATAGGCGCTTGACTTAATGTCAGTTAAATCAGTGCAAGGGGCCTGGAGTGGCCCCGGAGGAGCTGCCAACTACTCTCCAGCCAGTGGACAGACCCATTGCTACGACTATTAAATTCTGACCTAAGGGTGAAATATACACCGCATGACTGTGGCATTCACCCAAAGAGAAAAAAGCACTAGAAAAAAATAATTGTGCTAGGCTGTGCCCAGGGAAGTATATGAAGATATAACTTTACTTAAGTTACATGAACTATGAGAGAAACAGCATCTAACCCCTGAGCTATGCAGTGTGAAACATTTCAGCTAATTCAGCTCCAGTTTTTAACACTATTTCCCACTGTGCCATCATCCTCCTCCATATCTTCTTCATGATTTCTCTCCATTTTCCCTTTTCATACCGGATATCTTAGCATGAGATACATGGATAGAATAGAATCAGCCAAATCAATAAGAGCAGAATTAAAGATAAGAATGCACTACTCATTCAGTGATGTCATTCAGTGATGTGAATAACTAATAGCGTTATCACCATATAATTGGCCTGTCCAAAGGGATGAATCACATTGAGATTGTTCAGCAGTAATTATGAACTTATCACACCATTAAAAACCCAGTTAAATATCATTCTGCAAGACATAACTTTTTCAAGGGCTTCAACTGTGACACTAGTAGCATAGAAGGGGTTTCAAAAGATTTCTATCAATGGAGAACTCAACAGCGCACCCTGTGGAGGAATAGGGTATCACTAACAACAACTTCTGGATTAAACATTATGGCCTGAATTTTACCCTTGACATGCACACGCGATCGGCGGGCCTGGGAGCGGCCGGGAAACAGGCCCCCAACCGCGGTTTCACGCTGGCTGGCCGATTAATGGCCAGCCAGTGAGAAACGGCTGCTGAAAAGCTCAGCACTGCCAGAATGGGGACGGGCGATGACATCATCGCGGGTGTGGGTCCGCTCTGTGAGAGAGCTCCCTGAAGCCAGACAGCTGCTTCAGGGATCTGCAGGCCTGCAAATGATGAAATAAAGGTGTAAAAAGCTGCAAAAAAACATGTCCGTGCAGCACAATCAAGCACCTGAAAGCATGTCTCATAAAAATGCTAAGCACAGATATTTATTTTTATTTTATTTCATAACGGAGATTTCATCCCGCCCTTGGTTGAGGTTTGATGAAAAATGTAAAGGCTGCCTAGCCAATTTGCCTGTTCGCCAACTGTGAGGTTGGACGGGCCACAAAAGATCGGAGACAATTACACCGTTGGTGGGCTTAATTGCCCTCTTAACTGTTGGTGGGCGTGCTTCCAACTTTTGCACGTGCCCGCCAAGTGAAATATTGTCCAAGTGCGCGATGACGTCGGGACGTTCGCCTGTCATCATCTCGCACGATTTTACACCCAATTGGGTTAGGCACGCGCCTCCCCCACCCTGTGGGATGTAAAATTCTGCCCTCTGTGCTTAAATGCACATGTGCAGACACCAGAAGTTGCTGAGAGTCTCATAATGACAGCGAATGCTGACAATTTTGCTATCAGTACAACCACAAAATCTGGCTCACATATTGCATCCAAGGTGAAGTCTGCCAAAGATGGCTTTGTAGCATTCCTTGATAACTCTGGACTTCCTGTTTTAAGAGCATTAGGTTTTCCTTAGCATAAAATCATTACAAGAGAAGAAAAACTGGGTTAAATCTCAATTCATAAAGAACTGAATTGTGCACCTTTATAATTTCCAATTGCCCCTCCCAAACCAAAGGTGAAAAAAAATCCCTTTTGAAGATTTCTTCTGACATCTGCTTAAAAATTGAACACATAAAATAAATGACATTAGGACCCCCTTTTTCCTCTGTTCTCTACTTTCCTGTACACAATTTCATTCTTCACTCTTTCCATTTTACTTCCCATATCATCACTAAGAAACGATTTTATCTATTACTTTCACTCTAATTATAGCAAAGAGGTGATCATAGTTTTGATGATGAAAATTCTTTCATGTTCTTAGATAGTCATCAGTCCATACACTTCCTTTTTGTCTCAGACTGGATATTACTTCTGCCTATTTTTCTGCAACAGTAGAAACATCTTTTACCAGATGTTTCCAATTTCATTGTAAAAGACCTTTCTAAACTGCATTGTTCCAATCATTTCCCTATCATGCCCCAACATTCAGTTTGGAACTAGTGGCATTTCAAAGGGTAAGACTGTCCGGACCACAGCATGAACTGGTTGATTATCTCTGCATACAGTTGCAACATCTGGTGTAGATTTTCAAATTGCCACTGGGATGTAAAACCTGTATTGTGGATTGGACACAGCTTATAGAAAGGGTCAATTTTCATTTTCATTGATTTCAACTTTCGATTGGGCCTAAACACCAAACTTTTAAACCTACTTGGTCAACCATAATTTAATGTCATAAATGCTTGAGCCTTCATGATACGGTCACACCATTACAACTTGTATATCTCTCTTCCTAATAAAGTTTCCATAAGCGTCTCACTCAATGACTTTTCCTTCTTTATTTTTTAAACCTCTCCTAAAAAACTAGCCGTAGCTGATATTTTAAAAAATGTTAATCAAAGATATCCTCATCATCCAGGAGTTTAGTTGCACTGTTACTTTCAGCCATATGGACTGAAACAGAGGCCTGAGTCTTCTGATTGGCATGCGGGGGCAGGCCCCGCTCGCCGACGCGTTGAATGACACGTGGTGACGTCGGGCGTGCGTCCCGATGTCACCACGCGTCATTCCAATCTTGAGCTCGGCAGGCGTGAACCGGAATCAGCTGCGTGCCCGCCAAACTGTCAAAGGCCTATTGAGGCCATTTAAAAACCACTTGAAACAATTAACAGGGCTGCCCGTCTAACCTTAAGGCTGGCAGGCAGGCGAGGAGCCCAGGCGGCCTTCGCATTTATCACGGAACCTCATCCACAGGCGGGATGAGGTTTCATGAAGGCTTTATAAAATAAATAAAAAATGTTATTAAAATTCATTGACATGTCCCAGCTCATGTGACACTGTCACATGAGGGGACATGGCTGAATAATTTTTTTTTTTCCTTATTTCAATTCTACATAGTCAAAGTAATCTCCCTGAGGCAGCACTCTCAGGGAGATTTCTGTGCTATTTCACGTGCATGCGCGCGAAAGAGCGCAGGCCCCAACTCTCCCTTCTCCCCCCCCACCCGCACAGGGAGCGCTCAGCACTTCTGGGTGAGTGTCACGCTGGGCGCCCGCCCATGCAAAACGGCGGCACACCCACTCGTGCCCGCTCCCTCCCAGCCACCCCGACGGGGGCAAAATTCTCCCCAGAGGTTTTCTGCAGAAGCTGCCTACTGAAATCAAACCTGAAGTTTTTAATTCTCTCCTTCCTTTCCCAACTACATTCCTACTTTATTAATGTGCTAGTTTTTCTCTCTGTTCTTGGATCCCTATCCTGGTACAAATGCTCCAAAGTACTAGAAGTAATGAGATCTTTATGAGATTTTCCGGGGATTCCCAAGTAGAATAGCTGTATTTTATGTAGCAAGAACCAAAACTCAATTAGCTGCGACAACCTTCTCAACATTGGAACGTAAAAACCCTAGCTAGTGGTCACACCTGCTTACTGGATATAATTCTTCACTGATGCTGCCTTAGCAATGCTGGGTGACAGTCATTCCAGTAACATGCTGGTGTCCAGCATTGTTGATGTTTTAAAGTTAAATGTCTGCTCCAATAAGGTCAATCAATTGCAAGGTTATTGATGCATTCTATCTCTTAACATGTTTTTCATTTTTCCAGGAAAGAAAGATACCACGCCGTGCCCAGGTGGGAGCAGCTCCTTTGTTACTGCTAAGACTAAAGTCCTGGGACATACCAATTTTCCATCCTTCTCCCCATGGCGGGTGTCCAGACACAGATGGCTGTAACACCAGAAGCATCTGCATAAGGCCAATCCCTAAACATTTGCTACAGTCTTTGGTAGGACAGATGAGCGGGCAGAGTTCACCACCACCTTCTCAAGGGTAACTAGGGATGGGCAATAAATGCTGGCCCAGCCAGCGAAGCCCACATCCTGTGAATGAATAAAAAAAGTGTCATGCCCAACCACATTTTCAGTGGAATTTCTGCCACAGCATAAATGCTAGTCTACTGCCTGGGAATTTACATGGTGACTTCTCAGAGCCATTACAGCCCTGACATATGTAGCAGTTTTGCAAACAGAAAGCTCAACTCTGGAGGGTACCCTTGGGTTATAAATGTGTCTTGAACTTTCAAAATTAAACACAGCCTTTGAGAATGTTACCCAACATCAGCTGTAATTGAATTACCATCAAAACAAAATCCAAAGTGCCATCTGACTAGAAAGCTAACTGGGCCAGCTACACAAATATTGTGGCTACAAGAGCAGGCCAAAGGCTAGGTATTTGGTGGTGTATTCTCCTGAATTCCCAAAGCCTTTCCACCACCCAGAAGGCACAAGTCAGAGCTGTGATAGAATACTCCCCAATATCTGAATGGGTACTTTTCCAACAACACTTGGCACCATCCAAAAGAAAATAGCCTGCTTGATTGACACCTCAACCACCACCTTAAACTTTCATTCTTCCAGCACTGACGGGCTTTGTCTGCAGTTGGTATAGGCTGTTAGCTGTACTGTAACAACTCACCAAGGGACAGCATTTCCAAACTGTGACCTCTACCACTTGAAGGACAAAGGTAGAGGGGGCATTGGAACACTATCACCTCCAAGTTCTGTTCCAAGTCACCATCCTGGCTTGGAACCATATCACCATTCCACAATTGTCACTGGGACAAAATCCTGGAAGTCCCCATCTAGCAGTGCTGTGGAACTAACTTGACAGGCTGCCATGATTCAAGAAGGCAGTTCATCATAACTTTTCCAAGAGCAATTAGATATGGGCAATAGATGCTGGCCTTGTTAGCAATGCCCACATCCTGTGAATGAATTTAAAAAAGCAATAGTCCTTCACCCTGTGACAATGACAGCAATCTTGAATTAGACTTTACAATTCATTCCCTGTTTAGCATCAACAGAAAAAAACATCTGCTATCCAGCTGTTTGTTCACAACCACTGAACTACCATGAAAAGCACATTTCTCTCAGACAAGTTGAATGTGTTAACATTGTTAGAACTTCAGGGCCTGGATTTTCCCTCCAGGGTGGAAAACAGAGATCAGACTGTTTTTTGGGTGCCGGACCTGCCCCTGGGGGGTAAACAGTCATTCATTGGTATTTTAATGGGGGACCCCTTAATTGGCATGGAGACAATGGATAATGGATGGGCTTTTGAAGTTGAAGGGCCAATCAGTGGCCTTACAGCTTGAAAGGAGCAGCAGCTTGAGATGGAAGGTATTAAGAGCACTTCAAGAAGGGGTGGGGTGAGACCCTCCACAGGGTGGCCTGTGGCTGCTCCTGCACTTAGGCAGGCAGACAGGGACTCTAAGCCTACCTGGAGCACTGTATCCCCCCCAACGCCACAACCCCACCTCAGGTCTGCCACCTCGAGGCATATAGGGCAGAGCCAAGTGTGCGCGAAAGAGCGCACTCATCTCCCTGAGGCGAAGTGCTGCCTCAGGGAGATCGACACCACATTAAAAATGTTAAAAAATAGAAAAAAAAAATTTCCCTGACATGTCCCCTCATGTGACACTGTCACATGAGTTGGGACGTGTCCATCATTTTTAGTTACACTTTTATTAAAACTTTTAAAACCTACATGAAACCTCATCCCGCCCGTGGATGAGGTTTCATGTTTTTTCTTAAGCCCGCCAGGGCTCCCGGCCTGCCCGCCAATCTTAAGGTTGGACGGGCAGGTCCATTAATAACCTTAAGTACTTTGTCAATGGCCTCAATTGGCCATTGACAGGTTGGCGGGCGCACAGCTGATTCGGCTGAGTCCCCGCCGACCTGAAAATTTAAATGAGGCGGGGTGACGTCAGGAGTTCCGCCCAACGTCATCCCACGTCATTTTATGCGTTGGTGAGCAGGCCCCGCCTCCTGCTCGCCGACCGGGAAATCCTGGCCATAAACTAGACCCACTGCCTGCTGGAACCTGCGTGGCCAGTGGGAAGGGTTAAAGGGTGGTATGATCTTGGGGGAGGGGGGCCTCCAATGGGCACAAAGGGCTCCCAAAGAAGGTTGCCCACCCCCCCGCTTGCCTGACACTAGCCCACCCAGTAAAAGCTGCCGGGCTACCCACTTGGCGTGGGTCTATCCCTGTCTCAGGTAAAATAGTGGGGCAGGATGAGGCACTTAAGTGGCCATTAATTGGCCACTTAAGGGCCTCAGTAACCCTAAGGGCTGGCAGGCAATGCAACAACGCCAACGCCTCCACCCATAAAATGGGAGATAAGTTGGAGGTGGGTGGGAAGGCGGCGGGCAAACCTTCAAACACGTCGGCTTGGGGTGGTAAAATCCAGCTGAGGGCTATCACTAATAAGACAACAGAACTGAAAACCTAAAGCTCTAATAAGGAACATGCTTCTAGTTTCCAATCGTTAGTCTTATGCCACAAGTTAAAGAAATGAAAGAACTTGCATCATATAGCATTTTTGAAGTGGTCATTGCTGAAAAACAGGGAAGCATGATAGCCAAGTTACATACTGTAATGTCCCAATAACAGCAATGACATAAATAATCAAATGACATGTGTGTCAGCTGTGGCTCAGTTGGTAGCTCTCTCACTTTCTGAGCAAAAAGGTTGGTGGTTCAAGTCACATTCCAGGATGGAAATCAAGGTTGACACTCCAGTACAGTAAGCAGGGAGTGCTGCACTATCAAAGGTGCAGTCTTCTGGTTGAGATGTGAAACCAAGGCCCCGCCTGTCCTCTCAGGTGGATGTTAAGGATGGAACAATATCGAAGAAGAGCAGGGGAGTTATCCCCGGTGTCCTGGCCAATGTTTATCTCAAGTAACATCACAAAAAAACTGATTATCTGGCCATTAACACATTGCTGTTTATGACAGTTTTGTGCAAATTGTTTGTCGATTGGCCAACATTACAACAGTTACTACACTTCAAAGTTGCTTCATTGGCTGTTTGGGTCATTCGGTCGTCATGAAAGGCACTACATAAATGCAAGTCTTTTTGTTCTATAAAAGTAATGATTGAACAGTTAAAAAGTGTTTTACCTGAGGACATTGCTTGGTTATTAATTGTAGAAGGCGGAGAAGATGCTGCTGCTCAGATGGTTCCAGTCGTGACATTAATTGGACTAGCTCTGTCATGTGGTAGTTAATAGGTTCAGGCTGCTTCTCATACACTGAAGGTAAAACACGCAGCAACATAGAATTCCCTGTGAGCACAAGAAGAAAATAAAGGATTCAATAGTTTGTAAATCATCTGGAAACCATTCCTCAGTGTGAATAAAGGAATCTGTGGTAAATAAACAAAAGGTGATGCCACTGAAAGTATATAAGGTATCACAGTCATATTTAAGGAATCAAGGAACAGTTAATTTAGTTCTTCCTTTACTGAACATAAATGTTCAAAAATCCTAAATGTAGTAGGAATAATTTACAGCACAACAGGTGACCTCAAAGTTATTACAACCTACATACCATTCATAAATTTAAACCGTAACATAAGGAAATCATTATTGAACTGAATAGCGGGGCTTGCTGTCTAACTATTTAACCCTATCATAACACATAGAGTATGAATACAATTTTGTTTGCTACGAGGAGTTTTTAAAAATGCTATTTGACAGAATTTTATATGGTAACATCACTCGACTCTGCTCCTCCCTCAGCTCATCAGCTGCTAAGACTTTCATCCAGGCCTCCGTTATCTCCAGACTTAACTATTCAACATACACCTGGCTAGCCTCCCACATTCTACCTTCCGTGAACTTGAGGTCATCCAAACCTCTGCTGCCCATGTTTTTACTCACACCAAGTCCCATTCACCCATGCACTTGCTGACCTACGTTAGCTCCCGGTTAAGCAACACTTTGATTTTAAAATTCTCATACTTATTTTCAAGTTCTTTGCCTCTCCCTATCTCTTTAATGTCCTCCAGCCTCACAACTCTCCAAGATGTCCGTAGTCCTCTAATTCTGGCCTTTTGAGCAACCCTGATTTTAATTGCTCCAGCATTGATGGCTTTTCCTTCAGCTGCCTAGGTCCTAATCTTTGGAATTCCCTTTCTAAACATCTGTCTCTCTTTCCTCATTTAGGTCACTCCTTAAGAGCTATCTTTTTGACCAAGCTTTTGGTCATTTGCCTTAATACCTAATGCCCTTAAGTGACTGGTGTCAAATTGTGCTTTATAACACTCATTTGAAGCACCTTGGGATGTCTTATTATGTTAAAGGTGTTATATAAATCCAAGTTGTTGTTGGTTCAAAGTCATCAATTTTGAATTCGGAGAATGACATATTTGGCAATATTACCAAAAGCCCAGAATGTAACAGTCCACATTAACATACAAGTCTAACCTAGTATACAATCTTCGTGAATGAGCCTTCAATCTCCAATTTGCTCCCCCATGTTCCTTACTTCCAACTCAGTATACAACTTCCTCCTCCTCCCCGACCCTTGTAAAACAGACCGACACTTATTTTAAATGAAGGGATTTAAATAAATACAGGTGTTGGACCTCAGTTCAAAACAGTTTACAATTGTGGAAAGATTCGTGCACAAAACATTTTTGGGAACTTAAAAAAATTCTTCCCTTAATTTGGTATCCATAAACCACACAACTTCAACTAGCAGAAAAATGAAGCAAACAATCTGCTCTCTGGACAAAATCAATACTGCTCTAGTGGGGAAATCTATGACCTCCAATTAATACTTTGTTCTGATGGCACATCAAGGGTCAGGCCTTGTGGTGAATCATAGCACCATATAATTTGCACCCATCAGTTCATGCACCACTCAGAAATTGCAAGTGCCAAATCAATGACAAAAGACAAAAAAAGCTTTTGCTGCTTTTTATATATTCATGCATTTTAAAAGGATGACTATCAGATAAAATATATCCAAAATAAAATGCTAAACAGATTTCAGTATTTTTCTTTCATTAAACTTTTCAAAGCTATCTTAGGAATTGTACCTAACTACTTTCACATGGAAAACTGTAAAAAAGAACTTATCAAATGCAGAAATAAAAGCCCTTGCATACTTTCACAATCCTTTGGGACTTGCCCTGCTCTGCCTTCATACACATTCGTCACTTATTGCTACCACTTTATATTACAAAAATGCATTCCCCAGTGATAGATCATTACATCTGGCTTGCAATCGAAAACTTACCCCAGTGCTGGGCCCTTTCTTATATACACCTACCCACATGTGCTCATAAACCACAAGTTTAAAGGTTGTGTAATTCAACCTCTTAGTTGCGAAAGCAAAACTCTAGCTCATTGTCATTGGTATAAAGTACATGCAGCAAAGTTCTTGCATCACTCTGCACTTACTATTTATTAGGAGGTTTTGGAGGCTTATGTTCAGTCCCTTTTAGAGCTCATACTGAAGGAACTAAATCAACAGAACAGTGCCCTCATACTACTACATACTGAAAAGAACACAACTCGGAAGAAATGGCTGCACTTACAATAATACTATGGGTTCTACTGAACTTGCCCCATACTTTGGCAGAGGATTATGAAGAGATACAACATATTCATGGGGTGGAAAATAAAATCTCTGTTTTACCAGGTAAGATATTGTTAGAAGTTAATTGTAGAATTAGATAAATTGATTTTGTTCAATATTGATAATGCTATTATACTGTATGTTTTATAATGTTTTCTGCACTTTTGCAGCATCTTTATTGATGAAACTGGCAGTTTGAAATTATATTACATTTAGCTTCTATAATAATATTTCACAAATAAAGATATTTTATGGTTGAATTATTTTATTGTCTACAAATGTAGGAAAATCTTACTGATTATCAGTAAAATAGCACATGTAACATAGCTCGTGCTCTTATTTCCATTAACTTCTATATGTTAGGCAGTTTGCTACTAATTTCAGGATAAGACTAACTCCAAAAAGGCTCATTAGCTCCGCTGACAAAATGTTTATTCTAACATGTAGCAATGTAACACGTGGTGAGTAGTAACAAAAATTTATTTGGATAGTAATTCAATTTAAAATTAATGACAAAGCTTCGTGTAGCTTGAGTTACGCAAAATCCAATACAGTACTGAGGGACTGTTGCATTGCTGAAGATTGTCTTTCAGATAAGATGTTAAACCAAGGTGGTTTCTCAGGTGGGTGTAAATACCACGTGCCATTATTTTGAAGAGCAGCAATATTTGTCCCTCAACATCACACAAAAATACAGATTATCTGGTCATTATCACATTGCTGTTGTGGGACCTTCCTTCCTATGTGTGCATTGGCTGCTGCATTACCTACAGTACACCAGTAACTGCACTTCAAAAGTACTTAGTTGCCTGTGAAACATTTTAGGGTCACCTGTGGTTGTGGATGGTGCTATATAAATGCAAGTCTTTTCTTTTCTAAGATTAATAAAAATACAAGCAGTTTAATTTTACTTAATGTTTATTTAGCATTTAGGTAAAGCTACAAATGATTCTGCTAGCAATTATCAAGTTTAGCATAATTTCAACAAAATGTTGCACTATCTAATACGGCTATATATCTAGAGATATGAAACCTTCTGTACTTAATTTAGCACTCACTTCATCTAAACTTATCCTCCCCAGATGGTTCCTGTAAATGCCAAAAAGAATTGACTAAATGGGATAAGCTATTTGTAATGTTGGAGGATTCCCAGATGAAACAGAACATCCTACAACACACCACTGATGAAGTGTGTAAGGTAGAATTGCAAAGTATACGTTCTGAAATGCGTCAGTTTGTAGCCGACTTTGCAGGGACTTGCACAAATGCCATGGATAGTGCAACTTTGCACATCACAACACAAATGGACAAGAAACTGGCATCCACACTGGAAGAAATCAGTGAAACCAACATAGAAATTGAATCAGAACAGAAAAATATGCTTCAGCAGCTTCTTTTAGTGAGCCAGGATCTGTCCAACAGGCTAAAAAAACTTGAGATAGCTTGGCAAATGGCAGTGGACATGAAGGATCAGAGGCTGTCGCTTGACATTAAGAAAAGAATTCCTGAAAACTTGGAAACAACTTTGAATTCCTTGGCAACTGAACTGCAACAATCTAAAGCTGAGCTGACAAGATGTCAGAAGTGGTCAGCTAAACACATCTTACCATCAGGTACTCTTGCTTACTATTAATTATTGATATTCTGTATTTCCCTTCTCTTTTAATCCCAATCGTTATTCAATCAGTAAGATACTTTAATAGCTGAGAAACTGAAGCATGAGGTGCAGACCTCTTCCTGACTTTTAATATCTATGGCATTATATGGGAAAAAATAGAAGCTCAGTAACACATGTTTCAGAAATGTTACTGCATGGTAAAAATTAAAAGAAAACCCTCCTATGTGCAGATTAAGTATTGGAAAAAATATTTTATATGTAGATTATTTAAGAGAAATTGGAGGACCAAATTGATATTGCTAAGAGGCTAAAAATGGTTCATTTTTGCCAATATTTTCCAGTGCGTGTGAAAATTGGAAATAGAACTATCAGAACAATATTTTAAACAGATATACAGAATGAGCAGTTTTTGGACCTACTTTTTGTAACAAGGAACATTTTTATTGGAATACATAATGCTGGTAAAATTCAGTTTAAATTATTTAAGATTCAGAGAAATTACGTTAAGATCAGGATTTTTAATTTTCACATTATGAAATGTTTTCTTCCTCAAACTAATTCTTCTGTTGGTAGCAAACCTATCTTTTGTCCTGATAATTTTCTGCATTGTTCAATACTCACCCCACAAGATGCCGGCCGTACACCATCCAACATGCAGCCTGCATAGAAATTTCATCCAGCTCCCAAATAAATGCATTTTCAAACTCCCAGACACCTCCGCTGCTGTTGCAAGATACTTCGCCTCTTTGTCTTTGATGCCTCATTCATACCAAATCAATTAGTAACCCTGACGCTAGTGGTAGCATTTCCACCTCTGAATCCGAAGGGGTAGGATTTAAACTCCACTCTGGATTGACATCCAGCAAGATCCTCGAGTCAGGTTGGTGTGGGCATAAGTATGGGTGTGGGTGTGGGCATAAGTATGGGTGTGGATGTGCGCACCCCCACCTCCACCACCACCACCATCGTATGGGTTGCGGGAGCTCATAGATCGCATCACTGCATAGGGCTAGCCACCTTATTGTCTGGTATAAAGATGATTATGGTGATTGAAGGAGAGTTCATGTTGCTGCTGCTTGCCAGACTTTTAACAAGCCTGGGAATGCTTCCACTACTTCACATTAATTTCCAAGGAAAGGATGTGAAGATATGAAAAGCAAACAGCCTCAAATTTAATCCTGCTCGCCTGGTGGGTAGGCGGTTAAAATAGTGGTAGAATACATAGAGATACCCCTATCCTCTACCCATTTGAGTGCCCACTTTATGGAGGGAGC
Organism: Cetorhinus maximus; assembly: GCF_964194155.1. Lineage (NCBI taxonomy): Eukaryota > Metazoa > Chordata > Chondrichthyes > Lamniformes > Cetorhinidae > Cetorhinus > Cetorhinus maximus. Next base: position 47,029,254 of record NC_135897.1, on the reverse strand, counting down.
AGACTTGCCCACCACAGCAAAATGGGGCCTCTTGAATTCTTATTCATATTAAATTAATATATAATTAATACATGTTATAATAAGGGTCTGTGATGAACTTAGAATGCCACTACATAATTAACTAAAAATCGTAGCAAGTTGCTGTGCCGGAGCCAGCAGCATAAGAGTATGGCAGCAAGTGGGATCCAAGTCTTGTAAAGATTCAGAAAATTGGGCATTTTTCATTTTGTTTCTTTGTGGATTAGGAGGAGCAGGCATGTTCCTCCAGGACCTACAAGAAAACCTTAAGCCTCCCCAGTTGCCCTCACCCTCCTGTTACTACAATGCCCTCCAGCCCCAATTCCTAAATATATCCTAAATTGGCTGCTCCTAGTTGGACCATGAATTTGGGTCCTATAATTAGTGCCCTGGGCCTTGAATGAATCAATTTGTTGGACCAAACAGCTCGTACTTATTAGCACACACCTCAGACAAGAAAGCAAAATAATGAGCTATAGTCATCATTGCATTGAATACTAAGATTTTATTGACAGCCTTAAAATTAGCCCTTCTTCTCCAAAGATCAAAAGAAATAGGAGCAGGGGCAGGGCATTAAGCCCAATGAGCCAGCTCCACCATTCTATAAGATCATGGCTTATCTGATTGTGGCCTTAACTCCACCTTCCTACCTTTCCCCATAACACTCAACTCTCTTGTTGATCAAAAGTTTGCCTCACTCAGCCTTGAATATATTCAGTGACACAGCCTCCACTGCTCACTGTGGAAGAGAATTCCAAAGACTGACAACTTTCTACATAGAAGAAATTCTTCCTCTCTGTTTTAAATGGGAGACCCCTTATTTTTAAACTGTGCCCCTTAGTTCTCGATTCCCCCATGAGAGGAAACATCCCCCCACCATCTACACTGTCAAGCCCCCTCAAAATCTAATATGTTTCAACAGGAATACCTCTCATTCTTCTAAACTCCAATGAATTTAGGCCAAAATTGCTCAACCTTTCCTCATAAGACAACCTTCATCCCAGGAATCAGTCTAGTGAACCTTCTCTGAACTGCTTCCAATGCAAGTATATCCCTCCTTAAATAAGTAGACTAAAACTCTGCACAATACTCTCGGCATGGTCTCACCAATGTCCTGTACAGCTGTAGCAAGAATTCCTTAGTTTTATAATCCATCCCCCTTGCAATAAGGGCCAACACTCTATTTGCCTTCCTAACTACTTGCTGTACTTGCACACTAGCTTTTGTGATTCATGTACAGGACACCCAGATCAATCTGTACTGCAGCTTTCTGCAATCTCTCTCCATTTAAATAATATTCTATTTCTTTATTTTTCCTGCCAAAGTGAACAACCTCACATCATCCCACATTATACTCCATCTGCCATTTTTTGCCCACTCATTTAACCTATCCATATCCCTTTGCAGACTCTTTGTATCCTCCTCACAACTTGCTTTCCTACTTATCTTTGTATCATCAGCAAACTTGACTACAATACAGTCAGTCCCTTCATCCAAGTCATGAGATCATAAATGGTTGAGACCCCAGCACTGAAGCCTGCGGCACTCCACTAGTTACAGTTTGCCAACCTGAAAATGATCCATTTATCCTGAGTCTGTTTCCTGTTAGCCAATCTTGTTTGCATGCTAATATATCAGCCCCAACACCCTTGAGCTATTATCTTGCGCAGTAACCTTTTATATCACGCCTTAAAAAATGCCTTTTGGACATCCAAATGCACTATATCTTCTGGTTCCCTTTTATCCATCCTGCTTGTTACATCCTCAAAAAACTTTAATAAATTTGTCAAACATGATTTATTTTTCACAAAACCATGCTGACTTGGCCTGACTGCATTATGATTTTCTAAGTGTCTTGCTTATTAATAATGGATTCTAACATTTTCCTAATGACAGATGTTGGACTAACTGGCTTGTAGTTTCTTGCTTTCTGTCTCCCCCTTTCCTTGGATAGCGTTGTTACATTTGTGGTTTTCTAATCCGCTTGAACCTTTCCAGATTCTAGGGAGTTCTGGAAAATTGTAACTAAAGCTTCCACAATCTCTGCGGCCACTTCCTTTAAAACCCTAGGATGCAGGCCATCCAGGCCACAGGACTTGTCAGCTTTTAGACCTAATAGTTTTCCCAGTACATTTTCTCTAGTGATTGTTTTAAGTTCCTCCCTCCCTTTTGCCTCCTGGTTTCCTATTATTCTTGGGATACTTTCTGTGTCTTCTATTGTGAAGACAGATAAAAATATTCGTTCAAAATCTTTGTCATTTCCTCGTTTCCCATTATTAATTCCCCAGTCTCACGCTCTAAGAGACCAACACTTATTATGTACTTGTAGAAGTTTTGTCATTGGTATCCTACCTCACTCGTAGTCACACCCTCCTATCCCTGACCATGGGCTAAACCTGAGATACCTAGCCTAAGGGGTTTGACTGGCTCCTGGAACAAAGTATCCAGGTAGCTTTCACTCTCCCTGATGCATCACAGTGTTCAAAGCTCAGAGTCCAGCTGATCAACTTGGTGCTTAAGTTCCTAGAGCTATAGACACACTGCAGATGTGGTTGCCTTGGATCACAAAAGTGTCCACCAACAGCCACATGCTACAGCTGCAGCACATCACCGGCCGTGCCACCTTTATAGTGTTTAATTTAGTTAGGTTTTGAGTTTAGTATTATCACTCAAATTTTTTCTGTATTTATACCAAGTAGTCTGACTAGTTAAGGTATAAATTTAATGCAATACTTATATCTTGCCAGTGCTGGTTTAAACTACTGTCCAAATTTTAGAGGGATAAAATCTTTAAAATTCACCAATCACGGACCTGCTCAACTAATTAAAGCCTTGAACATTCACCGTATTCTGAAGGTGAGAAAAAAAGCCCTGTCCTCATTACAGCCTTGGTTCAAACATGAACAAAAGAGCTGAACTCCCGAGATGAGGTGAGCGTGACTGCCCTTGACATCAAGGCAGCATTTGACCAAGTGTGGCATCAAGGAGCCCTAGCAAAACTGTAGTCAATGGGAATCAGGGGGGAAACTCTCCACTGGTTGGAGTCATACCTAGCACAAAGGAAGATGGTTGTGGTTGTTGGGGGTCAGTCATCTCAGCTCCAGGACATCACTGCAGGAGTTTCTCAGGGTAGTGTCCTCGGCCCAACCATCTTCAGCTGCTTCATCAATGGCCTTCCTTCCATCATAAGGCCAGAAGTGGGGATGTTCGCTGATGATTGCACAATGTTCAGCACCATTTGTGACTCCTCAGATACTGAAGCAGTCCATGTCCAAATGCAGCAAGAGTTGGACAATATCCAGGCTTGGGCTGACAAGTGGCAAGTAACATTCGTGCCACACAAGTGTCAGGCAATGACCATCTCCAACAAGAGATAATCCAACCATTGCCCCTTGATGTTCAATGGCATTACCATCACTGAATCCCCACTATCAACATCCTGGGGGTTACCATTGACCAGAAACTGATCTGGACCAGCCATATAAATACTGTGGCTACAAGAGCAGATAAGAGGCTAGGAATCATGAGACAAGTAACTCACTTCCTGATTCCCCAAAGCATATCCACCATGTACAAGGCACAAGTCAGGAGTGTGATGGAATACTCCCCCCTTGCCTGGACAAGTGCAGCTCCCACAGCACTCAAGAAGCTTGACACCATCCAGGACAAAGCAGCCCACTTCATTGGCACAACATCCACAAACATTCACTCCCTCCACCACCAATGCATAGTGTGTACCATCTACAAGATGCACTACAGGAATTCACCAAGGCTCCTTTGACAGCACCTTCCAAACCCACGACCACTACCATCTAGAAGGACATGGGCAGCAGACAGATGGGAACACCTCCACCTGGAAGTTCCCCTCCAAGTCACTCAACATCCTGATTTGGAAACATATCGCTGTTCCTTCACTGTTGCTGAGTCAAAATCCTAGATCTCTCTTCGTAACAGCACTGTGGGTGTACCTACACCACATGGACTGCAGCAGTTCAAGAAGGCAGCTCACAAGCACCTTCTCAAGGGCAACTCGGGATGGGTAATAAATGCTGGCTCAGCCAGTGAAGTCCACATCCCGTGAATGATTAAAAAAAAATGAGCACCTTCTTCCCCCTCTGCTCCAAATTCCCACCAGCACCTTAATTTCCAAGTTAGCTCTTGTACCTCATCATATCCTTATTCTCATTTGCAGAAGAACCAAATATAGTTTCAACTTTCTTTGTCTAAAATAGTCTATAAAGTTTCAACTTTTTGATTTTTAAAATATAATTTCTGAACATTTATCATAAAACTTGGTATTTGGTCTTTCCTAAAAAAAAGGATGCAGTCAACCTTTGTTTAAAAAAAAGACTACTGTGCACAGTACATAATGTCATTGAAAGCATGTACTATTTTCTTCCATTGTCCCTCAGGTTGTGATATGGCACTGATCTTTCCTATGCGCTCAAAGAAGATTTTTGCAAGTGTTCATCCTGATGACATGACTCTTAGCTCATTTACAGCTTGCATATGGGTAAAAGCCACTGATCTGCTGGAAAAAACCATTGTGTTCTCCTATGGAACAAAGAGAAATCCTTATCAAATTCAGCTGTACTTCAATCGGTCCTCTGCTGTGCTCTCTGTGCATAGTGACACGAGCAAAATTGTTGCCGAAAATGTAGTCTCCCTTGGTCAGTGGACATATTTCTGTGCAACATGGAGTGCTGAAGATGGAAATGCGACACTTTGGGTGAATGGAAAACTTGCTGTTGCTTCTTCAGGATTGGCTGTTGGCCACAATATCCCAAATGGAGGACTACTGCAATTGGGTCAAGAAAGCAATGGCTGTTGCACTGGAGGTGGCTTTGATAAAAACTTAGCCTTTTCAGGAAAGTTGACTGGGTTCAATATATGGGACAGGGTCATTTCCAAACATGAAATACAAGGCTTGACTGGTAAAGATGATTCCTGCAACATTAGAGGGAATGTTGTTGGCTGGAGTGTGACAGAGGTTCTGCCGCATGGAGGAGCTGAATTTATTTACTATTAATTGCATTTGATTTTTGTTCCAAATTAACATGCTCAAAAAATGGATCTCAAATTGTTAACATTGTATGATGTTCAATCATAAGAAAAAAAAGACTATATTACAAAATCCTCCAGATTCAACTTCAGAGTGAACTTTGTAGTATAAATCTCCCACAATATTATTCCTGTACAGAAATTCTCATCTCTGGTAAGAGATTTATACTGATAGTAAGATATGTATGTCAGACTGTTACTACATTAATTCTATTTGGTTCATGAGTTTTGTTTGCTGGCAACAACAGAGTTGTCATCCCTGAAGCCTTGGCACCTGGATCTTAAGATCCAATATCTGCAACACCAGAAAATGTTCATCTTGCTTTCCTCCTCAACCCCTAGAGTGGCCTGGTGAGATTCACTTTAGGAAGGAGGACAAATGCAGTCTTAATATAAATTCAGATGGAAAGTTACATTTCAAAACAGTTAATGCTCTCAAATACTATTATTTTTACTTTACAATTTTGATTTAACTGTAATGCAAATAAGTGCATGCTTACATTCATTTGATGACACATAATTGATTAGCAAGAAGTATTAAAGGAAGGAACTTAACCTCTCCATTCTACAAAGAAAAATTGTCATTGCTTAACACATGCTTAAGATGTGAAAAATTGTAACTTTGTAATCTAAGTTACATTGCTTTACAAAGTCTGTATTATACAGTAAAAGTTCTCTAATATCAGTCATCTAATTATTCTATCATAAAGAGTCTAATTTTATAATAAACTGTTAAATAATACATTAGAATCTGTGTTGTGTATGTATTTTGGCAAAAGCCATATTGGTCAGAATGGCTGGTGGACAATTTAATCGGAACACTTAAGAGGGAAACTTAATGATACAGCATGGAAAGAGGCCTACCATGCCTTTGCTGGCTCTTTGAATGAGCTGCCTAATTTGTGCCATTCTCCTCCTCGTTCTCCATAGACCAACATTTTTTTCCTTATCAAGTATTTATCCAATTCTTTTTTCAAAGTTATGATTGAATCAGCTTCCACCATCCTTTCAAGCAGTCCATCCCAGATCATCATAACTTATTGCATGAAAAAATATTTTCCTTTGTCACCTCTAGTTCTTTTGCCAATCACTTTACATCTGTGCCTTTTGGGTTACTGATTATTTTGCCACTGGAAACTGTTTCTTCCAATACTCCATCAAAAGCAATTATGATTCTGAACGCTTCTACCAAATCTCTCCTTATCCTCTGCTCTAAACAGGATAAGCTGAGGTTCACCAGTAATTCTATGGAACTGAAGTCTTTCATCTCTAGCACCATTCCAGCAAATCTCCTTTGCATCCTTTCCAAGGCCCTGACGTCCTTCCTAAAGTGTGATGGATTACAATAGCACAGGGGCTAGAACCTTACCAGTATTTTACAAAGGTTTAGTATAACTTCCTTGCTTATATACTCTATGCCTCTATTTTCAAAGCCAAAGATCTTGGGGAGAATTTTCCCCCCGTCAGGGGGGTTGTGCAGGGGCGGGCTGGCCGAATTGAAAACCTAAATGACGCAGGCCTGACATCACCCCAGTCATTTTACACCTTGGCGAACGGGCCCCGCCCCGGCGTGCCGAGCCAAAAATTCTGGCCCTTGTTTTTTTTTGAAACAGCCTTCTTAATTTGTCCTGCCATCTTCAAAGTATTGTGTGCCTACATCCCAAGGCCCCTCAGCTCCTGCGTACACTTCAAAATCTTTCAAGTCTAACAAAAAGTAGGTGAAGTTCTTTCATTTGGCTACAGTTCTAGCCAGCTATGTTGAAACCCAAAGTGTTGCACTGTGGGAGTGGATGGGTAATAATTTATGCCCATGACCTTTGACACACTAACTGTGGGAGGTGATGGTGTAGTGGTATTGTCACTGGACTAGTAATCCAGAGACCTAGGGTAATGCTCTGGGGACCTGGGCTCAAATCCTGCCACAGCAGATGATGGAATTGGAGTTCAATAAAAACCTGGAATTAAAAGTCTAATGATGACCATGAAACCATTGTCGATTTTTGTAAAAACCCATCTGGTTCACTAATGTCCTTTAGAGAAGGAAATGTGCTGTCCTTACCTGGTCTGGCCTACATGTGACTCCAGACCCACAGCGATGTGGTTGACTCTTAAATGCCCTCTGAACAAGGGCAATTTGGGATGCGCAATAAATGCTGGCCTTGCCAGTGATGCCATACCCCTTGAATATAAAACATCTGTGCTACCACTGAAAAGCACTAAGTGCAAGCCATAAACCTCTTCATGGGAGACAGGCTCATTTCTTTGAGGCCAGTTTCAGAGAAAAAACCCGATATTGTTTAGCTATGGAATGTAAGGTGAAAGGGTCATCGAGAAATAACACAATTTACGATAAGGATTCTCACCCTCAAAAAATAGAAATATAACATATATTCATAATTCAACTTGCATTGTTAGAAATTTGGTAACTTTAATTACTCTAAAAACAGTGGGCTGGATTTAGGTCTCGTCGGGACCTGAACAAATTTATTAATTTTGCTTCCAATCTCCACCCCTCCATCATTTTCACATGGTCCATCTCTGACACTTCTCTTCCCTTCCTTGACCTCTCTGTCTCAATTTCTGATGATAGACTGTCCACCAATATCCATTACAAGCCTACCGACTCCCACAGCTACCTCAACTACAGCTCCTCAGAACCCTGCTTCCTGTAAGGACTCCATCCCATTCTCTCAGTTCCTTCGCCTCCGTTGCATCTGTTCTGACGATGCTGCCTTCAAAGACAGTTCCTCTGACATGTCCTCCTTCTTCCTTAACCGAGGCTTTCCACCCACGGTCGTTGACAAGGCCCTCAACTGTGTCCGGCCCATATCCCGCGCATCCGCCCTCACGCCTTCTCCTCCCTCCCAGAAACATGATAGGGTCCCCCTTGTCCTCACTTATCACCCCACCAGCCTCCGCATTCAAAGGATCATCCTCCGCCATTTCCGCCAACTCCAGCATGATGCCACCACCAAACACATCTTCCCTTCACCCCCCCCCCGGCGGCATTTCGTAGGGATCGTTCCCTCCGGGACACCCTGGTCTACTCCTCCATCACCACCTACTCCTCAACCCCCACCTATGGCACGCAAAAGATGCAACACCTGCCCCTTCACTTCCTCTCTCCTCACCATCCAAGGGCCCAAACATTCCTTTTAAGTGAAGCAGCATTTCACTTGCATTTCCCCTAACTTAGTCTACTGCATTCGTTGCTCCCAATGCGGCCTCCTCTACATTGGAGAGACCAAACGTAAACTGGGCGACCGCTTTGCAGAACACCTGCGGTCTGTCCGCAAGAAAAACCCAAACCTCCCTGTCGCTTGCCATTTCAACACTCCACCCTGCTCTCTTGCCCACATGTCTGTCCTTGGCTTGCTGCATTGTTCCAGTGAAGCCCAACGCAAACTGGAGGAACAGCACCTCATCTTCCGACTAGGCACTTTACAGCCTTCCGGACTGAATATTGAATTCAACAACTTTAGATCTTGAACTCCCTCCTCCATCCCCAGCCCCTTTCCGTTTCTTCCCCCTCCCTTTTGTTTTTTCCAATAATTTATATAGATTTTTCTTTTCCCACCTATTTCCATTATTTTTAAATCTATACCTTTAATGCCCTGTTAGTCTTTCCACCCCACCCCCACTAGAGCTGTACCTTGAGTGTCCTGCCATCCATTCTTAATTAGCACATTTGTTTAGATAATATCACCACCTTCGACACCGCTTTGTTCCTTTGTCTATGACATCTTTTGATTATCTGCTCCTATCACTGCTTGCTTGTCCCTACAACCACTCCCACCCCCCAACTTCTCTCCCCCCACCCCCCCACCTTAAACCAGCTTATATTTCACCCCTCTCCTAATATTACTCAGTTCTGTTGAAGGGTCATGAGGACTCGAAACGTCAACTCTTTTCTTCTCTGCCGATGCTGCCAGACCTGCTGAGTTTTTCCAGGTAATTCTGTTTTTGTTTTGGGCTGGATTTAATGTTGGCAGTGGGAATCTTGGGTGGAAATATCACTGGACTTCACCAGGCATCATCGTTGGATCCCTGGCCACAGTTTAGTGAGGGAGGAATGTGTGTCGTGGGGAGGGAATTGAGGGAGAGGACGGGCAAGGGGGTCAGAGGCAAGAGCAAGGGTTGGCTTTTAGCGACCCTTCATTCCTGATGCCAGGTACTAGTGCCCAACACGGGGGACCCCCACTCTGGTAGGCCGCTGGCAAACCCAACAGGGGTTTGCTAGATGGATTTCAGGAGCCATGGGAAAGCCATGTGAGTCACATTTAATCCCCGAGCCACCACTAAATTCCGGTGGGTTCAGGGATAATTGGTGACAGTTGGCTCATTAATGAGCTTAACTGATATTCTGGTGTGAGTGGGCATGTTTCTCATGTCAGCCTCTGACTTAATCGCGGGAGGTTTTCCAGCCGCTGGCAGACTGACATGCGGCATCTCCTGCAATTAAGCAGGTCTGGGGCCTGGTCATCATGTTTACTGCCGCAACAGGCTGGATTAAACTCCACCCAGTATTTTGGTTCAGATTTTTACATAGCAATATTGTAAAACAATGTTCACACATGAAGCAGCAATGCCAACCAGATCTGTGTGTGCAGAAAATCCAGGATTTACTACCATCTAAAACATGTCGAAAACAAATTCTAATTTTTAAACATAGAAAATTAGTTCATGAAATTTAAGAGATCTGTGCTCAGTTCCCAAAGTATAGCCCTATGCAGCAAAAACTGCTCAATTTTGGACTCTTCTAGCTGAGTCTTTCTCAATTCTTCTGTAATTTTCCTCTTCCATGTCTCTTTTCCCTTCAGCACGCCCCTTAATTTTTTCACACAACAGTCACATATGTTCCTTTCCATAGACGTACTCTTACAATGTTTATAATACAAGGAACCTAGGAAAATGCTAATTAATATAAACCAAACTCATGCAGGGAAAGGATGCCTAGGAATTTATTTATTCAGGAGGATACAATTAAATGTATGTTTGCTCAAATCTAAAAAGAGTTTATATTTCTGTTGATCATGAAGGTTGCAGGACATGGTTAATAAAGGGTTGCTGGGTTTTGAAAACAGGGGCCTAGAGAACAAAAAAAGTTATGATAAATCTGTATAAAATACTGGTTCAGCCCCAACTGGAGTATCGTATCCAATTCTGGGCACCACACTTTAGGAAGGATGTGAAGAGGAGATGCAGAAAAGATTCACGAGAATGGTTCCAGAGATGAGGAACTTCAATTATTTAGATAGATTTGAGAAGCTGGAACTATTCTCCTAACAGAAGAGAAGGTTCAGAGGAGATTTGACTGAGATATACAAAATCGTGAGGGGTCTGGACTAAGTGGATAGGGATAAGCTGTTCCCACTGGTGGACGGATCAAGATTCAATGAACATCAATTTGAGATGATTAGCAAAAGAAGCAACGGCGACATGAGGAAAGACGTTTTTTTACACAGCAAGTGTTTAGGTGCAGCCTGAGAGTGTGGTGGAGGCAGATTCAATCGAGGCTTTGAAAAGAGAAATGGATCATCATCTGAAGAGGAAAAATTTGTAGGGCTATGGGAAAAAGGAAGGGGAGTGACACCTGGTGAATTGCTCTTGCAGAGAGGCAGTACAGGCACGACAGGCTGAGTGGCCTCCTTCTGTACTGCAACCATTTTATGGTTCCATGACTCTATGGTATCTCTAGCTCAACTTCATTCATTCACAATGTAAATATAAAGAAGAAATGAAATCTTTTTATTTTAACTTGGCTTTTTGTCACCTCATCATTTTCACAAACTTTCCAATCTGCTTGAAGAGTTCCAGTGTTATTCTTTCACCCAGTCATTCAAAAATATTTATCGCAACCACTGAACAATACATTTACTTTCTGTCATATCCCCAACCAACTGCATTTATTTTTCAAGTTGGCAGACATCATCCTTTCAGAACATATTCCTAGCGTCTCTGAACTGTTGATTTACATCAAAATGTAGTTTTGCTAACTGTGAATCCAAGAATTACGTTAACTTTGCTAACTGGTAATTAATGCTCAGAACTGGATGCAATGCTCCCGGTGAGGCTGAACCAATTTTATTTATACAGGTTTGATTTAACTCTAGTCTTTTGTCTTAGCTGAATGCAGCACCAATTCATATTAGTCACCATTAATTAAATCAGCTGGATATATCAGAGCTCATTTCAAAAATACAGACAGCAAGTAGTACGTGTAAATTATTATTTTACACATTTTGGCCAGGATTTTGCCCTCGTCGGGCAGGCTCTGCGGGGGTGGGCGGGAGCGGTCGGGAAGCCGACCACCCCCCCCCGCAATCGGGGCCCAACCGTGATGTCACACCGGTGGGCCAATTAAGGCCTGCCCAGCGTGAAATGCGCTTGGCAGTGCTCAGTGCTGCCTGTGTGGGGAGGGGAGGAGGGCGAGCGGGGAACTTCATGCATACACACACGAGTGCGCGCAGGAACAGCAGCCTGAGGCACAGAACTACCTCAGGGGGATGAAGATTTTAAAAACTAAAAATAAAGAACTTTAAAATGTTACAAAACATGTCCCTTCACGTGACTCTGTCACATGAGCTATTAAATGAAATGTTAACATTTTAATTTAATTTTTAATAGCTGTTGGAAACCTCATTCCGCCCGTGGATGAGGTTCCCTAAAAAAATCCAAAGGCCCAGCTTGGCCTTTTCGCCCGCCCGCCAACCATAAGGCTGGATGAGCAATGAAAAATTTAATTCAAATATTGCTTTAATGGCCTTACTAGGCCTTTTAATTGTCGGCGGCCTCGCTGCTGACTCCTGTGCGCGCCTGCTGACTGAAATATCGCGCGATGACATCGGAACGCTCGCCCGACATCATCTTGCGTCATTTTACGCTTGTTCAGGTCAGGTACATGCCTACCCAACGAGCTAAAAATTCTGGCCTTTGTTAAAACAGAACCTATTTTTATGCATGTCCCTTAAAAATAGAGCTTAATAAGGCTGATTTAGAGTCTTGACAAATGAAAGCAGGTCTTCTCCTTCTTCCCATTGCACTGCCATCAATCATTAAACAACTAGAAAGGGCAAATGAGCACCGAGATCAGAGGCCAGACAACTGTAATAATTTAAACGGGTTATCTGTATGTTTTCCATAAGCATTATTAATAGAAGGGTTGAGGAGGGCAACCATTTTTGAGATCATAACCTGTATGACAGTAGTTAATAGAGTGAATGTTGTCTTCCTTGCCCATAGGTCAGGGGAGGAAATAAGCAGAAAATTATAAGGCCTGAGGAAGTGTGCCAATGTAAAGCTGTTCACAAGTTAAAGCCTCAAATTAAATCTATGTCTCTATTATCAATTCCACAAAAACTGCATCAAACATTGTGCAGCTTGAAGCATCCAAATCACTGACACAATATCTTGCATCTATCACATCTGCACTTCATGTCCGGTTGAATAAAGTTTTTTCACACATAATAGTTGTATCTTGTGGCACCATGTGATCATTGCCATCTGAAATGAGAGATTCACTTATAAAGTGTAAATATTTTGGATACTCTACAAACTTCGAAAGCATATTAAGAGAAGAGCTAGACACATGACTACATAGGCAAATAAAGTGGTTTTCCTTATCCTAATAAATTCTTAAAAATGAATTGAATTTTGAAAGTATCACAGACAGGATGCTTTTGTTCCTTTACTTTGTGATCAATAAAGTTTTGTAATGGATGAGATTTGTGTTTTCTTACCCTTGGAGTGTGTATCGCAATTAAAAAATTCCAGCAGCAAGCTTTTGTCAGTTTTAAAGTAAAGAAGGATATTTATTTTTACACACTTACCCTGAATTAAACACAACACCTCACACACACACAAAGATTAGGTACAGGTGAAGGTAATAGACGGTTATTGTTTAAAATTGTCTCAGTATCTGGGGTCCCACGTGGCAGTCTGTAGTTTCTTGGATGGTTTTGATGCTTTCAAGTTCAAGTAAATCGAAGAATTATCAGCAGGCTGTGAGGTTTCCTATAGTTGAATTTCTAGGAGGTTGATTCTCAGGCGAATTCAAAGTTGGAACAGGTTTGGAGAGTCCTTCTTTCTATTGGGATCTCCAGCTTATACGATATTGCTGCAAATTACCTTGGCTGCTGGAATTATTTGCAGCTAGTTTGATGGCTTTGGTGCAACTGTCTTCAAACAGCTTCGAACTGATTTTAAAAGCATACAGAAAACAATCTGTACTGGGGTGCAGTGTTTGGCTGCAGTAGAGTGCTTCAGTTAGAGTTTGGTGACTGAGGGAGTTTAAGGGTTAAATTCTATCTAAAATCTAGTCTTTCTTTAATTTAACAATTAACTAAAAGTTGCTGTTAGGGCCGGAAGAAAGTAAGTTTTAGTCCAGCCTTAAAACAGGGCACATACACGTTTTGCTTACAACTGCAACTAGTTAATTAGACAACTGGCTTATTCAGGTTTTCAGAGAGTATAAAACTAGGCTATCTTATAGTGCTGGATTTGTCTGCCCTGGAGTGCTATGTTTGGCTGCAGTAGAGAGCTTCAGTTGAAGTTTGGCGACAGGGAGTTTGGTGAGAAGGGAGGAGGTGTTCATGTCTTTTTCCACCTTTCCTCAGAAAGAAGAGTGGTGGCCTTGGTAAGTAGGAAATGGTGAGTAAATTAGAAAAGTATAACATTTTTAAAGTTCCTATACTTGGATTTAACTGAGAAGTGCCAGGAATAAGGGAAATCTAGGGCCAATATAATAAAGTAATATAAATAATCCAAAATAGAATAAAGTTAATGGAAGGGAAGTAGAGTTAAGGCATGGCAGGGCAGCTCAGTCAAGTGGAATGCGTGTCCTGTGATATGTGCAAAGTCATGGATGTTGCCAGTGTCCTAGCTAACCACATGTGCAGGAAGTGCTGCCAGCTGCAGAAACTTGAGTTCCGGGTCACAGAGCTTGAGCGGCAGCTGGAGTCACTGTGGAGTATCCATGAGGCTGAGAGCTAAGCTTAAAGGCCTGAAGACAGAGAGGGAATGGGTGACTACTAGACAGTCCAAGAGAAGTAGGCAGGTAGTGCAGGAGTCCCTTGGGATCCCGCTCACAAATCGGTTTTCCATTTTGGAAGCTGATGAGGATGCTGGTTCCTCAGAGGAGTGCAGTCAGAGCCACGTTTGTGGCACCACGAGCAGCTCAGCTGTACAGAAAGGGAGGAAGATGAAAGGAAGAGTTGTAGTGATAGGGAATTCATTGGTTCAGGGAACAGACAGGTGTTTCTGTGGCCTTAGACATGACTCCTGGATGGTATGTTGCCTCAATGGTGCCAGGGTCAATGATGTCACAGAGCGGCTACAGGACATTCTTCTGGGGGAGGGTGATCAGCCAGAAGTCATGGTCCACATTGGGACCAATGACTTAGGTAGGAAGGGGGATGTGATCCTGCAATCAGAATTTAGGGAGCTAGGTAGAAAATTAGCAAGCAGGACCTCTAATGTAGTAATCTCCAGATTGCTCCCAGTGCCACGTGCTAGTGAGTACAGAAATAGGAGGATAAGGCAGATGAATGCATGGCTGTAAAGATGGTGCAGGAGGGAGGGCTTTAGATTCCTGGGACACTGGGACTGGCTCTGGGGGAGATGGCACCTGTACAAGCCAGATGGCTTTCACCTGAACAGAGCCGGGACTGAGTTCCTTGTGGGGCATTTTGCTAGAGCTGTTGGGAGGGCTTTAACCTAACTCAGCAGGGATGTGGGAACCAAGAAAAAATATTAGAGAGGAATACCAGGGTGCTGGGAGGGAAAGATAGCCCTAGTATAGTAAATAGTAAGTTACTAGGTAAAGTAGGGGTAAGGGAGAAAGTAACAAAATCTAATTCAGGATTACTATGTATGTATGTGAATGCACGGAGTACAGTAAATAAGTTTGGGGAGTTACAGGCGAAGATTGCCATGTGGAAATATGATGTTGTGGCGATACCAGAGGCCTGGCTCAAGGGCAGGCAGAACTGGGTGTTAAATATTCCTGAGTACAAGGCTTTCAGAAGAGATAAGAAAGGAAGGAAAGGAGGAGGGGTAGCAGTACTGCAGTGCTGGAGAAAGAGGATGTCCCAGAGGGTTCAAGGACAGAATCAATTTGGCTAGAGCTAAGGAACAAAAAGGGTGCAATTACATTGCTCGGCGTAGTCTATAGACCATCAAATAGTGAGAAGGACCTAGAAGAACAAATCTGCAGGGAAATTACAGAGAGATGAAGGCATTATAGAGTAGTTATAATGGGGGACTTTAATTACCTGAATGTAGACAGGAACAGTGGTAATGTAAAGGGTGGAGAGGGGCAAAAGTTCCTAGATTGCGTTCAGGAGAAATTTCTACAGCAGTATGTGTCCAATCCAACAAGAAAAGACTCACTGATATAAAAACAAAAAGCTAAAAGCTACTGCGCATGCTGGAAATCCAAAACAAAAACAGAATTACCTGGAAAAATTCAGCAGGTCTAGCAGCATCGGTGGAGAAGAAAACAGTTGACGTTTCGAGTCCTCATGACCCTTTGGCAGAACTGAAGTATAGTTAGGAGAGAGGTGAAATATAAGCTGGTCTAAGGTGGGGGGCGGGGGGAGAGAGAAGTTGAGGGTGGGGTGGTTGTGGGGATAAGCAAGCAGTGATAGGAGCAGATAATCAAAAGATGTCACAGACAAAAGGATCAAAGAGGTGTTGAAGGTGGTGATATTATCTAAGAAAAGTGCTAATTAAGAATGGATGGCAGGTTACTCAAGGTACAGCTCTAGTGGGGGTGGGGTGGAAAGACTAACAAAGTATTAGTTGTAGATTTAAAAATAATGGAAATAGGTGGGAAAAGAAGAATCTATATAAATTATTGAAAAAAAAGGGAGGGGGAAGAAACGGGGTGGGGATGTGGGGGGGGGGGGGGGGGGGGGGGGTTAAGATCTAAAGTTGTTGAATTCAATATTCAGCCCGGAAGGCTGTAAAGTGCCTAGTCGGAAGATGAGGTGCTGTTCCTCCAGTTTGCGTTGGGCTCCACTGGAACAATGTCTCGTCGGGACCTGGAAAAATTTATTAATTTTGCTTCCAATCTCCACCCCTCCATCATTTTCACATGGTCCATCTCTGACACTTCTCTTCCCTTCCTTGACCTCTCTGTCTCAATTTCTGATGATAGACTGTCCACCAATATCCATTACAAGTCTACCGACTCCCACAGCTACCTCGACTACAGCTCCTCACACCCCGCTTCCTGTAAGGACTCCATCCCATTCTCTCAGTTCCTTCGCCTCCGTCGCATCTGTTCTGATGACGCTACCTTCAAAAACAGCTCCTCTGACATGTCCTCCTTCTTCCTTAACCGAGGTTTTCCACCCACGGTCGTTGACAGGGCCCTCAACCGTGTCCGGCCCATATCCCGCGCATCCGCCCTCACGCCTTCTCCTCCCTCCCAGAAACATGATAGGGTCCCCCCTGTCCTCACTTATCACCCCACCAGCCTCCGCATTCAAAGGATCATCCTCCGCCATTTCCGCCAACTCCAGCATGATGCCACCACCAAACACATCTTCCCTTCACCCCCCCGGCGGCATTCCTTAGGGATCGTTCCCTCCGGGACGCCCTGGTCCACTCCTCCATCATCCCCTACTCTTCAACCCCCACCTATGGCACTTCCCCATGCCCACGCAGAAGATGCAACATCTGCCCCTTCACTTCCTCTCTCCTCACCGTCCAAGGGCCCAAACACTCCTTTCAAGTGAAGCAGCATTTCACTTACATTTCCCCTAACTTAGTCTACTGCATTCGTTGCTCCCAATGCGGTCTCCTCTACATTGGAGAGACCAAACGCAAACTGGGCGACCGCTTTGCAGAACACCTGCGGTCTGTCCGCAAGAAAGACCCAAACCTCCCTGTCGCTTGCCATTTCAACACTCCACCCTGTTCTTTTGCCCACATGTCTGTCCTTGGCTTGCTGCATTGTTCCAGTGAAGCCCAACGCAAACTGGAGGAACAGCACCTCATCTTCCGACTAGGCACTTTACAGCCTTCCGGGCTGAATATTGAATTCAACAACTTTAGATCTTAAACTCCCCCTCCCCCCATCCCCACCCCGTTTCTTCCCCCTCCCTTTTCTTTCAATAATTTATATAGATTCTTCTTTTCCCACCTATTTCCATTATTTTTAAATCTACAACTAATACTTTGTTAGTCTTTCCACCCCATCCCCACTAGAGCTGTACCTTGAGTATCCTGCCATCCATTCTTAATTAGCACTTTTCTTAGATATCACCACCTTCAACACCTCTTTGATCCTTTTGTCTGTGACATCTTTTGATTATCTGCTCCTATCACTGCTTGCTTATCCTCACAACCACCCCACCCTCAACTTCTCTCTCCCCCCGCCCCCCACCTTAGACAAGCTTATATTTCACCTCTCTCCTAACTATACTTCAGTTCTGCCGAAGGGTCATGAGGACTCGAAACGTCAACTCTTTTCTTCTCCACCGATGCTGCCAGACCTGCTGAATTTTTCCAGGTAATTCTGTTTTTGTTTAAGAAAAGACTCACTGTTGGACCTGGTTCTTGGAAATGAGGCGGCCAAGTAGATCAAGTGTCAGTGGGGGAACATTTAGGAGACAGTGATCATTGTATTGTACGTTTTAGGATGATGATTAAAGAAAAGGGCAATAGGCAATCCAGAGTAAAAATAATTAACTGGACAAGAGCCAACTTCGATGGGGCAAGAACAGAGCTGGGCCAGATAGACTGGAACAAAATATTGGCAGGAAAACCTGTAGCTAAACAATGGGCTACCTTCAAAATAGAATTGGTTCGGGCACAAGCAAGGTATATTCCACCAAAAGGAAAAGGTAGGGCAAATAAGCCCAGAGCTCCCTGGATGTAAAAGGGGATTGAAGTTAAGATAAAGAAGAAAAAGTGCATTTATGATGGGTGTCAGGTCGAAAATACAACTAAGAGCCAAGGGGAATACAGAAGGTTCAGAGGGGAGGTGAAAAAGCATATTAGAGAAGCGAAGAGGGATTATGAGAAAAGACTGGTAGCCAACATAAAGGGGAATCCCAAAGTTTTCTATACTAAAAGGGTGGTAAAAGGAGAAGTATGGCCAATAGGGACCTAAAAAGGGAATTCACACATTGAATAAGGGGCCATGGCTGAGGTATTAAATGAATACTTTGCATCTGTCATTACCAAGTAGGCAGATGCTACGCAGGCCATGGTGACAGACAAGGAAACTGTCACCAGAAGGGTTCAAAATTGATAAGGAGGAAGTGTTGAATAGACTGTTGGTACTTAAAAGTTGAGAAGGCACCAGGACCGGATGAGATGCATCCATGGGTATTGAAGGAAGTGAGAGTAGACAGTGCAGGGGCACGGGCCATAATCTTTCAGTCTTCCCTAGACTCAGGAGGGGTCAGAGGACTGGAGAATCGCAAACATTAAGCCCTTGTTCAAAAAAGGTTGTAAGGATAAACCCAGCAATTACAGACCAGTCAATTTAACTTCAGTGGCGGGCAAGATTCTAGAAACAATTATTTGGGATAGAATTAGTAGTCACAAGGAAAAATATGGGTTGATAAGTAAAAGCCAGCATGGATTTCTAAATGGGAAATCGTGCTTAATTAACTTGCTGGAGTTTTTTTGAAGAGGTAACAGAAAAGGTTGATTAGGGTAATGCTGTTGATGTGGTGTACATGGACTTTCAAAAGGCATTTGACACAGTGCCACACAACCGACTTGTGAGAAAAGTTATTGCTCATGGAATAAAAGAGACAGTAGCAATGCGGATACAAAATTGACTGAAAAATAGGAAGCAGAGAGTAATGGTCAATGGATGTTTTTCAGGTTGCAGAAAGGTTTGTAGTGGAGTTCCCCAGGGGTCAGTATTGGGACCCTTGCTTTTCCTGATATATATTAATGATGTAGATCTTGGTGTGCAGGGGACAATTTCAAAGTTTGCAGATGATACAAAGCTTGCGAGTGTTGTGAACTACGAGGAGAACAGTGTGGAACTTCAAGAGGACCTAGACAAGTTGGTGGAGTGGGCAGATAGGTGGCAGATGAAGTTCAATGCGGAGAAGTGTGAGGTGATGCATTTTGGTAGGAAGAACATGGACATGGATATAAAATAAGGGGTGGAATTTTGAAGGTGGCGCAGGAACAGAAAGAATTGGGTGTATATGTGCTTAGATCATTGAAGGTGGCAGGACAGGTGGAGAGGGGTGTTAATAAAGCATATAGAATCCTGGGCTTTTTTACTAGGGGCATAGAGTACAAGGGCAGGGAGGTTATGCTGAATTTATATAAGATACTCATTGGACCTCAGCTGGAATATTGTGTACAGTTCTGGACGCCACATTATAGGAAGGATGTGAACACATTGGAGAGAGAGCAGATGAGGTTTACAAGAATGGCTCCAGGGTTGAGAAACTTCAGCTCTGAGGAAAGCTTGGAGAGGTTGGGACTGTTTTCCTTGGACAGGAGAAGGCTGAGAGGAGGCTTGATAGAAGTTTTCAAAATCATGAGGGGGTTAGACAGAGTAGATAGGGAGAAGCTGTTCCCACTCTTAAAAGGATCAAGAACGAAAGGGCACAGATTTAAAGTGATTTGCAAAAGAAGCAAATGTGATGTGAGCAGGGGTACGGGGAAAAGGCAGGGCAATGGCACTCGGTCATAATGCTCATTTGGAGAGCTGGTGCAGACACAAAGGGACGAATAGCCTCCTGTGCCGTCAAGATTCTGTGAGGAGTTTAAATTTCTTTCAAAAAGTTATTAGTCTCCATAGGAGTCGTAACAACATGAGATATCGAGAGAGAGAAAAGGGAGGCAGCTTAACACACATGCACAGAGAGAGAGAGAGAGGGAGAGAGGGAGATGAATGGAGGAACATACACAAAGTTACACTTCATGGAATCAATTCTATAACACCAAATATATTTTTTGCAGTGATCTCTTGGAAAGTTACAATCATGTGCTGACATGCTGCCAGGTTTGGGACAGCCAATTCCACAGTGATGCCACTCCAACATCTTCCCTTTTCCCTTGCTACTGATGGACATGTGTTATCTACTAGTGGGACAACCCTCACTTTCTATCTTTTAAAAGCTTGTGTACCATTTCACACTTCTGCTGAATTCCTCTCAAAAGATAAAAGGGTTTATCCACCCCGTCCCCACAAAGGCCCAGTCTATGCTTCATTTCCACTGGAGCTTAAGACCATGCACAGCCCAATAGGTAGTACATCTCTTCATAATATTTAAATCAGGCTTCCACAGTCCAGTTGGAAGTCTGATTTAAATTTAAATTTGATGGGTCAGGAAATGATTCAGGAGCAATAAAGAAATTTAAAATGCTTCACTAAAATCGGAACAGAAAGAGCTTTACTCTCAATTCAGCTTGTAGGAAACTTGACCAGCCTCTCTGATCCGATGCAGACAAATGTATAAACTTATTCATTCCATAGCACATGTATGCCAATTTAGAAAGCTAGCACAAGCTGATGTCAGCTACAAAAATGCTGAATTCAAAAATGGCCCTAACTATGAAAACAAGCAGTTATATGGGCTTTGTAATTTAAGTGCCAGGTATATAGAACATAGCTTCAATAGAAGAAACATAAGAATGTGAAAAGCTAAAACAGAAATCGTAATATTCAAAGCACAAAATTGGTCATGCATTTCTAGGGCACTATTTTATGCATTTCTAAACTTTTTCATGTATAGATTTTTTTTTCTTTTTGTAGTACTAAACTGACATTTGGATTTTAAACAGGTCAACCAGATATCATTTATCGAAATGTTATCTCAAAATGATCCCTCTCCCAAAGCCAGCCCCTAGCGCCCCAATTCACAAAGGCACTCTCGTACTTGGACCCAATTTTAAAAACACATTGGAGGCTGTCCTGTTCCCCATTCTTTCACAGGGACACTCTTCATTTTCAGTTCACACTGAGGCTCTTTGGCTTTTGCCTTGTCAGTGGAACCTGGCACTCTCCTCCCCCTTAAACCTAATTTCATTGGTGCTCTTCTTACATTTCATTCTGGGCAGTATGTTGTTCAGCCCCACCTTAAAGCTCATACTAACACTCTGTACAGGGCGTCACACTCTGTCCCCAGTCTCCATTTCTACTAGCTCCTTTCCTCTTAATACTGCTCCCAGCTTCTGTTCCTTTCCCTCTCTTCCTTCATTGCTGTGTGTTTCCTCTTTTCCTCTATTGTGAACCATTCACTCACCCTTTCACTGCCATTCACTTCCCTCTTTTTCATTGTTATATACTTCTCATTCATTATCATTCATTCTACCTCCATTCATCACCAATCTTGCTCTCTCCCTTCCCTCTACTATTTACTTTTCACTTATCCGGTTCTCCCTTGTTTTCCACTAATTTGTCAACTGCCCTCCTTGCCATTTGTTCTTCTCCTTTTGCCATTAATTTTGATGTGTCATCTATCCTAATGTCCACTGTACAGCACCTCCCAAAATTGCAACATCCACCACCTAGAATTCTAGGATAAGGATGTATAAGGACACCACCACGTGCACATTCCCCTCCAAGCCACTTTCCATCCTGACTTGGAAATATATCGCTGTTCCTTCACTGTCGCTGGGTCAAAATCCTGAAACTCCCTCCATAACAGCACTGTGGGTGTACCTACACCACATGGACAGTAGCAGTTCAAGAAGGCAGGTTATTGCCACCTACCAAACAGCAATTAGGGATGGGTAACAAATGCTGACCTTGCCAGCGACACTCACATCCCATGACCATGTTTTAAAAAAACTGCCCCCTCCTCTTGACAGCCATTCGCTGTCTTGCCATTTAATCTCAGCCTACCTCAGCTCAGTGGCTAATGCACCAGACAGGTCCTACTCCACTTTTCAGTGTCCTTCCAGCTCTGCTGGCCAGTATTATTGTATATTGTACGTGAAAATGCTTATGAAATTGGGAGAACTCATGTACAATACCTGGAGGGTTCAACCCAGCCATCTGCATTGGGAGCTTGCTGAGTGGACCAGTAGGCCACTAGTCACACTCAGGAGAAGTGAGACACTTGGGCTTATTACTTATTTGAATAAACCCAAAATCATTAATTGTGACATGAAATGCTGATGATTAGCATGAAGAGCACAAAAGTAATTCACTACATAGCAATTACAAACTAAATATTTACTCAGTTGAATTTACTTCAGCATTTAACTTCTAAACACAGCATACCTCTTGCTATCCACTTTAATCCTCCTAACTCGAAGGTGATTTGTCCCACCAGCCAAACCCTCCTTCACCAGCTCACAAACCTGCCTCAGCAATTCATCTGATTACGGCTTCTTGCAACATAGCCCAGTTTACAACACAATTTTAAAGACAAAGAACTGGGGTAGAACATTGGATGGAAGACAGGGATAGAAAGTATTGAAGGAAACCAAAAAAAAACACATGGAAGTAACAAAGTGAAGTAGAAGCAATGGAGAACAATGCATTACATGAATTAAAAGCTCAAGGTAAAAAGGAGAATTGCCACAAATATATCATAACTGAGTCAATTATATTGCATTAACTATAGGATACTGAGGCCCTTAAAGAGAACATTTAATGCCCACTTAAGGGCCACATCCCGCCACTGCTCTGATTTAATGGGTGGTGGGGGAATGGCCTACCATGCTGCCTGGCAGGTTGATCCCTACAGACTGGTGGCTAGTGAAAAGGGCAACGTCTCCTTTCTAGGTCCCCAGTGCCAATCTGAGGCTCCCACCCACAATTTTTCCTCCCCAGATCCACCTCCTCCCCACTGCCTGTCCAACATGTCCCCCACACTCCCTTCCCTGGAGCCAGGCTGGCAGGCTCCAGCAAGAGCCTGGGCTTACTTGGGTTGCAGGCATCCATGGTTGCTCACCCTTGCAGGCCTCCTGCAGTACAGTCAGTGGCCAGCCACTCCTGGTGGTGCTGCAGGTCTTGTAGATTGGCCTATTGGCCAGCAGCTCTAGGAGGCAAAACTTCAGCCTGGAGTGGCTGGATGTGTCTTGTCTTATAACAATTTTAGGCTGAAAGATTCATGTGGGCTGAGCCAGCCAATGGGAGATAGTCTTGGCCCTGACATTTACAGCCCAGTATCTCACTGCAAGACTCAGCATTCAAATACATTGAATGGAAGGGAATTACGGAACTAACCTCATAGATACAAATTATACTAAACATTAGGACATGCCCATTCAAGTTCAAGTACTCCTTTATCAGTGTGACTAGACTTAGTTACTTCCAAATAACCTCTCTCTAGTGCTGAAAACTAACCTTTACAAATGTGGAAACCCTTCAGATCTTTATTGTTCTTGAAGATTTACAAAATTAATTTATAAAAACAAAAAACTACTGCAGATGCTGGAAATCCAAAACAAAAACAGAATTACCTGGAAAAACTCAGCAGGTCTGGCAGCATCGGTGGAGAAGAAAAGAGTTGACGTTTCGAGTCCTCATGACCCTTCAGCAGAACTGAGTGAAGTTAGGAGAGGGGTGAAATATAAGCTGGTTTAAGGTGGTGGTGGGTGGTGGTGGTGGGGGGGGGGGGGGAAGTTGAGGGGGGTGTGGTTGTAGGGACAAGCAAGCAGTGATAGGAGCAGATAACCAAAAGATGTTACAGACAAAGGAACAGAGAGGTGTTAAAGGTGCTGATATTATCTAAGAGAATGTGCTAATTAAGAAAGGATGGCAGGACACTCAAAGTACAGCTCTAGTGGGGGTGGGGTGGAAAGACTGACAGGGTATTACAGTTATAGATTTAAAAATAATGGAAATAGGTGGGAAAAGAAAAATCTATATAAATTATTGGAAAAAACAAAAGGGAGGGGGAAGAAATGGAAAAGGGGGTGGGGATGGGGGAGGGAGTTTAAGATCTAAAGTTGTTGAATTCAATATTCAGCCCGGAAGGCTATAAAGTGCCTAGTCGGAAGATGAGGTGCTGTTCCTCCAGTTTGCGTTGGGCTTCACTGGAACAATGCAGCAAGCCAAGGACAGACATGTGGGCAAGAGAACAGGGTGGAGTGTTAAAATGGCAAGCGACAGGGAGGTTTGGGTCTTTCTTGCGGACAGACCGCAGGTATTCTGCAAAGCGGTCGCCCAGTTTGCGTTTGGTCTCTCCAATGTAGAGGAGACCGCATTGGGAGCAACGAATGCAGTAGACTAAGTTAGGGGAAATGCAAGTGAAATGCTGCTTCACTTGAAAGGAGTGTTTGGGCCCTTGGACGGTGAGGAGAGAGGAAGTGAAGGGGCAGATGTTTCATCTTTTGCGTGGGCATGGGGAGGTGCCATAGGTGGGGGTTGAGGAGTAGGGGGTGATGGAGGAGTGGACCAGGGCGTCCCGGAGGGAACGATCCCTATGAAATGCCGCCGGGGGGGGGTGAAGGGAAGATGTGTTTGGTGGTGGCATCATGCTGGAGTTGGCGGAAATGGCGGAGGATGATCCTTTGAATGCGGAGGCTGGTGGGGTGATAAGTGAGGACAAGGGGGACCCTATCATGTTTCTGGGAGGGAGGAGAAGGCGTGAGGGCGGATGCGCGGGAGATGGGCTGGACCCGGTTGAGGGCCCTGTCAACGACCGTGGGTGGAAAACCTCGGTTAAGGAAGAAGGAGGACATGTCAGAGGAACTGTTTTTGAAGGTAGCATCATCAGAACAGATGCGATGGAGGCGAAGGAACTGAGAGAATGGGATGGAGTCCTTACAGGAAGCGGAGTGTGAGGAGCTGTAGTCGAGGTAGCTGTGGGATTCGGTAGGCTTGTAATGGATATTGGTGGACAGTCTATCGCCAGAAATTGAGACAGAGAGGTCAAGGAAGGGAAGGGAAGTGTCAGAGATGGACCATGTGAAAATGATGGAGGGGTGGAGATTGGAAGCAAAATTAATAAATTTTTCCAGGTCCCGACGAGAGCATGAAGCAGCACCGAAGTAATCATCGATGTACCGGAGAAAGAGTTTTGGGAGGGGGCCGGAGTAGGACTGGAACAAGGAATGTTCCACACACCCCATAAAGAGACGGGCATAGCTGGGGCCCATGTGGGTACCCATAGCCACACCTTTTATTTGGAGGAAGTGAGAGGAGTTAAAGGAGAAATTGTTCAGTGTGAGAACAAGTTCGGCCAGACGGAGGAGAGTAGTGGTGGATGGGGATTGTTGGGGTCTCTGTTCAAGGAAGAAGCTAAGGGCCCTCAGACCATCCTGGTGGGGGATGGAGGTGTAGAGGGATTGGACATCCATGGTGAAGAGGAAGCGGTTGGGGCCAGGGAACTAGAAATTGTTGATGTGACGTAAGGTGTCAGAGGAGTCACGGATGTAGGTGGGAAGGGACTGGACAAGGGGAGAGAGAAGGGAGTCAAGATAACGAGAAATGAGTTCCGTGGGGCAGGAACAGGCTGACACGATCGGTCTGCCAGGACAGTTCTGTTTGTGGATTTTGGGTAGGAGGTAGAAACGGGCCGTCCGAGGTTGGGCGACTATCAGGTTGGAAGCTGTGGGAGGAAGATCACCAGAGGAGATGAGGTCAGTGACAGTCCTGGAAACAATGGCTTGATGTTCTGTGGTGGGGTCATGGTCCAGGGAGAGGTAGGAGGAAGTGTCTGCGAGTTGACGCTCAGCCTCCGCGAGGTAGAGGTCAGTGCGCCAGACAACAACAACACCACCCTTGTCAGCGGGTTTGATGACAATGTTGGGGTTGGACCTGAGAGAACGGAGTGCAGTGATTTCAGAGAGAGACAGATTAGAATGGGTGAGAGGAGCAGAGAAATTGAGACAAATTAATTTGTTCTTCTTTCTGTGTATTTTATTGCTCTCTCTCTCTTAATCCAATCTTTCTTGCCCTTACTATTTCACTTTCTGTACATAATATATTAAATTCAATATTTTACATGGCACTTCCTGGCTCAGACACTGTATTGCAGATTAACAATCCTTGAATTTGATTGGTTAAAGAAATACACAGTTGTTTTCCCTCTTCACACAGTTCCTAGATGTCCTGTAGAGGGCATTGCACATTTTCAACAGTTGGCTAACAGGAACTTCCAAGAGCGAGGCCCCTCTATGTGGTCCCCAGATCAAATGGTGAAATTGCCAGTATGATGAATCAATGAGTTTGAAGATCTCTGCAGGGGTCTGCTCCTCCAATCACAGCCCATTTCTCTCCTGCTGTTGAGCCTATCAGCAGCAAACATGGGAGAGAAACAGGCTGTGATTGGAGGAGCAGCAAACACCAGGAACTGCGAGTATGTGCAGATAGATAGACATACTCTCGAGCGCGCAGGCCCACCACTCACCATGCTTTCCCATGGTGCCTGCCGCTTTCCCGAAATTCTGGCCCGGCTCTGGCCACTTCTTCCTAGTTCCATCCCCTTTTCCCTGGCACCGGCCACATCCCTCCCAGCTCTCTCCCGGCGTCCCTCCCAGCTCATGGCACTCCTCTCGGCGGACACCCACGTTCAGGCGCCACTAGGTCTCAGGCCTCTCTCCAGATCGCTCCTCAGCTCTCATCTCATCGCACCTCCTCTCCCCACCCACCCCCCACCCCCAACCCCCCCACCCCACCGCTCCCCCCCACCTCCCACAACCTCTCCACAACCAACCCCCAGCCAATTTAGTGCCTGTGCTGCGAGGGCGAGAGGCAAGTGCGTGTCTGGCTCACTCCCAGTCTCAGGCCTCTCATTCACCCTCACCCCCACACACCAACAGGCACTCTCCACCTCTCTCAGTGGGTGAGGGTGAGTGAGCTAGATACACACTCCCACCCTTTCACACTCTAATGGTCGTCTTTATTTATTATTCATGTTTTTAAATTATCAATTTATTGTTGTGATTTTTTTTTTGCTCACCAAGTTGTTTCTTTTCATTCTTCAGCTTTCTTTTTTGAAATTCATGTTTAATGTTATGCCAAACCTTAGCTTTCTGAAGTTTGCTCATTGGCCCCCCACCCGAGCATGAGAAAAATTGACAAATGTCTCCCTAGACGAAAAGTTTGGAAAAGCTTGTCCTTGAGAGTCTTTGGCAACTGCAAGTGTAATAAATAGCTGCTGCCATTTGGTTTGCCACGAACATTAAAATACAGCCCATTGGATTGATAGATGTGATTAGCTTAAGTTCAAATTCTTTCAAGCTTTGTTATTCCATAGGATACAACAGTTCAATATTGTTCTTTATTGAAAGTAATTGTCTACAACTACTGTACCTCTGCAGCACTAAGTTTAATCCAAAGCCTCTGAGGAATCTGGAGATCAATGCCAGATAAACAGTTGAATAATAAACAAAAGAAATGACGTTCATCTAAAAGAGCACTTTACATTCTCAGGAGGCCCAGCAGGCTCTCAACCAAGGGGCTGCTTTTGAAATCCACTGTTACAGAGGCAACACAGCAGCCATCTTGCACACAGCAAGGTATCACAAACAGTAAGGTGATAAACGTTTAGTTGATGTGTTTGGGTGGAATTAGTCGAGGCATACATATCGTTTAGAACATTGGGAGAACTCCCTTGCTCTTCTTTAAATACCATAGGGTCTTCTATCTGGACCATCGGGATGGATCACAATTTAATGCCTCGTCTTAAAATTCTGCAGCACTCCATCAGTATTGCACTGATTATCTGTCTAGATTACATGGTCAAATATTGGTGGAGTTTGAACTCACCAATTCAGCTCAGAGATAATCCCAGTAATGCACATTATTCTATCTTACCTTGAAGTATACTGTTTACAATGGTTGCTGTGTGCTTTGCAAGGATTTCTGGTTTGCCAATAGCTGCGAGTGACAGGTAGTTAGACATGTTCCGGGAAAGTTCCTTGTTGTCCATCTGCAAGAATTTTACGGCTACTGGAACAGCAAGAGCCATGACAGCTGGATTATTGTAATTCTGCTGAAACAAATAAAATAACTGAGTGGGAAATGGTACAACAATTAAAATTCAAACATTTTACAGGTTGCACACACTTAGTACAGCTTCAATTGAAATTTGAGAACCAACAGTACAGATAACACTTCCACTTTCATAAACAATCCAAAACAATCATTTTGGATTATCTTGAATCTACTAAAACAATTTATTGGTAAATACGGAAATGTGTGGGACTAAACACCGTTTTTATAAATTTAGTGAGGGCAACAAATAGATCATGCAACAGGATGCATGATAAAAGGCTATATAAAATATTAAACATTTTTACAACATCCTCTTTCATTATCAGCTTCAAGAATTACTTTGAAGCTTGCAGAAGCTGTTAGCCATATGGTTTTAATAAATTTAAAGATATCACAGATTATTTCCTCTTTTTTTCCCGCAAGCAGAGAATCCAGCAGAAATTGTTCAAAGCAATGGCTAGATTTTGATCTTTTAAAACAAAAAAAATTGACATAGTCATTTTCTGTGGCATCAAATTTTCCCAACCCTAATATAATTTTTTCGACTAATTTACCCATTATTAAAAGAGACGTCTCTTTTTTGTTTGTGTTCCAGATTTACAGCATCTTCAGGTTTTTACTTGTATTGTTCAATTAGCTGCTAGTTCTCTGTTAGGGCTGCCAACTCTGGCTGGACATATCCCAGGAGACATCAGCAGAAGTGACATCACTGTACCTGGTGGTGTGGTGCGAGTGGGTTCCAGGTTTGTTATCTATGAACAGAGATACATAAATACAAATCCTGCCCCACCGCCTCTGACCGCTGTCGATATGCAATAATTGGTGGTGGGAAGAGATACTGGAAACATGAGCAACAAGAAAATCTCAACCTCAGCTGAGCTACTTACGTTCTGCCACAGCCGTATCCAGCCGCTAGTCCCACCCTGTATCTCAACATCCACCCCCCCCCCCCCCCCCCACCTCCCCCCTCCAGCAACAATGTCCGCCCAGTCCCCTGCTCTCCTCCACACAGGGAGAGAGAGAAACTACATTTCCCAGCCTTCCTGGTTTTAGGGGTGGTGGGCAGGGTGGGGTGGGATGATGATGATACTTGTGCAGCAAACTGCTGGCCCAACTCATACAATAGCGTCAATTTAAAATGTTGTTTTAAAATCTTCCTTTGGCCACTGGGAGATCAATGCCAATTCCAGGAGGCTCCCGGCTATCCCTAGTGGGTTGGCAACCCTAGTCTCAGATAATGGCAGCATTAATTTTGCCATGGTTTTTGTTAGTCCCTTTTCCCGTTCACCTTCATTTTCTGTTCTTGATCATGTGCCTGCCAAAAACCACTTATACAGTCACATCTCTCTGCATGTAGTGTCCAGCTCCAGTTCATTCCACATGGATGCCAACTTTGATTTCACCCTTCCTGCTTCAGATCTATTCATGACCACTGATATTTCCTCTAAAATCCTGTCACTCACCACTTTGTGTAGTTCACCCTCTCCTTTATCTGCTGCTGAGTGCATTCCCTCAGTCTCTCTCATCAGCAGCATCAACTCATTTTATTTCAGAGTTGCCTGGTCCTCATTTCAATGCCATTGGCATTTAAAAAAAACCCTTTTCTTGCCTTCAAATATCACAAACCAGAAACTCAAAAAACTCTAGGGTACCAGCCTATCTCCAACTGCTCTTTCTCTTCATTTTCTTCTGATCCCATTTCCCATTCTAACCTACTCTTTACCAGATTTTTCCAATTCCCTCTGACTCCAGCTCACTTTCCTTTGATTTGAATAAATTCTGAGGGAGAGAAATTGATATCAATGATATCTTTGGAGAATGCCACACAGGCTGTTCAGGGGGGCGGCCACGGCATTGACGGCCCCTGGGGAATCAAGGTGACTTTGCATAGCAGAGCTAGAAGCACCGCTATGCCAACAAATTTCTCCTTCTGGGCCTTTACTGTCACCTTCTCTTCTATGCTTTCTTTTTCAGTCAGGAAGGTTACTCCCTTCACCCACCCACCCTCCCAAACCCTCATGCATCTGACCCTTTCTTCTGTATCCAGAACTTTTTCTTCTGCTTTGGACTATTGCTCTGGCTTTTTTTTAACCTTATTCTTTTCATAATTTGAATGAAGTATCTCTCCTCCTCTTGTTGACTCCAATATATTTCCCTCTGAACTTGCAGCACTCCATTCCCTCAGTTATAGCCTCAATATCATCAAACCCCTTGACAAAAAGGGTGTTTGTTGTACAATAGAAGGACCTTTAATTAGCTGAGGCTGAATTCCAACTCTTTGATGTTGACTCTTAACTGCCTTTGAACCATGACCCCACTACAAACATCAATTACTTCCTACACTATTACTGATCTCACCCCTTCTAGTGATTTTCCTTTTCATTGCCTCAAACCTTAGTTTCCTAATACTACAAGGCCTGTTTCCAACTTCATACATAGATTCAGCTTGCCCTGTCCGACTGAACATATATCCTCTTGGCGCTTCCCCATGTCAGTGCTTACCTATGTACCCATCGAGACCATCCTCCCTAATGTTCGATTTCTAGCCACAGTCATCATCTTTTCATCATGGAAGTAAAGGCCCTCTGTACCACTATTTCTCACCAGGATCTATGGGGACTTCAACTCTTCCTTGAACAGTCACCCAACCAGTCTCCATCCATCTCCACCTTCCTTCACCTGGGTGAATTGGTTCTCACCATGAACAACTTTCACACATTTCCTGTAGATAAAAGGTGTCATTATGGGAACCCAGAGGGTCCTGTAGAATATGTTGAACATTCTTTGTTATGAGTCATTCTCAGGTCCCTTTCTTTATATTGCATTGATGATTGTTTTGCTCTGAATTTACTCAAAATTTCATTTGCTGAGCTATCAATTTCCACCCATCTCTCACCTTCATATCTCTGATTCCTTTATTTTCTTTCATATATCCAGTGGCACATTTTCCACAGACCTTTATTATAAGGCCACTGACTCTCAACCACCTGTAATCTTCCCACTCCTGCCCATTTCCTTTAATGAATTGACCCCTAGTTTCTCTAAGTTACATCTAAGACAACAACTCTAGGTTCACCAAAAAGCTCTTCTTCACACTTGAGGCCGGAAGGCGATTTCAGGCTGGTGGGGCCAATAAGGCCCGCCCAGCGTGAAACACGAGTGGCAGCGCTCAGAGCTGCCTGTGCGGGTGGGGCGGGAGGGAAGGCGAGCAGGGCGAGAGGGCGCGCTTGATCATCTCCCTGAGGGACAGAGCTGCCTCAGGGAGATGAAGAGTTTTTTAAACAAAATAAAGAAATTAAAAATGTTATGAAACATGTTCCCTCATGTGAATCTGTCACCTGAGCATGGACATGTTATTAATTCAATTTTAAAATCTTTATTTTTACCTGCTTTAGGAAACTCTCATCCCACCTCGTGGATGAGGTTTCCTAAAGAGTGCAAAGGCCACTTGGCCTTTTCTCCAGCCTGCCAACCGTAAGGTTGGACAGGCAGCGAAAAATTTCTTTTAATGGCCTTAATAGATCTTTTAATTGTTGGCGGGTGTGCTGCCTGCTGACAGAAACATCGCACAACTGTGCGTTGATTTCGGGACGCTCGCCCGACGTCAACGCACGTAATTTTACGCTAAAGCGGGTCGGGCGTGCACCTGCCTGCCAAGGTAAAAATTTTTAGATTGTCCTCCCTTGGGAAAGGGGAAATTTATGCTAAACTGCTGGAATAAGCATTTGCTGTTTTATTAATGTGTATTCTTAGACAAGTTTAAGCCAAAAAATGCCGCCTTTAGATTCTTAACTTTCACAAGTTCTGTTCCTCACCCTAATGTATTCAATGTGCTTGTCAAATTGATCATATGGTGGAAAAGCTAAGAGTTGAATTTTTCTACAGATCATATTACACGAACACAGATTCCTTTTTCTTTATTCTTTAATGGATTGCAGGCATTAAAGCCAGCATTTGTTGCCCATCCCTAATTGCCCTTGAACTTAGTGGCTTGCTAGGCCATGTCAAAGGGCAGTTACGAGTCACCCATATTACTGTGGATCTGGAGTCCCATGTCGGCCAGACCAGGTAAGATTGGAAGATTTCCTTCCCTAAAGCACATTTGTGAACCAGATGGGTTTTTACAGCAATAGTTTCATGGTTATCATTACTGAGACTAGCTTTCAATTCCAGATTTAGTAATTGAATTTAAGTTCCACTGGCTACCATGACGGGATTTGAACCTGTAACCCCAGAGCAATAGTCTGGGCCTCTGGAATAATAGCCAGCGATATTCCCACTCCACCACCACCTCCCCAATCATGCCAATGTATGAGCGGATAATATTTTTCCTGTGGATAAGTTTGAAAGCGTTTTGACAGGTTTGGTCATGGTCAACTTTAGGATCTTGCTGTAGTTTGCAAGGCAGTGGTATATCATGTTCATTTCCTTGTTGCAGGATTATGCTTTACTTCCTGTCCATGAGTTTTTCCTTGCCTCTCACCTAGCCAAAGAACGCATACAACTGCCGTATCAAGGGTAGCAAGCCTGACAAAGGAAAACATCTTCAGTGAAAGCTCTTTCAAAAAGAGAGTACCACATTTTCCTCAGCACTGCACAAACGCTTTAAACAGTGGGTACTGTCCTACACAGAGAAACTGGATAAAAGCTTGCCCACTGTCTTCTGTAATGGAGATACTCTCTCCTTTATTTCCTTATCTATCACACATACATATATGACTGCTGCATCAATGCCAGAATAAAAAGTAGTAAAGCCGTGAGCAACATTAAATCCAAGCTTGGGACAAAAGATAAAGTGTTTCACCTGATGGCTCTGTTTTTAAACTGTGTATTTCCTTTTGCTACGGGTAAACTTGTACACTTTCAGCTCCAGTGAGTTTCTTAATATGCTTGTTGTTGGTCTCAATTTTTTTTTTGCAAAGTAAATATACATAATTAATAAACCTCAGGAGTCATGTTTCTGGTGTGAAGCATCACCACAAAGTCATCACTAATACAGGAACAGACTGCAGTACACAATGTACCATTTTAAAACTAGTATGTTGCTGAAAGATCTACATGAAGTCACTGGATCTACTTTACTTCAGTTGGGAGCCTTTAAAAATTTGGAGTATCGTACGTATATATCCCTTTTTAAAAAACTACTGTATAAGTATTAATAATGACAAAATACCACTGGTTATGAAAAAAATACAACAAAGCAGAATGTCTGACAACATTCAAGATATCAATTTCTCTGCTTTCAAATGCTGATGAATATTTTTAAGTTCTTCCATTTTCTGTTTTTATTTCAAATTTCCAATCCTCTCAGGCCTAGAAATGTTATTGTGCAAAGCCATTTTTCAGGTGCTGTGTGGATATTCAAGACCCCAAACTGGCCAGTAGAAAACACGTACTCACTTCTAGCTAGGGAGTGTGCATTCTGTCATCTTGGGAAAAGATAAACATGAGTCACTCTTTATACACATTCAAAGCAAGTGTTAGACATTTTGCATATGCAAATAAAGGGCTTAAATCCAGTATGAGAGGCTTCTCTACAAGATTGGTTTGCCCAGAGGCAGCCAGTGCTATCATGGGTGACTCCACCTCCCATTTTTTTCAGGCCATGGCATATAAACAACTGCAGTGCCCACTGAAGTAATAACGTGCAGCAGATATTCCATTTTTTGTTATTATGTTAATTTTGTTCCCCAGAAGCCAATTGAAATGCTCTGGCTTCACTTCTGATGTAGATAACCTCCTGGCTAATGGCCATGCGGAATGCTCTTGCTCTGCTCCCAACCGCTTACTAAGTCCCCCAGGTCAAGGGTGGCCCTACCCTGAATCTTTGCCTCTCTGTTAGTCTTAGCTAGACCTATTTTAGGCCCACTATGGTGCTCATGAACAAGGTCACAAGGAACTTCCTAGTAGGCAAACCTTTCAGCCAGAGGGCCACATCTGGGTATAGAAATTGTTTGGAGGGTGGGAGAGGGGAACAACCATAAATGCTCAAAAAAACAAACAATTATAATAAAGATAAATTTAGCTACAAATAAGCATGAAAAAATTATGATAATTATACCACCATATTGATGCATTACATACAATAACAAAGCCAAACATTGTCTCTTTTTCACACTCTCCTGGCTTAATGTGAATAATACAATTGGTCACCCCTCTTTACAATGGCATCAAAGTCCAGTGTCACTCTTTTTCTCTCAACACAAATGTTGCCTGCACCAAGTGATTAATTCCAGCGTTTTCTGTTTTTACTTCAGATTTCCAGCATCTGCGGTATTTTGCTTTAGTCTTGCTAAAATGAAAGCAGCAATATGTTGCTTCGAGAATCATAGAAGTAAAAACAGTAAAGAAAAGAGAAAGAAAATGTGGAGAGACCAAAGGCATCTCAGAAGCAGTCACTGCATCTTGTGCGGAGTACAGTGATGTGTGTGTGTGTGTCTCTCTCTCTCTCTCTCTCTCTCGTTCCTAGAGCTGGGATTTAATAACCTCATTGCACATTTTAGAAGAGGTGCTACTAAGTGCATCTGTAGTTTGTTCCATGTGAGTGCTAAGCTCCTCGTTGTCCCAGTATGTCCAAACGGTAAATGATTGTTCCACATCGGTTAGGGAACACGTTCCTAATTTTCAATTTTCTCAAAACACAAAACCCTAACCTAAAACCACACACTCCTCACTTTCTATTAGTTTCATCATCCTTCTTCTAAAAATCTAAATCTTAGCTGCACCTCTAGCAGGAACAGAAGATGCTTTTCCAACTCTTATTTTCAGAAGTGCACATAGAACTATCACTGAGATACACAGCTCAAAATGTAAAACAGATTACTTGTGGAGACCTTCAGTCCAACTTGTCACAGGTCTTGTTGCAGATGGCAACATTTATTATGTTTCAATATTTCAATCCCTTGTCCACCAGCAAATAGTAGGTTAAGTTTTTGCTGGGTCTACATATCTGCTACCCTCTGGTCCATATGCAATCACCTTAGATCTGTGTCCTTTGGTTGCTGACCCTTCTGCACCAGAAACAGTTTCTCCTTATTTAATTAATCAACACTGTTCATGATCTTGAACTCCTCTATTAAAGCAACCCTTAACTTTCTCTGCTCTAAGGAAAACAACCCCAGCTCTTCTCATTTCCCCACTTAACTGAAGTTCCACATTCCTGATACCATTATAAATGTCGCTATAGAAATTTATAATGTAAAATGTTTTTTGTGGGTATATCTATTCTAGTGAGTGAAGGCACTCTTCAGAGTATTACTGTGCCAATGCAGACCTGAAGGTCCCGGGTTCAAATCCTGGACTGCTGGCACCCATGACAGCAAACCTCAGCAAGAATCAGCACCTACAGTGAGGGATTGAGAAAAATGAGGCAACAAAGCTACATAAGTTGGAAGCAAAATACTGCAGATGCTGTAAATCTGAAATAAAAACAGAAAGTGCTGGAAAAACTCAGCAGGTCTGGCAGCATCTGTGAAGCGAGAAACAGAGTTAACGTTTCAAGTCCATATGACTTCTTCAGAGCTAAAGAGAAGTAGAAATGTCATGGATTTTATACTGTTTAAGAGGGGGTGGAGCAGGTGGAGAAAGATAGAAGGTCAGGGATAGGTGGGAGTTTAGAAGAGACTAACAAAAATGTCATGGACACAAGACAAAGGCATTGTTAATTGTAGAGGTAAAGTGGCATAAAGTAAGATAGCAGAATGTTAATAGCAGAACAGGGGCCAGCGCTCTGTGAAGGCACAACATAGAAATAAGTGACAGATGGTCCTGTGGAGGGATTGGGGGGAAAGGATTTTAAAAATGAATAAATAAATGTAAGTAAAATTAAAACTTAAAAATTGGATTAAAAAAATAAAGATGGAGGAGAGAGTTAACTCAATGTTAAGTCCGGAAGGCTGTAAAGTGCATAATCGGAAGATGAGGTGCTGTTCCTCCAGTTTGGGCTTCACTGGAACATTGCAGCAGGCCAAGGATGGACATGTGGGCATCAGAGCTATAGTTTGCCCTGGTCTATCCTAGTGTATGTTTTAAAATAGTATCAAATCACTTGCATCTGCTTAAGATTAGACCATAAGACCATAAGACATAGGAGCAGAAATTAGGCCATTCTGCCCATCGAGTCTGCTCCGCCATTCAATCATGGCTGATAAGTTTCTCAACACCATTCTCCCGCTCTCTCCCCTTACCAGTCAAGAACCTATCTATCTCGGTCTTAAATACACTCAATGACCTGGCCTCCACAGCCTTCTGTGACAATGAATTCCATAGATTCACCACTCCCTGGCTAAAGAATTTTCTCCTCATCTCTGTTCTAAAAGGTCTTCCCTTTACTCTGAGGCTGTGCCCTCGGGTCCTAGTCTCTCCTACTAATGGAATCATTTTCCCCATGTCCACTCTATCCAGGTCTTTCAGTATTCTGTAAGTTTCAATCAGATCCCCCCCTCATCCTTCTAAACTCCATCGAGTATAGACTCAGAGTCCTCAAACGTTCCTCATATGTTAAGCCTTTCATTCCTGGGATCGTTCTTGTGAACCTCCTCTGGACCCTCTGCAGGGCCAGAACATCCTTCCTGAGATACGGGGCCCAAAATTGCTCACAATATTCTAAATGTGGTCTGACCAGAGCTTATAAAGCATCAGCAGCATATCGCTGCTTTTATATTCTAGTCCTCTCGAAATAAATGCCAACATTGCATTTGCCTTCCTAACTACCGACTCAACCTGCAAGTTAACCTTAAGAGAATCCTGGACTAGGACTCCCAAGTCCCTTTGCACTCCAGATTTCTGAATTCTCTCCCCATTTAGAAAATAGTCTATGCCTCTATTCTTCCTACCAAAGTGCATGACCTCACACTTCCCCACGTTGTATTCCATCTGCCACTTCTTTGCCCATTCTCCTAACCTGTCCAAATCATTCTGCAGCCTCCCCGCCTCCTCAATACTACCTGTCCCTCCACCTATCTTTGTATCATCTGCAAACTTAGCCAGGATGCCCTCAGTTCCTTCATCTAGATCATTAATGTATAAAGTGAAAAGTTGTGGTCCCAACACTGACCCCTGCGGAACTCCACTAGTCACCGGCCGCCATCCTGAGAAGGACCCCCTTATCCCCACTCTCTGCCTCCTGCCAGACAGCCAATCTTCTATCCATGCTAGTACCTTGCCTCTAACACCATGGGCTCTTATCTTACTGAGCAGCCTCCTGTGCGGCACCTTGTCAAAGGCCTTCTGGAAGTCCAAGTAGATAACATCCATTGGTTCTTCTTTGTCTAACCTACTGGTTACCTCCTCAAAGAATTCTAACAGATTTGTCAGGCATGACCTCCCCTTGATGAAACCATGCTGACTTTGCCCTATTTTACAATGCACTTCCAAGTATTCTGAAATCTCATCCTTAATAATGGACTCTAAAATCTTACCAACGACCGAGGTCAGGCTAATCGGCCTGTAATTTCCCGTCTTTTGCCTCACTCCCTTCTTAAACAGGGGGGTTACATTAGTGATTTTCCAGTCCTCTGGGACCCTCCCTGACTCCAGTGATTCCTGAAAGATCACCACTAACGCCTCCACTATCTCTTCAGCTATCTCCTTCAGAACTCTGGGGTGTAATCCATCTGGTCCAGGTGATTTATCCACCTTCAGACCTTTCAGTTTTCCTAGCACCTTCTCCTTGGTAGGAGCCTAATGAATACTAAATAATAGGGATTGTTAAACTTTTTGTGCAGTGAGATATTTGAATTTTTATGCCAACTGCTTAGATTAAAAAAAAACCTCATTCTAACTCACATGATACAGCACATAATTTTTAAATTAAGTTTTAAGTTCTTCTTGCCAAAATAAAATACAATTTATATTAACATTGGCTAATACAAATGACAGTACAAAAATTATCACTTTAATTTCTGCTTGCTGTCAGTGCTAGAACAAAGGGAAAAGCACCACAATAAATTGGAGAAGCAAATTACAAACAAGCATCCAAATATTTCTCTTAGCACCATATTGGAAGTGAACTGGAGATAAATAAGGCTATAGCGCCCTCAAGGGGGAAATATCAGAATAATCTATATATGTTGGCTTTATTTGAATGCATAATAGTTAGAATAAATGCAACAAACAAAACACCAAATTCTAAGACAATTCAAAGAATGCATTGGGAGAAAATGTAATAAGAACATAACCATAAAATATCACCAGTATTAGGGTGTGAGGTTCAATGACTTCCCACAGATTGCTATATACACAGGAAGCAGCAGGCTGCCACTAAAGAAAGAGTATCCCCATAGGTGGTCATGATTTAATAACAGTATTATTTGCTCAGAAAGATAAAAGAGTGCTCAGGATATATTTACACACCAACTCAGCTTCTCTCTCTGCTATTGATTCACTATGAAAAATATAACCAGCTTTAACTGCTAAAAACATTGATAAAAGAAAAATCAACAAGAAGTTCAAACCTTCCCACTAAGTAAAAAGATTCTCAGTGCAGGCAGATTAAGCACAATGAATTGACCAGCTTCCATCCAGACCTCAAATGGAGCAGACTAGGCCCAGTACATCGTCTAGCCCATGGCAATATCATCACCAGGAGGTTTACTGGTTCTACTGGGGAGAGTTTAAAGTAGTTTTGCAGGGGGTGGGAGTAAATTCAGAAGGAAGAAAAGCAAACCTGGAGATGGCAGGCAGAAAATGAGTAAGCAAGTGTGGAAATTAGAGAATACAAAGGCTAGCTGGTGGGATTTAAATTCAATTAATTAATGAAAATCTGGAATTGAATGCTAGTCTCAGTAGCTTTCTACTGTGACTAGTAGGAAGTGCCAAGAAACTCTCATCAACTGTCGTAAAATTCCATCTCATTCACTAATGTACCTTAGGGAAGGAAATCTGCCGTTCGTACCAGGTCTGGCCTACATGTGACTCCAGACCCAGAGCAATGTGGTTGACTCTTAAATGCCATCTGAAATGGTCTAGCAAACCACTCAGTTGTACCATACCACTGCAGAAAAGTCAAAAAGGGATAAAACCAGGCCACCCGGCATCAACTTAGGCGCTGAAAATAACAGCGCACCACACCCTGTTGATCCCAACTAACATCTGGCAGCTGTCCCACAGATTAGTCAAGCCTGACATTGTCATTCTCAAAGAATCATACCTTACAACCAATTTCCCAGGCACCACCATCACTTACGATGGGACAGGATTTTCCAGTAGAGGTGGCACTACAGTGGTATACAGTTGTGTACAGTCCTCAACATTGACTCCAGTCTCATAGCATCAAGTCAAACATGTGCAAGGAAACCTCCTGATTTGGAATGCTTTGTCCTGGATGGTGTTGAGCTTCTTGAATGTTGTTGGAGTCATACTCGTCCAGGCAAGTAAGGAGTATTCCATCACACTCCTGACTTGTGCTTTGTAGATGTTGGACAGGCTTTGGGGAGTCAAGAGATGACTTACTTGCTGCAGAATTCCCTCTGGCCTGTTCTTGTAGCCACAGTATTTATATGACCAGTCCAGTTAAGTTTCTGCTCAATGGTAACCCCCAGGGTGTTCAGGGAAGAACCAGTGATGGTAATGTCAAAAAGAGATGGTTACATTCTCTCTTTGTTGGAGATGCTCATTGTCTGGCACTTGTGTAGCACCGAACGTAATTTGCTAATTATCAGCCCAAGCCTGAATGATGTCCGTGCCTTGCTACCTATGAACACGGACTGCTTCAGTAAATGAGGAGTCACGAATGGTACTGAACATTGTGCAATCATTAGCGAACATCCCCACTTCTGACCTTATGACAGAAGGTCATTGATGAAGCAGCTCAAGATGGTTCAGTCTACGATACTCCCCCGAGGAATTCCTGAATCAATGACCTGGGATTTAAATGTTTTGCCACCAATAATTACACCTATCTTTCTTTTTGCTAGGGATGACTCCAACCAGGAGAGACTTTTCCCAAATTCCCATTGACTTCAATTTTTCTAGGGCTCCTTGAAGCCACACTTAGTCAAATTCTGTCTTGATGACAAGGGCAGTCACTCTCACCTCACTTCTTGAATTCAGCTCTCTTGTCCATGTTTAGACCATGACAGTAATGAGATCTAGAACCAAGAGGCCCTGGCGAAACCCAAACTGAGCATCAGTAAGCAGGTTATTGCTGTATAAGAGCCATTTGATAGCGGTTTTGGTGATGATCAAGAGTTAGACTGATCGGGCTGGATTTGATTTGCCCTGTTATCTGTGGAAAGCTCATAACCAAGCAATTTTCCACATTGCCAGGTAGATGCCACTGCTCTAGCTGTACTGGAACAACTTGGCTAGTGGTGTGGCTAGTTCAGGAGCACAAGCCTTCAGTACTATTGTGGGATATTGTCATGATCCATAGCCTTTGCTGTGTCCAGTGCCTTCAGCCCTTTCTTGATATCATGTGGAGCAAATCAAATTGGCTTAAGATTGGCATCTGTGATACTGGGGACCTCAGGAGGAGGCCAAGATGCATCGTTCATTTGGCAAGTATGGCTGAAGATGGCTGCAAATGGTTTAGCCTTGAAAGCTACAAAGGTGAGGGGCCATCATAAATTGTCTCAGCCGTGGATATGGGTGGGGGAGGTTATATTAAATTGGGGTCGAATTAAAAGGGAGAACATGGTAGAATAGTTCAAGTGGAAATTAATTACAAAAAAATGAGGATTCACTTGACATTTTTATATCTTTAGATTCTGGAAAAGTCCCAGAAGATTGAAAAACTTCCAATGTAACACCCTTATTCAAAAAGGGAGGGAGACAGAAAAAAACAGGTAACTATAGGCCAGTTAGCTTAACATCTGTCATTGGGAAAATGTTAGAGTCCATTATAAAGGATGTAATAGCAGAGCATTTAGAAATACATAATCTAATCAAACAGAGTCAGCATTACTTCCAGTAGATGTAATATATTTGGATTTCCAAAAGGCATTCGATAAGGTACACACATAAGGCTACTTAATAAAATAAGAGCCCATGGTGTTAGGGGGAGTATATTAGCATGGATAGAGGATTGGCTAGCTAATAGAAAACAGATAAGGGGGGACTTTTCAGGATGGCAACCTGTAACTAGTGAGTGCCATAGGGATCAGTGCGGGGCCCACAATTATTTACAATATATATTAATGACTTGGATGTACTGCCGCCAAGTTTGTGGATGACACAAAAATAGGTGGGAAGGCAAGTGGTGAGGATGACACAAAGAGTCTACAGAGGGATATAAACAGGTTATGCAAGTGGGAAAAAACTTGGCAGATAGAATATAATGCAGGAAAATGCGAGGTTATGTGCTTTGGCAGGAAGAATAGAGGAGCTGAATATTATTTAAAGACTGCAGAAAGCTGCAGCACAGAGGGGTTTGGGGGCCCTTGTGCATGAATCACAAAAAGCTAGCATACGAGTTCAGCAGGTAATAGGGAAGGCAAATGGAATGTTGGTCTTTATTTCAAAGGCAATGGAGTACAAAAATAGGGAAATCTTGCTACAACTATATAAGGCACTAGTTAGACCACACCTAGGCCAGGATTTTCCCATCGGCAAGCGGAACTCCTGATGTCACTGCGGCCCATTTAAACTTTCAGGTATCGGGGGCTCAGCAAAATCAGCTGTGCGCCCGCCGACCTGTCAATGGCCAATTGAGGCCATTGACAAAGTCATTTAAGTAATTAATGGACCTGCCCGTCCAACCTTAAGGTT
Organism: Cetorhinus maximus; assembly: GCF_964194155.1. Lineage (NCBI taxonomy): Eukaryota > Metazoa > Chordata > Chondrichthyes > Lamniformes > Cetorhinidae > Cetorhinus > Cetorhinus maximus. The sequence continues at coordinate 46,987,583 of NC_135897.1, read as the reverse complement.
GGGCGGGCAGGCCAGGAGCCCTGGAGGGGATTAGAAAAACCATGAAACCTCATCCACGGGTGGCATGAGGTTTCATGTAGGTTTCTTAAAATTTAATTATAGTGTCTTTAAAAGTTATGGACATGTCCCAACTCATGTGACAGTGTCACATGAGAGGACATGTCAGGGATTTTTTTTTTTCTCTATTTTTAATATATTTTTATTGTAGAGCCGATCTCCCTGAGGCAGCACTTAGCCTCAGGGAGATGAGTGCGCTCTTTCACGCGCATGCGTGAAAGAATGCGCTCTCTGCTGAGGAAATCCCCCCCCTCCCGCGCAGGGAGTGCATAGCGCTTCCGTGTGGACGTCACGCTGGGCGGGCCTTAATTGGCCCGCCCACATAAAATGGTGGCGCGACCCCGGTCGGGGGCGCTGATCAGAGGCACGCCTCCATGCGCCTGCTCCTCAATTTCCCCCCCAACGGGGGGAAAATTCTACCCCTAGAATACTGTAAACAGTTTTGGTTCCTTTATCTAAGGAAAGATATACTGGCATTGGAGGCAGTCCAGAGAATGTTCACTAGATTGATCCCGGGTATGGAGGGATTTTCTTATGAGGAGAGGTTGAGTAGGTTGGGTCTGTACTCATTGGGGTTTAGAAGAATGAGAGGCGACCTTACTGAAACATATAAGATTCTTAGGAGGCTTGACAGGGTAGATGCTGAGAGGTTGTTTCCCCTTGTGGGAGAGTCTAGGACCAGGGGGCACGACCTCAGAGTAAGGGGTCACCCATTCAAGACAGAGATGAGGAGGAATTTCTTTTCTCAGAGGGTAGTACATCTGTGGGATTCTTTACCACAGAGGGCTGTAGAGGCTGAGTTGTTAAGTATATTCAAGGCTGAGATAGACAGATTTTTAATCAGTAAGGGAATCAAGGGTCATGGGGAAAAGACAGGAAAGTAAAGTTCAGGATTATCAGATCAGCCATGATCTCATTGAATGGTGGAGCAGAGTCAATGGGCCAGATGGCCTCCTACGTCTTATGATCATAAGGAGGTGAACTGAAGACATGTCAGTGAATAAATTCCTATGCCTGGGCCTTGGAAGGGTGATACATGACAATAAATGAGGGCTGGGAGGATGAGAGCTGGCTTGAAGGAAGAGATGGTGCCAGAGGAACGTGGGGAGATATCAAGCTATGACTTGGAGATCACAGTCCGCCACTGCAAACTCACCCACATTATTCTGGGCGAAAGGCTTATCCGCCACACATTATTCTTTTGAAGTCATGACGTATTTGTCACATTTACATTGTACATTTCTGTGTTACCGCTATTATGAATGCAAATGTTAACAATTACATTAATTTAAATTTTGTTCCATTTTCATTTCATGATTTAGTTCTGCCAAGCTAAATGTAGTACTGCAGGAAAATTACTTCTATCCCTAAAGACACGTGTTCAAATAACTAGAGAGAGTGTGGAAAATCTGGTTACCTAAGTCCTTAGAACAAGAATGAAAATATAGAAAGGCAAAAAAATAAAATAAGGAAGTATGCCAAGGGATAACATAAACTAATTGAAAGCTTTCTTACATTTCCCATGTTTAAATGCACCCATTACTGCCAGGCAACAAGGGATTAGCATAATACCTTGATTTAGGGATAAACATTCAGAGCAATTAACACTTTGGTTTTGGAAGCTTTGAATAACAAGGTCAGTGTAAAATCTGGGAGATGCCTATTTACCATGAGAAACTCAAAAATATATTACCTTTGTTTGACCACAATGAATTAAGACATCTCTTTCACCATTGGCTGGGGGGTAACCATTGGCTGGGGGGTATGCAAGAATAGAATGTATAATCCCACAAGAAAAACAGATTCATTTAAACCAAACCAAAAACCAGTTTACGCAGAGTTATGCCACAAGCACTGACTAAGCACCAGTAGCTGCTCACAGCAACACAGAATTGGCAGTTCTGGATTAAACAGCATTGCTCCACCTTGCTCTCTGATCATACTTACTTACATGCATTTACAAAACTCAATGAGATCAAAGTCTCAAGTTACATTTTTAATATTAAACAAAGGTGAACAGTTTGTGCCAGTTGCATATATGCAGTCAAGATGGTGTCATATTGTTTGCTGAAGTTTGATGTGGCATTAATTTAATACCATTGCTCTCAAGTTATAAACAGTGATAAATAATATGCAAAATCTGTAGTTACATTAAAATGCTGCCACAAACCTTAATGCAACTTTGTGGCATCATTGAGAAAGTAAAACTTTTATTTTGGCTCTGTATGCTCAGTAAATAAATCTTTCCCTTTCGAATCATTTTTAAGGTTTTGAGAGTACTTTCATGTAAAAGCTTGGAAATGATTTAAGGAATGATTGAGTGAGCAATAATCTGCACACTGATGCTCAGTTTGGGTTTTGCCAGGGCCACTCGGCTCCAGGGGAAAAAAATTCCCCCCATTGGGCGCGCCTCCGATTGGCACCCCCAATCAGGGGCCGGCGACATTTTACGTGGGCAGGCCAATTAAGACCTGCCCAGCTTGACGTCCAACAGGAAGCACTCTGCACTCCCTGTGCAGGTGGTGGGGGTGGGGATTCCCTCAGCCTGGAGTGCCCTCTTTCACACGACAGAGCACACAGATCTCCCTGAGGCTAAGTGCTGCCTCAGGGAGATTGGCTCCGAATTAAAATTTGCAATAAAAATGACATGAAAATACCCCTGACATGTCCCCTCATGTGACACTGTCACACGAGTTTGGACATGTCCATAACTTTAACTGAAACCTTTATTAAAAATTTAAATACCCTCATGAAACCTCATCCCGCCCGTTTCATGCTTTTTCTGAAGCCCGCAAGGGCTCCTGGCCTACTCACCAACCTTAAAGTTGGACGGGTAGGTCCACTAATGATTTTAATTAGTGTCTCAATGGCCCCAATAGGCCGCTGACAGGTTGGCGGGCGCACAGCTGATTCGGCTGCGCCCCTGCCGACCTGCTAATGGAAATGTTGTGGGGTGATATCGGGAGTTCCACCCAACATCATCCCGCGTCATTTTACGCGTTGACGCACGGGCCCCGCCCCAGCTCGCCGACCAGATGATCCTGCCCCAGCTCTCATGATGGTACATTTTCTTGATTGCAAGTTATACATTAATTTATAAGTGAACCTGAATCTTAGGAAAAGAATGCTGAGGTGCTACATCTCGTCATCTATGACATATGTCTCTGAGACATGGACAACAAACAAAGGTAAGCTGAATGCATTTGAAGTGCAGACATATAGGAGGTTGTTCCAGTTCTACGTATCTTACACAGATAGAAAGACTAATGAGGAGGCACTGGAAATGGCTGGGGAAAAAAGGAAACTAGTGCAGAACATCAAAGAAACAAAGATACAATAGCCCAAATCTTCCAGTCCCAGGATTATCGGACACCGGACATACAACCAGAGATGCACATTGGGGCCCTGCGGAAGTCCTGACGCACTGACCTATGTGGGAATTGCCTGGGAAGTTTCAACTTCCAATGCGCAATTCCCCTGCTCCCCGGGGCTGTCCACCAAAGTCTCCAACTCCGAGTTAGAGTCAGAGACTTTGGACAGCTCTGATTTACTTACCTAAATCGTTAACCAGGAAATGTTAATCAAGAAAAACCTAGTCTAACTCCTAGCTAACTCCAGAACTGACCACCCCTCCCCCCCATCCCACTAAATCACTCACACTGACCCTGGCTAACCCCTGACCCCCTGACTACTCCTCCCCACCCACCCAACTATCCCCACAACTACCCCATAGATCCTGGTACCACCTCACCCACCCTAGCCAATTATCTCATCCACCTTATCAATTCACTCATTCATCTACTCACCCATTCACCCATCCACTAACATCCAAACTGTACCTTTAAACTTACCATATGGCAGCTAGCACCGTAAAAATGGGGCATGTCCTGTCTTCCCTCACTCTATTTCGCTGTGACAGAATTCCCCAAGGGGCACTACACTCCGCATTTCTGGTAAAACTGGTAAAGGTCGGCCTTGGAAGCCCCGGCAAGAAATACAGAGCAGCATTGAGGCGAGGGACAGTTCAAGCAGAATGGCAAAGAGACAATGGTTGCCATTCCTTAGAAGATCCGGGCCAATATTTTGGTCACATCATTATAGCAGACGGAAGGCAGAGAAAATTATTGGAAGGAAAGATCAACAGAAAACATGGGAGAAAGAAACAGAAAAGAAAATGGATGATGAATATAATATACTGGGTGCAATTGGCCTAAGTGGAATTTGTAAGGGCAACACAGGATAGACAGTGATGGAGATCCATGGCAGCCAACCTTCTGGGAAGAAGATTACACCAACCAACAAATGAATTTATACATGTCAGGAAACTAATTGAAAAGTACAAAAAATAGAGTTTGCAATTCTTTTGACGAAAGGAGGATGAAAGTGGAGAACTGTAGACCAGTCAGCCAAACATCAGTAATATAGCATAATGTTAGAATCTATTATTAGAGACATTGTAACTGAGCACTTAGAAAATTATATGATTAAGCAGAGTCTACATAAATTTCACAAAATCACAGAAAGTTTGCAGTGCAGAAGGAGGTCATTCAGCCCATCGAGTCTGTACTGGCTCTCTGAAAGAGCATTCTACCTAACCCCACTCCCCTGCCGTATCCCTGTAATCTTGCACATTCTTTAAGATAGAAATCCAATTCCTTTTTGAATATCTCAATCAAACCGCTTCCTCCAACCTTTTTGTGAAAGGAAAATCACGTTTGATAAATCTGTTGGTATTTTTTGAGGATGTAACTAGGAATAGATAATTACGGGGGGGCGGGGGGAGGGGGAGGAACCAATGATGTAGTGTATTTGAATTTTCAAGAAGCATAGATAGATAAGGTACCACACAGGAGATTCTAACACTAAATTAGGACTCATGACTCATGGGATTGGGGTAATATATTAGCATTGGTTGAGAATTGGTTAATAGTCAACAAATGGATTTTGAGTATGAATACAAATGAAAATTATAAATAAATGAAACTTTTTCAGGGTGACAGTAACAAATGGGGTACAATAATCATCAGTACTTGGGCCTCAGTTATTTACAATCTATGTTATTGACTTAGATGAGGGAACTGGTCCAAGTTTGCTGATGATACAAAGTCAGGTGGGCAAGTAAGCGATGTAGTGGGATATAGGCAGGTTGGGTAGGTGTGCAAGAACATGGCAAAATGTGCAGTTATCCACTTTGGTAGGAAAAGTGAAAAAGCAGAATATTTTTTGAATGGTGAGACTGGGAAATGTTAGCATTCAGAAGACTTCTACATCCTTGTACATGAATCACAGCAAGTAAATAAGCAGGTTTAGCAAGCAACTAGGAAGGTAAATGGTTTGTTATCTTTTCTAACAAAGGGATTGGAGCATAAGAGTAAAGAACCTTTATTACAACTATACAGAATATTTGGTGAGATCACGGGTGGGATTTTCCAGCCCTGCCCACTTCCAGGGTCAATGAGCTTTTGGTTGGGCCACTGAATCTCCCACGGCGGGTCCCACCATGACAGGGCCAGAAAATCCTGGCCCATATCTTGAGTACCGTGCGTATCTTTGGTCTCCTTATCTAAGGAAGGATATTCTTGCCCCAAAGGGAGTGTAACGAAGATTCACTCAACCAGTTCCTAGGATGAGGGGCTTGTCCTATGAGACATTGAGCAGCCTAGCCATACTCCCTGGAGTTAAGAAGAATGAGAGGTGATTTAATTGAAACATTCAAAATTCCTCATTTGACAGGTTAGATGTTGACAGAATGTTTTTCCCTGGCTGTGGAATAGAACACAGGGTCACAGTCCCAGAATAAGTGGCCAGCTATTTAGGACAGAGGTGAGGAAAACTTTCTTCATTCAAGGAGTTATGAATCTTAGTAATTCTCCACCCAGAGAGCTCAACCATTCGGTATTTTCAGACAGAGGTCGATAGATTTTTGGATACAAAGAAAATTAAGGAATATGGGGATATAGTGCAGGAAGGTGGAGTTGAGGTAGATGATCAGCCATATTCCTATTGTACGGCAGAGCAGGCTTGAAGGGTCAAATGGCCTACTCCAGTTCCTGTTTCTTATGTTTTGTGCTCTTGCGGCAAGGTGGGAGGGGCTGCAATTTTTCTGTTCATTAACTTACCCTTAGTGCTTTAAGTCAGAAACAAATATACGAACAGGCTGATAATGAGAAAGGAGGTGGGAGGTCCTTAAGGGACAAAAGAGACTATGGATGAGCATAGGGAGAAGCCTGTTGGGTGGGAACACAGTGGGGAGAGGAGTAGGGTGGCGGAGACTGATATTAAAGAGCCCAAAGGTAGTTTGCATCCCATTCTCTTGGGTTCCCCTTCCTCTCAAGGTTGCTGGATTGTCCCCATTACTGTCAGATTCCAGTAGCCCCACTGTCAGACTTTGGCTCCATATAATGCAACACCTGCTCCCAAGTCCTGCTGTACCACAGGAGAATGCTGAGCCCACACTTCCTCCAACCCCCATACCCAGATCACAGGTCCCAGAACAAGATAAACTAGTTATAAAAACATCCTCCTATAATATAATTATTTTAAATCAGGGGCATCTAGTATTCAATGCTGTTATCAGAAAGAAAAATAATCTAACATTACAACCTAATCAAATACGCTTACTTTACATTTCCATGCCATTTGGAAATAATTTCACAATGTTCTATGGTCAAGACAAAGTTTTATAAAAGGTAAATCAATCTTTTATACACATCATTAAGTGTTGCTCATAACTTACTTGAAAGATGCAACTCATTATGTCAGAAACAATTTTAGCATGTGGAGTATCTTCATCCTTGCTGACTGGTTTCAGATTATGCTCTAAGCACGATTCCCACAACATTACTAGAGCCTTTCCATGCTTCTCAATAGATTTTGTCTTCCTAATAGCAGTAGTGATTCGAGTAATGCAGATTTCCACCACTGCCTGATCATTGTCATTTGTCAGATAGCCCTAACAAAGCAGAAAAACAAAATATCATTACATTACTTACTTCAGCCACAAAAGTTTTTTTTAAAAATTATTCTGGTCACTGAAAAACACAAACTAAATCGTATTTCTTTTGTCATCTTATTGCAAGCCGCCCACTGGGGACTTAGTTTAAAGCAACCTAGGTTGTTACGATGTCTGACAAATAATGTTACTGCTGCAGGTAGAACTGCGGCTTATTGAGCTTACAAAAAGCAAACAGTCCCCGTTAGTTTTTATCTTCTGTGTGAGCAGTAGTCCTAATCCCAAGTGTCCTCACTGTTCCCATATCCCTTTCTTTCACTCAACATTGCCTATATTTCAATCATTTCAAAGTAGATTATTGTTAGATGAATTCATAATATACATTAAAATTACTCAGAATTCACATGCACATGCTGGTACAAAATATAACAATATTATTATTAACACTTCGTTCCCAATAGCTTTCCTTAGGTACTAATTAGGTACTCATAATCTTGCAGTGATTAAATCATGAAGAGGCAAAGAGTTTGGGTGTGGTGTGAACAAGTACCTAAAGCCACACACCTGGCCAGAATGATGACCCAGGTCATGAGTTCCCTCCATCAGCCAAGACACCATTAAACAGCTAAGTAACTAATGCTGATCAGCCATATAACCCATAAAAATGTTTCTGTTTACCAATATAGAAGGTTGGTATTGAAATGATAACAAGCATATGTGGTCACATAGGAGAGAATGGGAACGCTAGCATCTGAACGTTTGTTTTTCTCGATCTCTACACACAATCATCATACCATAAGCAAGTAACAGCATGGGGGTGGTTTTTCAACTTGCCGCCTAGGTGTTAAACGACCAACTTTCATGGAAAACACACAACTTTAATTTCCAGTGTGTTCAGTGTAAATCAAGTATTTACATCAGTTTTAATCCACAGTTTAATCCACTTGTGACAAGTTGAAAATCTAACTCAATATTTGATATTTACAACCAATTCAGCGAATGTACCCATCACAAATAGAGCACTTTTCTGAAGCTTAAGTGATCTCATATTTGGTAAGGAAAGTGTGAGGGATGATGGGTATTCTTTATAAAATCCCAGCATCTGCTTGGGTGATATCAACTGCAAAATCATGAGGAATTGCTAAAGGTGATTTATTTTGTTCAAAATAATACTTTAAAGGAAAACAACAGTAGATGAACTTAAGGCCCTGATACTGAATGTGAAAATTGCACCTGGTTTTTAAAAATTTTAAACCAGCTGTGACCACCAATTAGCAATATCAAGATACCAGACATTGATGAACTTAACATTAAGTATAATTAGTAATGTTATTAAAACAATGCACACAATTTCAGCTTGCTAAGTATCACTTTTTAATCTATTGTAAACATCTGAACTATAAAACAGCCATATCAGTTGTGATTGTTTTTACATTTACCCAATGTAATCTGAATTCACCAGTCAAAAGGTGTGCTGTTGTATTGGCTTGTTGTTACAAATTAGATCAATATATAAAAAATAGAGTTTTTAGTATTGAATTTATGATACTGTTTACTGACACTTACTGGTGAGGAAGATATTTCTTTTATTTGCTCAAGAGCTTCTGATAGACAATCTTCAATTTCAGTATCCTCCAAGGAGAAGAGATCTCCTGCACGAGACAGATCCTTCTGTCCTAGTACCACAACAAAAAGTTGATGCATAGTGGGCAATTCCAAGTCAATGCAAAAGTCTACATAGCCGAATGCTCAATTAAGTCAACAGGATGGACAATTCTTCAAAGTTTAAGAATGTGGACCAAATGTTTAAACCAATTGATGTTCATTTCTGCAAAGGTGATATCACTCCACTGTCTCATGTCCTATCTGAAAAAAAGATTGCAGAATAAGATATCTGTTTTAATGCACAATAGTATCATTAATTTGAATGCAGTCTTTGAAAATTACAGTGGAGCCCAGTTAATTTCAGAGTCAGTGCATTGGTTGATCACATTATAAGACACTTTTGAAGTATAGTTATTGTTGTAACATAAGGAAGTATGATAGCCAAATGCCTACATCAAGTCCCACAATCAGCAACGAGATAAATAACCAGATGATCTGCTTCAGAGATGTTGGGAGATAAATATTGGGCAGAATAACAAGAGAACTTTCCTGTTCTTGTTCAAATGGTGTCATGGCATCTTTTACACACCAAAGGCAGCAGATGGCAAATTTAAATGTCCCATCTGAATGTTCAAATCCATGACAGAAGCATCTGGTGAATGAAAGATTGAACTTTGCTTTCATTTCCAATCAAATCAAATGCCATAGACGAGTGACAAAGTTCATGTGGGAATTATTTCAGTTGAGTGATTTAAGGATGAAACTTGATTAAGCAGCATCTGTAAAAGGTCAGGAAGGCTGGAATGTTACATTGTAGAGACCATATTTATGGTCTGAATACCAACATACAAATCTCATACAGTTAGCACTGTAAACCTTTCACTCACGACTGAAAGAGCAAACAAGCTTTTTGGCTCTTTCAAATGCCAACCTGATCAAACAAGCTCCTCAAGACATTACCTCATATTTGACCCTCCATTTTTGCCAGTATCTGTTGTCTGAAGTGTCCAAACAGACTGGTTGCCGCTCAGAAGAAAATATTTCAAACGTAATTGCCTCAGCCGTTAAAGAACATAGTTACAATACAGGCACCAGTCTTAGATAGTTATTTGCTGAGTGCAATCTATACCAATAAACAGCTAACCACACCTCCCACTGAGTGTAATGATAAAGGAAGTCCATATAAGACCTACAAATAGACAACTGGTACAGAGTCATGTGGTAAATTTACAACTAAAGCAATTGTGTCAATCACTCAAAAAACTGAAACGTGTTTGAAAATTAATAAACTTTCTGAAAACCAAAGAACTACTGAACAACGCTAAAACATAACTGCACATGGTTAATGCTAATGAGGGGAATAAAAACTATAGATGCAAGCCGCAATCAGGCCTTGTACGAAAAGATGGGCCAGATCATCCCACTGCAAGACTGCAGAGCTCGAAGAGACAAGGGCCTTGCTGCTTTCCCCACTTGGGGTGATAGCAATCTCTTTGCTGCATGTGGGACTGAACAAATGAGGAAGATGGTCAAATGTTAAATATAATTTCAGTAGTTTTGTTTAAAATATTTAAAATTCTCATTTTTCTTTTACTGTGATAAACATATCTGATACAATCATAGCTAATACACTTCATTTTTCTCACAAGATCACTAAAACCTCTATAAAAATTAATATTTCTAAAGATAAATGTTTGTTATTCTTACTTGACCAAAGAAATGTTGCTGCATCTATTACAAGTTAAATAGGTAGCATTTTCTTGCCACAAACCCTAGTTCATTGCACAGCAAATAAAATTATTTCAAATACACAAGTTGTCTTTTAAGAAAACTTTTGATATGCCAACTTCCACAGAATAAGGGAGATAATCCTTGAATCTTAAAAATTCATATTATCACTGGTATAAATTATGTTTCATTCTAACTGCCTGCTTGGGGCAATACCAGTAAATGAGCACTTATACTTGTCACATTGTTAAAACTGATCTTATTTTACTATAATGTGGAGTAACAGCACTGTACATCACTGCTGGGACTGGCTGATTACAGTAAATCCATCCAGTTTACAAATCAATGTCAACCTAATATTGATATGTGTATCAGCACCATAAGGAATACCTAGCTTTATGGAAGCAAACTCCAGTTTTGGAGTATTTGAGATCAATCCGAATTAATCTCTTGAACTAACTTCCTTTCAACTCAACAGCTTTAATGATGCATTTCACCTGCCACTAAATTTGATATAAATGCAATTGTTTAATTGCTAATCAGTTGGAAATAAATTGGAGAAAATAATGATTGCAAACACAAAGCATAAATTTCAAGATTTGTCCCAACCATTATACTACCTGTATATTGTAGCATGGTGTTATTAGAAAGCAGCCTATGACTATGACCATCAGTTCTTTTTCACTGTATTATGCTGTATAACAGATTTGTAAAGCTTTAAATTACATATATTGCTCATTTATACTCAAAGCATTTTTCAAAGTACTTCCAAAAAGTGATGTTTCTTATGTTTTTACAAAGAACAGTTCCAATGTGTTAAGAGAAAGAAGAAATGCAGATACTACATTATAAAGACTTCGCCGTCTTTCATCACATCTGATGGAAACTCAAACCGTTTCATATACCCCTTCAGCTTTGCTGGAGTCCATTATGAGAATTCTAATGTAAAGCCAAAGCCACTGGATTCCCAGGCCCATTACAATGGACCTGACACTATAGTTACTATTCATTCCACCAGGCATTAAACTGACAAACTCAGCAGGTAGGCATTAGAAAGCTGCCTCGATCCTCTACGCGCAATAGTTTTACTGATATATTATTCACCAGTGAGCTTGACCTTCATAATCATTAACTATATTTAACAGAGTTACAACAAAAAAGCTAGTGTAGTTAAATAATTATGAATGCAGCAAAATTTTCAAGTAACAGCAAAGAACAGAAGATCACCTCACAAAGAAGACACAGAATGTTTTCAATTCAGTGAAAGGAGTTATGGTAGATAACAGAATTACTATTCAATATTTACTCCAAATGTCATATTACAAAGCAATACATAAAATTCAATTATAAATTGTTTTGTTTTCCTGCTGAATAATGTGAAGTAGCAGTGCCTTAATGAAAAATAAACCAAAAACATTTTGTATGGAGACAAGTGGAGCAGACCTTATTTTTTGGCATAAGGGCTTCCACACAGGTGCTGCCATGATGCAGAGCGTTAAGTTTTTGGAAAAAAGATGAAAAGGTTTAAAAAGGAGAAGATATTTGACTAAGAATTTTCCAGAAATATTGAACTCTTAAATTTGCATGGGAGATACTATCAGTCAGGATATTTTTCCTGCTTACTAACTTTAAGATTTACGAATAATCTTTTGTAATTGAAAATTATTAAGCAAAGGATGCTTACTAAATCATCATTATAAAAAGGAAGAATGCCTACCCTGTTGGTAGTCTAGACAATTTTAGCTGGTTAAATTCCAGGAGTGCCCATGCACATACTTGGAAGTCCCTTGGAGTAAAAATCATCTTAGGCAGTCGTGCAAAATGGGCAAAAGTATATCAGCAGCCATTTTACACATTGTTGAATACCCTTTTCCATTGATTTTAAGTCATGGATATACAAACTTATACTTATGCCCATATTCTCTATTTTTGGCTAAGCAGGTTTTCTCCCAATGGAGACAGCATAAACTCTATGTAACAACAATCCAAACTTCTACCTATGTGGGTTTCTCAGCAATTTCTTTTGGAGTCTCAAACATGGTGCATGCCAGACATCTGTCTCGCGACAAAAAAATGGAGACCATCCATTAAAGATGCAACATTTTTGCTGTTTGTCCCTTCTGAAGTGAAAACTATTTTTCAAATGTTCATGTCTTTTCCACTTCAGAAGTATGAATATTTTTTAAACAATCTATTTTCACTGTTTTAGTGTATTTAACAATAAAACAGAATTTATGTACCGCCTAGTTGAAACATTTGCACATGCGTGCATTGGATTTTAAAAGGAATGCAATAGTATAATTGCAGACAGGTGCAACACATTGGTCTTAATTTGTTCAAAGCCAAAAACAAGTTAAATCAGACAGCATCCTAGTGGGTCTATGCTGTCCTAATGGATAGAGCCCCAAATTTCTCACAGTACTCCAGCTGTGGTCTTATTGAGGTTTCATACAGATTCACCATTACATCTCAACTTTTATATGCTATACCTCTTTTCATAAAACCGAGCATTTCATTGGTTTTCTTTATGCCTTCATCAGTTTGAGGTGTCACTTTTATTGTTTTGTGAACATGAACCCCAAAATCCCTCTGCTCTTCTACATTATCCAGTTTTTCCCTATAGCATGTAATTAGCCCCTCCTATATCTGTAATATCATCCAGCATTAGAGTCCTCATCAGAGTCTATACCTGCCTTTGTCCTTGAACATTCACTCCTTCCTTTGCCCTAATATTGATAGTCATGCCTCACTCTCTGGAATTCCCTCCATAAAACCCCTCTGCTTCTTCATCTTAAAGACCCTCTTAAAAAATCTTAAAAACTCATCTGTTTGACCAAGCTTTTGGTCAACCTTTCTAATATCTCCTTAGGTTCGGTATCCATCCTTTTAAGTTAAATTCACAGTGCTATATGAATGCATGCTGCCGTCATTGCATTATATTAGAAATTTAATAAAGATGTATGGCAAAGCTATGCCAACACACATTGAGATTATGTTAGTCCAAAATAGGATTGAAAAAAATTGAAAATTAAGCAAATCAAACAAATAAGCAGGTTAAACTGAGGTACTACCATGCATAATTATCTTGTCAATATGGTCCCTGTAAAATCAGGTTCAACACATATATCACTATTTTATCAATATGAAAAACAACATGTAATTTTTTTCTTGACAGAACCCTTTTGTTAAATGTTGCCCCTCAAACATTAATTCTTAATTCCCTTTTTCTGTTTCAATTTATAATCTAGTTTATTTGCATTAATTGGTCTCTTGAAATACATTTTGAAAAAATATACAATTTTTAAAAGTGCACTATCAAGCGCGAAACATGCAGTAAGGGCACACACAAAGTCAGCTGTGATCCGAACTAGCTTGGAGCTGGTCCTCAATTTAAAAAAAGTTACTTGTGTGACCCAAAGGATTGTTCATTGTTATGCTAAACTGTGAAATTCATGAGAGCCTGGTTTGGCCAGTTTACATTCTTACATTGTTTTACATTAACAAAAGCGACTGAAATTTTGGTTGTAAAATTCAAATAATAGAAGAGTCATTCAGGCCAAACCTCATTGAAAGTTTCAAGCAGTATCTAAATCGAATGAAACAAATGACAGTTAAGAACTACTGAAAAATCTATTTCTCAATTGCTATTTCTTGCACCAAAAGAAACATGAGTGAGTTAGAGATATTGTTTTACCTGCATGCTGGTCCCAGTAGGCGTACTTGTGATCAACTTACTCTGAAGGTTCCTGCTGCCTTTGTATTGTAACACACAGTACACTGTAGTCATGGTTATGAGAAGTAAAAGGCAATGGAAACTTTCTGTTGAAACCATGCACTTCCAGCAATCTATTTAACTGTTGTGGGCTAGGAATGCAAAGAATGCAAGCTGTAAAATGTGCCTAAAACTGAGTCTTAAGTGGCACAGTCAGCTGGTGAGGCTTGATCTGAACAAAAACAGCAATTGATTGGAATGAAGTTCTAACCAAGTTTTTGCGCAAAGCATAGGAAGAGTTTAGTTATCTGTGATACTAACAGCCCCTGTACTGTGTATGGCACTCCCCCTTTAAAATGAGGCCAGTGAAAGAAACAGGACTCTTTTGTATCACTACAGAGCTATTAATTCCATGGGAAGGAGACAGATGAAGGAAAAGACATTCATCAGAGAATCTCCATTTGCAATAATTTGAAATTATTTCCATAAACTGAATGGTGTTAAATAAATTTTAATGATCAATTATTACAATTTTCATATTAATAAGAAGCCCATTACTGAATTTCTTTCAACCTTGTGCACTATTCATGGAATCCAATGATAATCAATATCATAGTCAGGTTTATAAGAAGAAAATCATTTTATATAATTACCAACAGTCATGGTAGGTGATGCTACTTTATGTAACTATTTTAATCAAATAAACTGAACTCAGTAAGTTTGAGAATGCATTACTTTCAAAGATTATGAAAGCTAGGACCATTAATTGTGTCAACTGATGTAATTTTGTTTTATCCCCAGGATCAATAGTTATGTACAGAGTATAGGGATCCCACTTTGTGACATGCTTGGAGGAGGAGAATTGGTATGGAGATGCCAGGCAGATCAAGTTACATGATAGGTACTCTGTGGCCACCTTCTGGGCCACACCCATAGTTATCCATAGGGACAACCTCTTTAAATATTAACACAATATATGTTGGGTACTGCAGTTAATTGCTTCTCCTTTACTCGTTTAACATAGATTGGAAATTTGGATTATGCATAGCTCTGACAAATGGCTTTTCCTGACAGCGGGCACATTCTGCATTTCAGCAACTCACGTCTGCAACTAGCAAACAACTTCTCAGCACCAGCAGAATCTGTGAAAGCAGATCAACAAAAAGCAAAGCAAATCCAGTCTGGCCAATTAGCACCCTAGCAGCCTACTTTCAATCATCAACAATGTGATGGAAGGGGGTCATCAATAAGCATACTCACTAATAGCATGCCTAGTGACACTCCGTTTGCATTCTGACAGCTCCTAATCTCATTACAGCCTTGATTCAAACATGGACAGAAGGGCTGAATTCCAGAGGTGAGGCAAGGGTGGCTGCCCTTAACATCAAGATAGCACTTGACCAAGTGTGGCTTCAAGGAGCCCTTGAAAAACTGAAATCAATGGGAATCAAGGGGAAAACTGACTGACACCCCATTCACCACCTTAAACATGCATTCCCTCCACCACAGGCACAATGTGCCTGCTGTATATACCATATACAAGATCACTGCAGTAGCACACCAAGACTACTTTGACAGCACCTTTTAAACCTGTGACATTATTCCTTAGAAGGATACGGGCAGCAGGTGCATAGAACAACTCCAACCTCCCCTCTAAGCCACATACCATCCTGATATGGAACTATATCACCGTTCCTCCACTGTTGCTGGGTCAAAATCCTAGAACCCCCTCACTGACAGTACTGTGGATGTACCTACAGCACATGGACTGCGGCGGTTCAAGAAGGTGGCTCGTCTAGACTTTGCCAGTGGCACCCACCACATCCCATGAATGAGTAAAAAATGTCATCACATGGATCACTCCATTACACACTCGCCATTACTTGTCTATCTTGCTGTATCAGGGAAACTACCCACCACAATTATACTCCCTCGGAGGCTTTGACCGACTTCAACAACTGTATCTCATATGCAAAAGGCAGGTCTCAGCTTTCTGGCACTTACATGTGCTCTATCTGAGCACATCACAAGAACCAACCCAATTCTCCCAGTTCCATCTTTTGAAAACACTTTGGCCAGGATTTTCCAGCCCCACCCACCGCCACAGTCTTCCAGCCCCATGGAAAATCAATGAACTTTTGGCTGGCCCGCCACATCCCCTTGGGTGGGGCCAGAAAATCCCAGCCTAATCTTTTTTCTTGCTCTCCTAAAGATTCTTCTCCTTTTGTTTCTTTTGTTCCTTTTTCCCCACTTCTCTCTTCTTTCTTCAATCTTCTGTACTTTTTCAGGATCTCCCTTTGTTTCTGCTTGCTTGCTACACCATTTAGTTTGTGCTACCTCTTCTATTTGCCTTGGCCTTTTGCTCAATGGATTTGTTAACAGAATTTCTTTCTCAGCACTTTCCCCCGAATGTATCTAACACCATGTCCCCATAACATTTGGTGGTTGCTTTGTAGCACTTTGGCTCCAACATTCATTCAATAAATTTCATTACTAGGTGACTTATTTTTTACGTAAAGTAACAATGCATTTAATAAAGTCTATCTTGGTTACTTTAAAGGGATGGAAAGGGAAAGCTTCAATAGCGTTCTTCAGTGTGGATAAAAGCAGGGATGCCAATTCATAGAAATTATGCTGAAAAGCATAATTTACAATAAATGCACAGTAACACAGCTCAGCTTATTATGATGTGCAATTTCAATATCTGTCTTTTACAACAAAAAAATACTCTGCATTATGTCTTAAAGCGATTCATGTAGTTTTGCAAATCCTTCAGTTTAAGTTTATTTGACATTCTAGTCATCCATTTTGGCACTTAATGGACTTATTGTAGAAATGTTCATGATAACTGAGACAATTTAGTTTGTGAGAGATGGACATTGAACCGGGACTGGCTGAGAATATGTAAGTGGGCAATGGAAGTGAGATGAAATAGGAGTTGCGAGTAGCTTGGGAAGATTTTTGTTGAGTGGTTGGTGCGTGTTGTGAAATAGTGAAAGGAAAGTGAGAGTAACTAGCTTTTAAAATTCATTTCAAAGATGCAGGCCTCATATGGCATTTATTATCCATCCCTGGTTGTCCTGAGAAACTGTGAGTGAACCTCATTCTTGAGTGTTCGCAGTCTATGTAGTTGTAGCAGTTTGTTACAACTGCTAGGCTATTTCAGAGGGGAAATTAAAAGTTAACCACATTGCTATGGGATTGGAGTTACTAAGCCTGACAAGGCAAGAACAGCAGGTTTTCTTCCTTAAAAGGACTCTACTGAGCTGGTTTTGTGACTATTCCTTCTCTTTTTCCATTACTGTTCTATCCCAAACATCAACAATGCACCATAAACCCTCAGTAATTTTCTTCCCAACCTCGTACAGAAAAGGTACTGCAAGATGGGAGGCAATGGCAATGGCGATGGCAAGGTATTGTCGCTGGACTAGTAATCCAGACATCCAGCTTAATGCTCTGGGCACCCAGGTTCAAATCCCGCCACAGCAGATGGTGGAATTTGACTTCAACAAAAAATCTGGAATTAAAAGTCTAACGATGACCATGAAACCATTGTCGATTGGTGTAAAAACCCATCTGGTTCACTAATGTCCTTTAGGGAAGGAAATCTGTCATCCTTACCAGGTCTAGCCTACATGTGACTCCAGACCCATAGCAATGTGGTTGACTCTTAAATGCCCTCTGAAATGACCTAGCAAACCACTCAGTTGCATCAAACGGCTACAAAGCATGAAAAAAGGAATGAAACTGGATGGACCACCGAGGCACTGGAAAGGACAACGGCAACTGCAGCCCTGTCGACCCTGCAAAGTCCTCCTTACTAACAGCTGGAGGCTAGTGCCAAAATTGGGAGAGCTGTCTCACAGACTAGTCAAGCAACAGCCTGACATAATCATCCTCATGGAATCATACCTTACAGATAATGTCCCAGACACCACCATCACCATCCCTGGGTATGTCCTGTCCCACCAGCAGGACAGGCTCAGCAGAGGTGGTGGCACAGTGATATACAGTCAGGAGGGAGTTGCTCTGGGAGTCCGCAACACCGACTCTGAACTCCATGAAGTCTCATGGCATCAGGTCAAACATTGGCAAGGCAACCTCCTGCTGATTACCACGTACCACCCTCCCTCAGCTGATGAATCAGTGCTCCTCCATTTTGAAGACCACTTGGAGGAAACACTGAGGGTGGCAAGGGCGGAGAATGTACTCTGGGTGGGGGACTTCAACTTCCATCACCAAGGGTGGCTCGGTAGCACCACCACTGACCCAACTGGCCAAGTTCTAAATGACACAGCTGCTAGACTGGGTCTGCAGCAGGTGGTGAGGGAACCAAGAGGGAAAAACATACTTGACCTCATCCTCACCAACCTGCCTGCCGCAGATGCATCCGTCCATGACAGTAGAGGTAGGAGTGACCACCGCACAGTCATTGTGGAAGTCCTGCCTTCACATTGAGGATACCCTCCATCATGTTGTGCGGCATTAACACTGTGCTAAATGGGATAGATTTCGAACAGATATAGCAACTCTAGACTGGGCATCCATGAGGCGCAGAATTGCATTCTAACACAATCTGTAACCTCATGGACTGGCATATCCCCCACTCTACCATTACCATCAAGCCAGGGGGTCAACCCTGGTTCAATGAAAAGTGCAGGTGGGCATGCCAGGAGCTACACCAGGCATACCAAAAAATGAGGTGTCAACCTGGTGAAGCTATAAAACAGGACTGCTTGCGTGCTAAGCAGTATAAGTAGCAAGTGATAGACAGGACTAAGTGATCCCACAACCAATGGGTCAGGTCTAAGCTCTGTAGTCCTGCCACATCCAGTTGTGAATGGTGGTGGACAATTACACAACTTATTGGAAGAGGAGCCTCCACAAATATACCCATCCTCAATGATGGAGGAGCCCAGAACATCAGTGCAAAAAATAAATGATAATACAAAAGCATTTGCTACAATCTTCAGCCAGAAGTGCTAAGTGGATGATCCATCTCGGCCTCCTCTGGAGGTCTCCAGCATCACAGATGCCATTCTTCAGCCAATTCGATTCACTCCACGTGATATCAAGAAACAGCTGAAGGCACTGGGTACTGCAAAGGCTATGGGCCCTGACAATATTCCAGTAATAGTACTGAAGACTTGCGCTCCAGAACTTGCCGCACCCCTGGCCAAGCTGTTCCAGTACAGCCACAACACTGGCATCTATCCAACTATGTGGAAAATTGCCCAGGTATGTCTTGTACACAAAAAGCAGGATAAATCCAGCCCAGCTAATTACCGCCCCATCAGTTTACTCTCAATCATCAGTAAAGTGATGGAAGGGGTCATCAACAGTGCTATCAAACAGCACTTGCTTAGCAATAACCTGCTCACTGATGCCCAGTTCCACCAGGGACACTCAGCTCCTGACCTCATTGCAGCCTTGGTTCAAACGTGGACAAAAGAGCTTAACTCCCAAGCTGGGTTGAGGGTGACTGCCCTTGACATCAAGGCCGCATTTGACAGAGTGTGGCATCAAGGAGCCCTAGCAAAACTGGAGTCAATGGGAATCAGGGGGAAAACTCACTGCTGTTTGGAGTCATACCTAGCACAAAGGAAGATGGCTGTGATTGTTGAAGGTCAGTCATCTCAGCTCCAGAACATTATCGCAGGAGTTCCTCCGGGTAGTGTCCTGGGCCCAACCATCTTCAGCTACTTCATCAATGACCTTTCTTCATCATTAGGTCAGAAGTGGGGGTATTCACTGATGATTGCACAATGTTCAGCACCATTCGCAACTCCTCAGATACTGAAGCAGTCCATGTCCAAATGCAGTAAGACCTGGACAATGTCCAGGCTTGGGCTGGCAAGTGGCAAGTAACATTCGTGCCACACAAGTGTCAGGCAATTACCATCTCCAACAAGAGAGGATCAAACCATCACCCCTTGATGTTCAATTGCATTACCATCACTGAATTCCCCGCTATCAACATCATGGGGGTTACCATTGACCAGACACTGAACTGGACTAGCCATATAAATACTGAAGCTACAAGAGCAGATCAGAGGCTAGGAATCATGCAATGAGTAACTCACCTCCTGACTCGCCAAAGCCTGTCCACCATCTACAAGGCACAAGTCAGGCGTGTGATGGAATACTCCCCACTTGCCTGGATGAGTGCAGCTCCCACAATAATCAAGAAGCTTGACACCATCCAGGGCAAAGCAGCCCACTTGATTAGCACCACATCCACAAACATTCACTCCCTCCACCATTGACGCACAGTAGCAGCAGTGTGAACCATCTACAAGATGCACTACAAGAATTCACCAAGGCTCCTTTGACAGCACTTTCCAAACCATGACCACTACCATCTAGAAGGACAAGGGCAGCAGATAGATGGGAACACCACCACCTGGAAGTACCCCTCCAAGTCACTCACCATCCTGACTTAGAAATCGCTGTTCCTTCACTGTCACTGGGTCAAAATCCTGGAACTCCCTTCCTAACTGCACTTTGGGTGTACCTACACCACATGGACAGCAGCGGTTCAAGAAGGCCGCTCGCCACCACCTTCTCAAGGGCAATTAGGGATGGGCAATAAATGCTGGCCCAGCAAAGCCCACATCCCATGAATGATTTTTTTTTAAATGGGGAAGGTTCCCTCAAAGCCAAGATGCCAATGAAATTATTTGCAACAAGGACACAAATGACACAGACCTTGTTCAAAAGGGAATACACATTCTAGAGGGGTACAGAGAGGCACAGCTTTTGATCCAATGGCAAAATCTAGCAGAATGGTAATGGTTACTGTTTGTGGGATGGGAAGAGGTTGGCAAGATTAGCCCCTATCAGGCATCCAGAGTGACAAAGTCAGCAAGAGAGGAGATTGGAACAGTTGGAGCTGTTGCTTATAAGGAAGTTGCTGTTGTTGTCTTGAGGATGCCATGAGATGCATGGAAGGTAGCTCTGGACATCTGAGTGGGATTCAAGCCTGGGACAATATCAAGCGTGCAGGAAGGCAGAAAAGTAGTAATGGTTTGGGGTAGGAATTAGGGCAACAAAGTATCCAAGGGAATAAATGAAGGTAACATGACTTTGTGACAGAAACAAGAGGAGAGGGCAGAGAAGGCACCTCATGCACATGCAAAAAGCAGGTTTAATTCATGACATTTTACCACAAGTGCAACTCCCTGAAATGTTCCTTTAATAAGACTGTAATGAAAAGCATACACAAATTGCAAAAGTTATTCATAGGTCATAACAATAGGTCAGTACAATATCCTTGAATGTGACTGGGATCTAAATCAGGATGCTGAACATTTCAGCTTTGTGGTTTTTCCAAGGGCACCATTTAGCAAGTTGCACCCAAAATGTCCCTTCCACTTTGCCCATTCAGCTGAGGTGGAATCAAGCCCAGGTTTTCATGCAAATTAATTAACACAAGTTCAGAAATGAAATCTCTCAACAATTGGCCAAATCAAGCATCATAATCCCTCCATGAATAGAACAGGGCCAATGAGGCTAGGTTGAGGTAGTATAAAGATAATAACAAAAAACATCCCTTCCAGAACGAGACTAGAGAGCAGAAGGTTAGTAGTAGTTGTCTCCCTATCCTGCAATCATTAATTAAAATTTTACAAAGTAATGACTTTAAATCGCACTGATACTCTGAACAGAGTCTAAAAGTATTTGAAACTTGTCCCTTCCCGAAGATAGATAGCATTGAAAAGAAAGATGTCCACAAGAGAGCCTTCAATTTTGCAGAAGGGACCCTTCAGACCCTCCTCAATGAGATTGAGGCACAATAGGGAAGGTTGGCCACCTCATCACGAGTGCAGCCCTCATCGGCAGCAAGGAAACATGTATGGATAGAGGTGGCTGAGGCACTCAGTGTCTCATCCATAGCCCCACGATAGCAGGTCAGTGCTGTAAGAAATGAACTGACAAGGTCAGGGAAGATCAGACATTTATTTCCAATACTTTCTGTCATGCCATATCTGTCAGGCTCAGGCAAAGCAACTAAAGAAATGACCCATCCACCCCACCTTCTGAAAGCTGCAAGTTTCTGCAACTTTCTCCCCTCTCCTTCCTCATCCTCCTCCAGCATCACAAAAGATGATTGGAATGACCAGTTAATTATTCATGTCTTCAAGTTTTGTTTTTTCATAATTGATGATTTCTGCAGTAGCAGGACAAGCCTAACGGCTTCAACGAACTGCAGTCAACTGATTAATCCAGGATTTACATGACCACAAGTACCTGTATGTCTGAGCATCTGGTGCAAATCATGGAAGCTCCCCAACAAGTTTGGAAGAAACTCACCTATTGAGTTTGGGGGTGCTATTTTTCTGGTCAGGGACTCATTCAAGCAAAAGTTATAATGGATGGACTTAAAAGTTAATGGATATTTGGCCACACTGGAGATCTTTTATGCTACAATATTTGATTCAGTTTCATCTGGATTAAGCTGTAATCAACATGGGCAGTAATCAGATGGAAACTCAGGGCCTGTGTCTGAAATAGAAACATAAATCTAACAAATCACAGAGAAAAATAAGACAACATTAACTACATTTCCACTGTTATAACAAAATCTTTTAAATGACAATAGTCACACAGAATTTACTCCATCACTCAACTCATCCCTATTTATTTTTCTTACTTTTATAAAATTGTTTGCTTTAAGAAATAGACAAATAAAACACGTGTTATCACAGAGGTCACTATACAAAAAGCAAATTCCAAAAAAAACTATATCTTGATGCTTATCAAGTTTATATGTACTTTCCCTGACTTTCAAAACACCTTGTTTTGTACCTGCAACTCCAATTAATTTCATATGGCAAGTAAAAGTCCTAGGACTGACTTCTACAGTCACTCCACAGTAAGTGAATTAATTGTTGCAAAATGTAAGAGGAAACAACTGTTTAAAATGTTCGAACTACATAACTCCTGTCATACAAAATTTAGAACTTGCAATTAATAATTTTAATGTACTTTCACCTGGTCAAACACATTGTTGTGTTTATTCTCAAACATTTCTTTATGTTAAAAGACTGCTCTGTAGTCATTTAGGATTGAAAGAGATTGTGGATTTGATACATTAGGTCACAAAATGGTCTAAGTTCTAATGCTATATTTTGCAAATACTGTAATTACATTAAGTCTTGTTTAGTGTGAAGACAGTTTACTCAATGTCAAACAAAATAACACCAAACAGGACTTGCTGGGACAAAGCTACATTTTTGCATCAAATTCCTGAGTGCATTTACTGCTAAACAATGAAAATATGGTCACTTAGACTTTTGCATTCATTATGAATCCAAAGAGAAACCTCTAATTTTACTAACAGGCAATGCATAGTATACCAATTTCACACACAAATGATAACCATTTGGAACAAACGCATTAGGATGAATTATACAATTGAGACATCAAACTTTATCCAGTGACCTAACATCCTGATGTATCTTCTGCAACAAGCCACTGTTCAGTGCAATAAACTATTCTGCAAAAGTTCTTTATTAAGCATGAAAGCATCACACAGACTTGGACTGTTTTAAGGGTATTTTTTGAATTGTAAATTCTTATCAGAATTACAATTTGCCCTGTTGAATTTGCTCTGGAAATGCAATTTGGGTTGTACAGAATGCTACTGTTGTTAATAAGATTTTCAATGGAATATTTAAGGTTGCTGCAAGCATTGTTCTTGCTATTTAAAATAAAGCATCCCTCTCTGTGTTCAATCATTCAAAGCAAAAGTATACAAAGTAGTTTCAAGCAATCACAGGCAGCATTTCCAGCAAATATCACTCTTGAATTTCCCAGTGGGTGAAATAAACCTCTAAAAATATCTTGGTCTATCTATACTAAAACAAATGTATTAAATCCGCAAATTTGCTGTAACGCTTCAGTAAATGCCCTCAGTTAACAATAAATCCAGAATTACTGTCTCTGGCAGGGAACAAACCTACAGGTCATCTACAAGTCACCTTTTTTTCACAAAATTAGAAGGGGTACTGTCTCAGAACTCACTGCAGAGGGAACATGTGGTATCCGCCCGTCCGCTTGAGACCCTCTGTGACCAATGGACACTAGAGGGGCTGGAGTTCAAGGTGGAAATGGCTAGGGGCATTTTGAGAAGTTTTATTTTGTTTTACCTAGAATTTGTTATTGTTTGTGCCGCTTTAAAGGAGGAGGCACTCAATGGTTTTCTGATTGACGACAGCGTCATCTGAATTGCCAATTAGGAGGTCGCAGGGTATCGTATTGTCTTCATTTATTCTTCTCTTTCAAAAACATGATTAAAACGATACGCAATAGAGCATTAACACACACAATTCCCTATCCCACATTTTGTGATCTCCGTATTCTTGCTAACTATACCTTGGTTCTTCCTCCAAGCCACATACCTAGTTACGTTCGCCACTTAATACAGCCGAGGTGGTTAAAGTGACCCTATGTTTCAAGCACGATCATTTTAATTTTGGCATCTTAATCTCTCACGTTAATACAGAACCACACACAGAAAGAAAATAATTTCGCTAAATGACAATTTCGAGGAACATCATTACATTTGAGAATTCAACGAGTAGAGTGTGGAGCGGCCAAAATTACTTCTCGTGAACAATACAAGAGTCACTTACATCCAGTGTGAAAGGTAGGAAAAGGCATCCTCGAGCAAACCATTGGACAAGCAGACCAGTAAACTCTCTTGCGATCTTCCAATAATAATTTCCTGAAAATAAATGAAAGCAAACATACCTGTACAGTCCATATTGTTGACTGGTCCGTTAGATTTGGTCATGTTATTTTACTAAGATAGCAAGACAGGTGAAACGCTCTAGCAAATCGCTTGACTTCAAAACTTACTTTTTCTTCAGCAATGGAAAACTGTGACATGGAGATTTTGCGTATTTTTGTGTCTTCGCAACAATAATTTGGACAGCCGGTCCAGTGTTTATTTCCCTGTCATTGGTGAAAGGTCCGAACGCTCTGGACTGTCCCACCAAAACCAGCAGCGCCCCCGAGCGCCAGCGTTTACACTTTGCAACTGAGCATCGCCGCTCTAAAGCAGCAGCTTTCTCTCCCAAATGGCTACCAAGGCAAACTGGACGGTCCTTTCACAGGGAATGGGATTAATATTTAAAAAGGGAGAATAAAGCAAAGGGGTTTAGGTGATTACAATGGACTTAGATGATGGGATAGAAAGCCACACATCCAATTTGCCGACGAGACAAAGATAAGCGGCATTTTAAGCATTGTAGTGGGAGCATAACATTACAAACATATTGATAAGTGAGTGGGCAAAACCGTGGCAAATTAATTTCGAAAACCAACGACATTGATAGGACTAGAAAGGGGGTTCTACTGAAAGAATTTGAACAGTTGGGAGCTAAATTAAAAAGTTGAACCTCCGAGGTAATAATCTCGGTATTACTACCTGAGCCATGGGCAAATTGGTGTAGGGTAAATAAAGTCAGGGAGTTAAATACATTGCTCAAAGATTGGTGTGGGAGGAATGGGTTTCACTTCATGGGGCACTGGCATCAGTACTGGGGTAGAAGGGATCTGTTCCAGTGGGATGGGCTCCACTTGTACTGTGCTAGGACCAGTGTCCTGGCAAATCGAATAACTAGGGCTGTAGGGAGAGCTTTAAACTAAATAGAGGGGGTGGGGGGGGGGGGGGGTGGTTCTGGAGAGGAGATATGTACACTTACAAAGCAAAAGGATATAGCATCATTGCAGGACAGCTATTTAGGTAATGATACCCAGAGTGTGACAGGTAGGGACAGGGTATACAAACAGAAAAAAAAAACAGCAGCAAATAAGGTCAAAGGGGTAAAAAATGGTAAAAAGGCAAAATTAATGGCTCCTTACTGAAATGCACGTAGTATTCGGAAAAAACTAAATGAATTAACAGCACAAATAGAGGCTAATGGGTATGATCTTAAAGCCATTATGGAGACATGTTTACAAAGAGATCAAAGCTGGGAACTAAATATTCAGGGGTATGTGACTAATTGAAAGGGCAGGCAGGAAGGAACTGGTGGTGAGGTAGCTTTGTTAATACGTGATGGAATAAGTACGATAGCAAGAAATGATCTTGGATCAGAAGATGTAGAATCCATATGGGTGGAGGTAAGAAATAACAGGGGGAAGAAGACACTGGTGGGATTAGTCTAGGCCCCCTAACAGTAGCAATACTGCAGGACAGAGAAATAACTCAGGAGATAGTGAGGGCACGTAAAAAAGGCAGTACACTAATCATAGGTGACTTTAATCTTCATGTAGATTGAGAAAATCAAATTGGTAGAGGTAGCCACAAGCAAGAATTCATAGAATGTGTTTGGGGCAGTTTCCTAGAACAATATGTTGTGGTTGCAACCAGGGATCAGGTTATTTTGGACCTGGTAATGTGTAATGGGGCAGGTTTAATAAATGATCTCAGAGTAAAAGATCCCCTGGGAAACAGTGACCATCACACGGTTGAATTTAGCATTCAGTTTGAGAGTGAGACACTTGGGTCGGAAAGAACTGTGCTAAACTTAAATAAGGGTAATTTCAAAGGAATGAGTGCAGAGTTGACTGGAGTGTACTGGGAAAGGGGTTTAGCAGAAAAGACAGTTGATGAACAATGGCAGACATTTAAGAAAATAGATCATGACTCACAACAAAGATAGATCCCAGTGTCCCAGTGAGGAAGAAGCATTCTATGAAGGGGATAAACCAACCAAGGTTAATGAAGGAAGTTAAGGATAGCATCAAATTGAAAGAAAAATCCACACAATGTGGCAAAGATTAGTGATAAGCCAGAGGATTGTGAAAGTGTTAAAATCCAACTAAAGATGACCAAAAAATAATAAAGAGGGAGAAAATAAACTTTGAGGGTATACTAGCAAGTAATATAAAAATGACAAGAAGAGCTTCTTTAAATACATAAAAAGGAAGAGAGGGGCCAAAGTAAACATAGGACCCATAGAGAACCAGGCTGGGGAAATAATAACAGGGAACCAGGAAATGCAGAGGAGTTAAATAAATGCTTTGCATCAGTTTTCACAGTAGAAGATACTAATAGCATACCAAAAAGACTAAATAACCAGGGGGCAAAAGTGGGGAGAGGAAATGAATACAATAACTATCACTACAGAAAAAGTACTAGGGAAACTAATGGGGCTAAAGGCCGATAAGTCACCTGGACCTGATGGGTTGCATTCTAGGATATTAGAGGAAGTAGCTACAAAGATAGTGGATGCACAGGTAGTAATCTTCCAAGAATCCTCAGATTCTGGAAAAGTCCCAGAAGATTGGAAAACTTCCAATGTAACGCCCTTATTCAAAGAGGGAGGGAGACAAAAAGACAGCTAACTATAGGCCAGTTAGTTTAACATCCGTCACTGGGAAAATGTTAGAGTCTATTATAAAGGATGTAATAGCAGAGCATTTAGAAATGCAAAATATAATCAAGCAGAGTAAGCATGGCTTCATGGCGGGGAAATTATGCCTCACAAATTTATTAGAATTCTTTGAGAAGGTAAAAAGCAGGATAGATAAAAGGAACCAGTAGATGTAATATATTTAGATTTCCAAAAGGTATTTGATAAGGTTCCGCACATAAGGCTACTTAATAAGATGAGAGCCCATGGTGTTGGGGGTAGTGTATTAGCATGGATAGAGGATTGGCTAACTAATAGAAGACAGAGAGTTGGGATAAGGGGGGCAACCTGTAACTAGTGGAGTGCCACAGGGATCAGTGCGGGGGCCATATTTATTTACAATATATATTAATGACTTAGATGAGCGAAGTGAATGTACTATCGCCAAGTTTGCGGATGACACAAAAATAGGTGGGAAGGCAAGTGGTGAGGATGACACAAAGAGTCTACAGAGGGATGGTTATGTGAATGGGCAAAAACTTGGCAGATGGATTATAATGTGGGAAAATGCTGAGAGGTTGTTTCCCCTTGTGGGAGAGTCTAGGACCAGAGGGCATAATCTCAGAGTAAAGGGTCACCCATTTAAGACAGAGATGAGGAGGAATTTCTTCTCCCAGAGGATGATGAATCTGTGGAATTCTTTACCACAGAGGGCTGTAGAGGTTGGATCATTAAGTACATTCAAGGCTGAGATAGACAGATTTTTAATCTGTAAGGGAATCAAGGGTTATGGGGAAAAGGCAGGAAAGTTGAGTTGAGGATTATCAGATCAACCGTGATCTCATTGAATGGCGGAGCTGCTCGATGGGCCAAATGGCCTACTTCTGCTCCTATGTCTCATGGTCTTATGGATTAAGGCAAATGTGAGGCCTTCCACTCTGGATCTAAAAAGGATAGAACAGGGTGCTTCCTAAATGGTGACAAGCTAGGAACAGTGAAGATCCAGAGAAATAATAATAAAAACAGAAACTCAAGAGACACATTTCCGAAGAAGAGTCATATTGGATTCGAAACATTAATTGTTTTTCTCTTTCCACAGATGCTGAAAGACCTGCTGAGTTTTTCCAGCACTTTCTGTTTTAGAAGCAGATCTCCAGCATCCACAGTATGTTGCTTTTATTCTAAGGTCAAGAGAGACTTGGGGTCCAGGTGCGTAGATCATTAAAATGTAAAGAACAGGTACACAAGCTAATCAATAAGGCAAATGAAATGCTGGCCTTTATATCTAGAGGAATAGAATATAAGGTGGTAGAAGCCGTGCTTTAGCTATACAAAGCCCGAGTTAGACCACACCTGGAGTACTGTGAGCAGTTCTAGGCATCACACATTAGGGAGGCTATATTGACCATGGTGGAAGTGTAGAATAGATTTACCAGAATGATACCTGGACTCTAAGGGAAAAATTACAAGGAGACCACTTCTCCACATCATGCCTGCAGCCCCGGCTCTACTCAGAACTCGGTCATGGCTGTCGACTCCCAGGAGGACAACAGAAATGTTATAGGGAGATCCTTAAAGCATCTCCAAAGAGGGTAAACATCCTCACCAACTCCTGGGAGTCCCTGGCTTGCGAGTGACCAAAATGGAGACGATTCATTCGGGAAGGAACCAAACACTTGGAGAGGCTTCATCAGGAACACACAGAGGCAAAGTCAAGGTGTTGGAGGGAGCACACAAACCTCCCAACAACTCACCTACCCAATTCTTCAAGCACCATAGTTATGATCCCCAGCTGAATCTACCACTGGACAAGACTGATTCCACGGTGGAACTCAGCGTGATAAATCCTAACTTTTATTTGTTTGTTTAGATACGTGGAGAGTAGCTGCTGAACAGAGTCACAGGAATCAGCTGATGAACTTTTAACAAAAGAATAAAACATTTATTCAACAAGAAATAATGATCCGTATTACAATACTCCTTTGCCCACAACTATACGTTTACAGATATATACAGATTTGTAAGGATAACACAAGTTACAAAGAGTATTTTATACCCTAATGTTCACAGCAAGTACACTGTAAGTCAGGTGACCACACTCTGAAACCAAGTGACAGATGCCACCTCAACCAGATGCTATGGATCTCTCATTAACTCCTGTCCAAACGCCTGTCACACCATGAGTCAACCAGTCTCACTGAACTCCGTCTTTCACACGAGGATTTCGAATCTCCACTATCCAAGAGCTCGCCTTCGAATCATCTCCCAAACTGATACTTTCTCTCAGACGCCTTCCACAGGGTTCACCTCCAGGGTTTCAAACTTTCCTTCCAATGTTCCTCTCCCCTAGGTCACCACATGCATTCAAGCTGTCTTCCACGCACTCTCTCTCACTGACTCAGCCATCAACAGTACACCTTCATATGCTTCACATGTCCATAGCAAAGAGTTACAGACCTTCAGCCATCTCTTTGGACCTTCTGGCCTCTTGCAAGCTGTTCTCACTTTAAATCTGCTTTCTGCAGCTTTTGTCTCTTTAAATCTGAAGCTTGGAGCCTTTCTGTCTGCCCCTCGCTCTTAACTTCACTCAGCAGGATCTTTTCCAGGTTCCTGTCCTTCTTTTGACTAGAAGGTCTTTTTTGGGACTTTCTTCTGTTCCACTCCCCTGGATTTGGGGACTTTCTTCTTTAGCTTGGGACTTGCTATCTGTCCTTTTTGCTCCAGTCTCTCTCTGGCAGCTACTTTCAACCAATTTTAGCTCGGGACTGGCTATCTGTCCCTTCTAGGTGGCTTCTGTTTGGCAGCTGTCTTCAAACTGAACTAAAAACTGCTATTGCTTTAGGTTTTCTGTGTGTATCTGTGGGAAGGGCCTGCCTCTCTGCACCTCTGTTGCTAGGCTACAGCCCAATTTGTTTACCTAAACTGCAACAGTCATAAAACTCTCATTAGAAATGCAGGCACCTTTTAAAGTGAAACTAAAACTCAATTTGACCTTTTCTTAGCACACAGATACTCATTCCTAATGCCCACAAATACAAATATAACTTACTTAAACTGTCTCTGTTTCCTAACATCACCTGCCTCACATGTAGCAGAGTCTGCAGTTCGTGCATTGGACTCATCAGTCACCTGAGAATCTATCAAACCAGATTGGAAGCAAGCCATCCTCAAGCCCAAGGGGCTGCCTAAGAAGGAGAAGATTAGTTATCAGTGTCGTTTAAGTGGTGATTTATTCATTGGTGAAATCAAAGTTCCTCCCTCCTCTAGCTGCCCCTGCAAAAAATCATTCCCTCATGGTTGGTGTCCCTTTTTCGTATGGTGGGTCTCTGTGTTTGCAGAACATGAGAGCAGAGTAAGAATATGCAACTACAAAGGACCTAATCTCTACAAGGCAATGCAGTAACATTTGCTTATGTTAAATGGTTAACTGTCATGGTCAAACATCCAGGAATGCCATCAGCCAGAGTTTGTAACTGAATAGGGACGGAAAGGTACAATGAAGTATATGATCTGTTTGTGATACCAATCATGTATATAATTATATCTATGTGAATATTCCAAAATCTCACTTCACCTGAAAAGAAATGGTTCTATTTGTTATGGCCATTCCAGAGGGAATAATGGGGATTGCAATATTATGAATATTATGCCCCTTATCTGAGAGTAAAATGGGCTCCTCAGTGGACAAAGTTATTCTTTGAGCTCAATTAACTCTCACACAGAAGCAAGAAGCTAGCCTATAATAATTTGGCTATGCCAAAGATGCACAGGTATATGTCAAATCCAATCTGTTTAATTCATTTCTTCAGGGTTTCCCAAGATCTTCCCTTGAAATTACAATAGATGAATGGGAAATTATATGGTTTGATTTTTTTCAACTGCAAACACTTTGAGGAGTATGATAAATGTTACAAATTGTGTTTTCTTCTGAAGTTCTTTATTCACTTTCACCTCAAATTGCATCTTCCTTAAGCAGACCTAAGTCTGAAATGTAGATCCTTATTTGGCATGAAAGGATTAGTGTGCTGTAGTGTTTACAATCATTCTTTTTCCAAATCATTTGATATTGGTGTTCCATTTAGGTTGTTCACCATGTGCTTTTGCCACTAAAATAGATGGAAGAATCCATTCTGTATAAACATATAGTTAAGGCTAAATCATCAGTCTGATTTATTGCAGGAAAGAAATTCATTCTGAAGAAAGCATAAGTCAGGGGTTAAATGGCAATGCAGTCTTCAACTTATGCTAATAGTTAAGCTTGATGACTTCAACCAAAAGTTAATGCAGCACAGTAGGCAAATGCCTTACAGAAAATCTTAAATCCTTACTCACCATGAATTATTTTTATTACCTGCGTGAATGGGAAGTAGAAGCTCATTTGTTGTTCACAAGTTAATGAATTAAACAAAGTCCATTGCAATTCCATTTCACAGCTGATAATCTTGAGGCAATAACCACCTTTCCAAAAGGACACCCCAATGGATCAACCATTACAGCCAACAGCTCTGCGATCTTTTCAGAAGGGCAAACTTACATATGCTATCAAATATTTTTGAGTTGATGAGAGCTAAACCATAATTAAGAAAATAAAGGTTGGTATCTTCTTTGAACTTCAGAATTCCCTCCAAAGAGATTATGGACACTCATTCCCCCAAGAGAGAGAAAATCATTATAGAAACAACAGATATAATTCTGTTTTAAAAATCTCAGTGAATTGGTCCACTGACAGTTACACTCAATGATAGGCAACTGAAATATTTTACATTTTGAACTGAGGTTTAGGTTAAATGGAAAAATAATAAAAACTATTGTCAGACTTAGACCCAAGTGCTCATGAGATATTAAGACAGCTTTGTAGATAAGCTTTATAGGTAGGTAAGGAAGATATCACATACTGTGTAAAGTTAGATTGTGATCTTCAATAGATACTCAGAATTTTATCATTAGAGTAAGACCTCACAGGGATAGGGACTGATACTGTAGTTACTACAAGTGAAAAGAGTAATTTTTCAGCACTGGAAGAGTACAGATAAATAGTCTATTATGATAGTACAGTGTGGTACTGTAAATCAAATTGAAAAATGTAACTTAATGTTCTAAGTGCAAGCATAGACTTTACTAAAGCATATAGCACAAGTGTAGGTAGCTGTCAACCTAGCATGAATTATAAATATGGACAGATCTATCAATTTAAAAATGTATATAAGAGAACAAAGTACTTGATGCATGAAGATCAACTTCATCTTGTTGAAGCCTTCAAGAATAATAATTATATCAAGAAATACTAAATCCCTGTGAAATGTTGCCCATCTATCCATGATCGTAACATTAAGAGCGTGTTGTGGAGTATCAAAAAGACACTTGGCACAGAGTCAGCTGTAGGTAAAACAAATAGTTTTTATTCAGTGCAATTATGCGTACAGGGGAAATGCTCTCTCAGGAGCTCTAGGAGGCAATTCGAAGTTACACAGTTTCTATTTGTTATATATACCATCTTTGGGATAAGTCGACATTAACGCACAATGTTCTTATCTTGTATGTCTAATTCATTACATCCTTAATTACAAATGAGTTTACAGCAGAAACACGGAATGACTTGTTCATCACCTCTGTAGTTATGGAGGAATTTGTAAATCAATCATAGAATGACCTGACCTTAAGCACAAATGATGTTCACAGTTCTTTCCAACATATAAACTTTGCGTAACTATCCTGATATTTTGCTGCTGTGCCAAGTCATCTGCATACCTCAGCTTGGCCCTGAGGTTAAGCAATCCAGTTTATTACAGTATAATTCATAGACCATTCATCAACTCATTTTATCCTGACCCAAAAATTACATTCCTTTAGCTTTATCATGGACTGACCCATAGGCTAGTCATTAACTTCCTGGCCTGGTCAAAAGATCATATTCATTCTAGTTTATTTTTTAACTGCAAGCACTTTTTAAAACTTATATCTGCAACTTGGCCAGGCCTGGGTAGTTCCATGATGTACCCTGATATGCCTCTTCAGAGTGATCTGCACAATCCTCGTGGAAATGAAGTTCCTGTCTTCACCCTGAGGACTCCCTCCATCGTGTTGTGTGGCAGTACCATTGTACTATATGGGATAGACTAAGAATGGACCAGCAGCTCAAAACTGGGCATCCAGGAGGCACTTGTGGGCCATCAGCAGCAGCGGAATTATATTCAACGACAATCTGTAACCTCATGGCCAGGGCTACTCCTTGCCATCTGTATTACCATCATGCCAGGGGACTAACCCTGGTTCAATGAGGAATGTAGGAAAGCATGTCAGGAGCAGCACCAAGCATACCAAAAAAATAATGTGCCAACCTGGCGAAGCTACAACACAACTATACGTATGCTAAACAGCTGAAGCAGTGTGTTGTATACTGAGCTAAGCAATTCCAAAACAAATGGATCATATAAAGCTCTTCAGTTCTGCCACATCCACTAATGAATGGACCATTAAACAAACTAACAGGAGGAGGATGCTCCAAAAACATCCCGACCATTAATGAGGGGGAAGTCTAGCATGTCAGTGTAAAAGACAAGGCATTTACAACCATCTTCAACCAAAAGTGCCAAGTGGATGATCCAGTGCAGTCTCCTCCTGAGGGCCCCACCTTCACAGATGCCAGTCCTCAGCCAATTAACTTCACTCCACATGGTATCAAGGAATGACTGAAGGCACTGGATGCAGCAAATCTATGGGCCCTGACAAAATCCCAGTTGTTGAACTGAAGACTTGTGATCTAGAACTAGCCACACACTTAGCCAAACTGATGCAGTGCAGCTACAACATTGCCATCTACCCGACAATGTGGAAAATTGCCCAGGTATGCTCTGTCCACAAAAGCAGGAAAATCCAATCCAACTAATTAATACCCCATCAGCCTATTCTCACTCATCAGCAAAGTGTCGGACCATGCTGTTGACAGTGATATGAAATGACACTTGCTCATCAACAACCTGTTCACCAATTCTCAGTTTGGATTTGTTTTTATTTGTTCATGGGATATGGGCTTCACTGGCTAGGTCAGCATTTATTGCCCATCCCTAATTGTCCTTGAGAAGGTGGTGGTGAGTTGCCTTCTTGAACTGCTGCAGTCCCTGTGTGCAGGTACACCGACAGTGCTGTTAGGGAGGGAGTTCCAGTACTTTGACCCAGCGACAGTAAAGGAACGGCGATATATTTCCAAGTCAGGATGGTGAGTGTCTTGGAGGGGAACTTCCAGGTGATGGTGTTTCAATGCACCTACTGCCCATATCCTTCTAGATTATAGAGGTCGCTGATTTGGAAGATGCTGCCCAAGAAGCCTTGGTGGGTTACTGCTGTGCATCTTGTAGATGGTACAGACTGCTGCCACTCTGTGTTGGTGGTGGTGGGAATGAATGTTTAAGGTGGTGGATGGGGTGCCAATCAAGTGGACTGTTTTGTCCTGGATGGTGCCCAGCTTCTTAAATGCTGTTGGGAGCTATACTCATCCAGGCAATTGGAGAGTATTCCATCACACTCCTGACTTGTGCTTTATAGATGGCAGACAGGCTTTGGGGAGTCAGGAGGTGAGTTACTCGCCACAGAATTCCCAGCCTCTGACCTGCTCTTGTAGCCACAGTATTTAAATATTTTTTTCCTTTATTCTTTCCTGGGACGTGGGCATCACTGGCAAGCCCTGCAGTTGTTGCCCATCCCTAATTGCCCTTGAAATGAATGGCTTACTAGGTCACTTCAGAGGGCCGTTCAGAATTAACCACATTGCTGTGGGTCTGGTAAGGATGGCAGATTTCCTTCTCTAAAGGGCATTACTGAACCAGATGGGTCTTTACAACAGTTGATGACAGTTTCATGGTCATCTTACTGAGACTAGCTTCATATTTCATATTTATTAATTGAATTTAAATTCCACCAGCTGCTGTGGTGGGATTTGAACCCATGTCCCCAGGGCATTAGCCTGGGCCTCTGGATAACTAGTCCAGTGATATTACCAATATACCGCTATCTTCCTGGTAAATGGCTGAAGCCTGTTCATTTTCTGGTTAATATTTACCCCCAAGATGTTGCTTGTGGGGGATTCAACGATGGTAATGGCATTGAATATCACAGGGAGATGGTTAGATTCTCTCTTGTTGGAGATAGTCTTTGCCTGGCACTTATAGGGCAAGAATGTTACTTGCCACCTGTAAGCCCAAGCCTTAATGTTCTCCAGGTCTTACTGCATATGGACACAGAATGTTTCAAGATCTGAAGAGTCAAGAATGGTGCTGAACATTGTGCAATCATCAGCGAACATCCCCACTTCTGACCTTATGATGGAGGGAAGGTCATTGATGAAGCAGCTGAAGATGGTTGGGCCTAGGACACTACCCTGAGGAACTTCTGCAACAATGTCCCTGAACTGAGGTGTTTGACTTCCAACTACCATAACCACCTTCCTTTGTGCTAGGTATGACTCCCAATGGAGAGTTTTCCCCCCGATTCTCATTGAATTCAATTTTGCTAGGGCTCCTTGATGCCACAGTTGGTCAATTGCTGCCCTGATGTGAAGGGCAGTCACTCTCACCTCATCTCTTGAGTTCAGCTGTTTTATCAATTTTTAGACCAAGGCTGTAATGAAGTCATGCGCTGAGTGGGCCTGACAGAACCCGAAGCGTCAGTGAGCAGGTTATTGCTGAGTAAATGCCGCTTGATAGCACTGTTGATAACACCTTCCATCACTTTGCTGATGATTGAGAGTGGACTGATGGGGTGGTAATTGACCTGGTTCAATTTGTCCTGCTTTTTGTGGGCACTCAGTTCCAGACCTCATTGCAGGGTTGGCCCAAACATGGAGACAAGA
Source organism: Cetorhinus maximus (assembly GCF_964194155.1). NCBI lineage: Eukaryota > Metazoa > Chordata > Chondrichthyes > Lamniformes > Cetorhinidae > Cetorhinus > Cetorhinus maximus. Next base: position 46,951,317 of record NC_135897.1, on the reverse strand, counting down.
GTCTAATGCAAGGAATGAGGCGAGAGTGACTTTGATAACAAAACAGCATTTCACTCAGTGTGACATCAAGGATCCCTGGCAAAATTAAAGTCAATGGGAATTGGAGGAAAACTCTCCACTAGTTGGAGTCATACCTAGCACAAAAGAAGCTTGTTGTTTTTGTTGGAAGTCAACTATCTCAGTGCCAGGACATCACCGCAGGAGTTCCTCAGGGTAGTGTCCTAAGTCCAACCATTTTCAACTGCTTCGTCAATGACCTTCCCTCCACCATAAGGTCAGAAATGGGGATGTTTGCTGAGGATTGCACAGTGTTCAGCACTATTCGCAACTCGTTAGATACTGAACCAGTCCTTGCCCATATGCAGCAAGACCTGGGCAACATTCAGGCTTGGGTTCAGAAGTGCCACATTTGTGCCACACAAGTGTCAGGCAATGACCATCTGCAACAAGAGAGAATCTAACCATTTCCCCTTGACATTCACCAGCATTACCATCACTGAATCCCCCATTATAAACTTCCTAGAGGTTACCATTGACCAGAAATCTAACTGGACCAGCCATATAAACACTGTGGCTACAAGAGCAGATCAGAGGCTGGAATTCTGCATCAAGTAACTCACCTCCTGACTCCCCAAAGCCTGACAACCATCTACAAAGCACAAGTCAGGAGGTGAGTATGATGGAATACTCCCCACTTGTCTGGATGAATGCAGTTCAAACAACACTCAAGAAGCTCAACACCATCCAGGAATAAGCAGGCAACTTGATCAGCACCCCATCCACCACCTTCAACATTCAGTCCCTTCACCACCCGTGCACAGTGACAGCAGTGTATACCATCTACAAGATACACCGCAGCAACTCAACAGGGCTCCTTCCACAGCACCTTGCAAATCTATAGGTGGAATTTTACAGCCTTGTTGCGGCTGGGGTGGGGCCATAAAATGTAGCAAGTGTCCTGAACTCCATTGACTTCGGTGGGGCCAGAAAATTCCACCAGCGTGCAGGTCTATAAAATTCCACCCTATGACTTCCCCTACAAGGGCAACAGATGCATGGGAACATGCAAATTTCCCACCAAGCCACACACAATCCTGATTTGGGACTATGTCACTGTCCCTCCATCGTCACTGAGCCAAAATGCTGGAACTCCCTCACTAACAGTACTGTTGGCGCACCTACACCACGTAGACTACAGCGGTTCAGCTCTCACCTCCGGTTGCTCAAGGGTTGCTAGAAATGGGCAATAAATGCTGGTCAGCAACGAAAAAAAAACGACAAACTGTAATTATTTCTTTAATGTTTAGTCGTGTGCTTCAGTCAACAGCAGCAAATGCAATTTGAAGCTCTCCAGTCCGCCGATGCAGAGGCGCTGTTAATGGAGCATGTTGTTGGTTGAGTCTGGTCCCAGCTTTGAACTGCAGGTTGGAGATTCAGTGGTTCCGATGCTGTTGTATTTTAATATTCGCAGTGTCAAATTAAATGGCGAATTCGGAGAAATAAGGTTTGGGGAAAATACACTATATTTAGCAGAGACACGAATAGACATTTGGAGATGCTAAAAGGTGAGTACAATGTGCCGTATGGGAGCGGCAGTGCCCACCGAGTGTACCCATCTCCTGGGTGGCAGATCCTGAATGAGTGCGGCACCGGTGAGCGGATACATGTCACCGATGAAAATAGATAAATTATTTCCAAGTGAAAAAGAATTGAATTATTAAACGCTAAAGATACAGATTGAGCATAACTATTGTTCAATGAACTTAATTATGAAAAAAAAAGTCGATGTTTGTGTAGTTAGGATTTTTAATTGTTTAATTCATGGTCTTTTTTAGTAGTTGTGAAGCTGAGCCCTGTGCTACAAGGTTTGCACACATCTTCACAAAAAGTGTTGGGCAAAGTTTTCAAACCGACGTTATCATTTTTGTAACTAACGAAGGTCTAACCCAGTTTTGTTTCTGTTGTATGGAACTTGTAGAACAATCGAGGACCCATTATTTTACCGTGTTTCTTTAGTGTGAGATAGAAGATAGAATAGCCGTACAACATGGAAATCCAATGGATGAATAGTGTCAATAATTGACCCCAGCTCAAGGCAGCTACTTTAGAAAATTCCGCCCTGTCCAGTGTAGCACTGCTCTTACCCAACCCAACCCACACCCAACTATCGATTGCTCATTAAATGTAAAGTCCTGAACGAGTCCCCACTTTCTCAAGCTCAACATCAGAAGACCAACAGCATAATTTTTAGTCCCAGCCCTTGACTTCCTTTCCGTGGCCATTTTTGGCTGAATCAGACCATTTGTAAACTTGATGCCCTGTTCAGCTCCGAGCTGAGCTATAATCTCTACATCCTAGACATGGCCAAGAGCTTTGTCCACTTTGGCTTTAGCTCTGCTGCTGTGCCAACATATCCCTTCTACATACCATTACCACCACCACATTTAACTATTCTAATACTTTTCTTGCTGGCTTCCTATCCTCCATAAACTTCAATTTGTTCAAAGTTTTGCTACGTGTTTCTATTCTGAATTAAATTACACTCAGCCATCCCCCTTGTCATTGCTGACCTACACTGCCTCCTGATTTCCTATAATAAATTCAGACCCTTGTTGTTTTTTAATATAAATTATGTCTCTGTCCCTCTCTTTGTAATGTTCTCCAGCCCTATATCCCTTCCTAAACACTCTACCTCTGACCCATGTCTTCTGTTGCCCCTAGCACCTCACCAATTCAGCTGCCTGAACCCCATGGAGATGCCTCTATAGATTTCTCCACTTTCCAACTTCTCTCCGTCTTTATAAAACAAATCTCAAGATCCTTTTCTTTCACCAAACATTGATTGCTCTTTCTAGTTACTATACTATTTGTTCCTTTTCTTTGTGCTTACTTGAGAAGTGCCTTGGGACATTTCATTAGGCGATAGCTGTGGCTCAGCTGGTGGTACTTCTACCTCTGATTCACGGGGTTGTGTGTTCATTCCCACAAAATCTAGATTGACCCACCCAGCTCTGTCCAAGGTGCCATTTATTTGAATGGGACATTAAACTGCGGTCTCATCATTCACTTCAGGTGGATATAAAAAAAATCCATGGTATCATTCATAGAAAAGCCGAGGTATTCTCTTCCCAGTGTCCTGAGCAGTATTAATCCCTCAATTGACATCACTAAAATAGATTATCTGGTTATTTAGGTTATTGTTGATTGGGGGCCTTGCTGTATACAAATTGGCTGCATGTTTCCTAAATTACAGCAATGACTACACTTGGCTGTAAAGCACTTTGGGATGCCCCAAGATTGTGAAAGGTGCTATATAAACACAAGTCTCAAATGGGGCTTGAATTCCCAAACTTCTGACTCAGAAGCAAGAATGCTACCACTGGATCAAGGTTGACAACACGTAATTGTTCAGACATCTGAAGAAGTAGGCATTCACCTTTGTAATTCAATGACAGTACCAGCTACACATTGTTTGAATTAAGGCCTTCCCTTTCCTTCAGTCTGTTGTATCGTGCAAACATTATAACGCCTGATGCCGAGGCACCAGGAACAGTTGCACACGTGCACTCAGTCTGCATTGCGGCTGCTGGCACATGCACGGTTAGGAGAAATCTGTTACCTGTGACAAACTGGCTCTTTTTCAATAGTTCTCAACTGCAGCTTCCCCCAACCCCATCCTACATAGTAAATTGCCTGATCTCGAATTGAAGCCTCCAGTTGCTCCCTTGAATAAGTTTGTAGCGTTAATGGTCAGTGTTGTGGTGATCTTCTCTGCCACTGTAAGGATTGGTCCTTGTGTCTGTATCACTGACTGCATCCACATGTGAGAAGTGCTCCCTCTAGTGTTGTGGTATCAATAGCTACAGCCTTGTGCAAAAGTGCCCAAATACAACCTGCATATATTTATTGACTCACTGTATTCTTGGAAAGTTAATGTATTGTTTTATCCTGTTGAATTTGAAAAGCCAATTAAACAATTGGCTTTGTAAAATAAGTTACTGCTTGCTCTTCTGAGAGAGATGTCATCACTGGCTGTGCCTTGATTCGAGGATGACGCCGACCCAAAGTCACGAGTTGCTGCCATGGGTCTTCATGTGACTGAGCAGGCTGTTTCCCGACCTGCATATTTTTGGGCACATGCGGCAGGAGGTCCCATGAGGTAGTGGGATCTGGAGTGCAGTATTTGCTTCCTCTTCTTTTACCACTCAGCCTCATCATTAAAACTTTGGGACTCGAAGCATGATGCAGCTTGATGAACAAGTTGTTGCCATTCTGAATGATTGGTAGCAAGCTCCTTCCAGTTGGTAAGGTCAATGCCACTATGCCTCAAGGAGAGCTTTAGACTGTGTTTAAAGAGTTTTCCTTGTCCTCCATGGATCATTGGCCATTTGAGAGTTGAGAGAACAGGACCTGGCGTGACAGACGGTTTTTGACCATCCGGACACAGTGTCTAGTCCATTGAAGTTGATTTTGTAGAAGTTTTGTCTGAATGCCTGTGGAGCTGGCTTAAAAAAAAGACACTAGTGCTTCTGCAATGGTCCTCCCACTGAATCCGGAGAATGCGGTGGAAGTATTGCTGATGGAATTTCTCTACTGCTCTTATGTGTCACTGATGCACAATCCAGGTCTCACTTCAGTACAGGAATGTGGTGACCACAACTGCCCTGTAGAACTTGTGTTGATTTGCCAGAAATCTTTGTTGTCAAACACTCACTGCCATAGTTTGTAGAAGGCTGAACTGGCGCAGCTGATGCAGTATTAGATCTTGTCAATGGCGGCCTTTTGTGAGAGGTGGCTGCTGAGGTATGGGAATGCTCAACATAGTCCACAGTGTCTCCTTCAGCATATATGGGAGGTGGAATATTTGGCTGACTAGGTGTGGGCTGATATGAGTTTTTTGGTGGTGTTCAAGGACAGGCCAAGTTTCTTTTATGCAGAATTGAAGATATCAAGAGTGATTTGAAAATCTGGTGCAGAGTGGGTAACAACACTGCAGCAATCCGCAAACTACAGATCACGTGTATCTATGGTGGTCAATTTAGTTTTGGCATGAAGCCGACCAAGGTTAAAGACCTTTTCATATAGATGATATTTAATACTGGGAGTCCAAGTTCAGCTCACAACCAATCTGGAAAATCTTCACACATCCAACTCAATTCCAAAATAGTGGAATCAAGCAGAACAACCCAAGGTCGTAAGTCAAGAAAGCAGCTTTCCATCAGCTCAAAGCTGATGCCCAGAGATAAATCCAGAAGATAAAGGACATGTACTGGGAAGAGAGAGCCTTAGAGATCCAACAGTATGATCATCATGACATGTGAAGCTTTTTTGGAGCCACCATGGCCATCTATAAACCAAGGTCAAATGGGGATCTCCTTCATTCATAGGATGATGTTTCTCCTCTTAAGGGTGACAACACCATCTGTCTATCTTGGAAAAAACATTTTGAATAACTCTTCAACTGTGATTCTAGCATGGTGGCTGTACACTCCAGGCTATTCCCCCAGTACCCTGTGGTAGAATTTATGGATGAACCACCATCGATGGGAGTTCTGCAACAAGCAATCAAGCAGATGAAAAACAACAACAGCCTGAGGCTCCAATGGTGTTCCAGCTGAGATCTTCAAAGCTGGTGGACTTCTGTTTATATCAATATTCCATGCAGTAATCCTATAGATTTGGGAAGAAAAAAGAGCTCCCCACCCCTTTTTCCTACAACTTCAGGAATGTGACAATTGTAACTATCGTCAAGAAGGGGGCAAATCACTCTGTGGAAACTATTGAGGGATTTTCCCTGCTATGGAAAAGAGGACAATACCAAGATGCAGTCTCCTGAATTGCTGCCTTCCTGTGGCTGAGGAAATCCTCCCAGAGCCCAGTGTAGCCTTAGACCTTTCAGAAGAACCTCTGACATGGTCTTTGTTGCCAGACAGATCCAAAAAAATATCAAGAGCAACACCAGGAACTCATTGCATTCATCAACCTGACCAAAATATTTGACTTAGTAAATCGTGAAGTTCTATGGACTGTGCTCCTAATATTTGGATGTCCAAGAAATTTAATCACAATTCTACAATTGTTTCATGATGATATGACTGCAACTGTCAAACGCGTGCCTTCAAAATCCAGACTCTGGTCAATCAAGGCTGTGTGATAGAGACCGCACCCCCAGCACCCCATACAAGACTATAGTGCAATCACATCCTTCCAATAATGTGGATTCCAATAAAAAGGATGTGATTGCACTAGAGAGAGTGCTGAGGAGATTTACCAGGATGTTGCCTGGGCTGGACAGTTTTAGTTATGAGGAGAGATTGTGTAGACTGGGGTTATTTTCCTTGGAGCAGAGGAGATTAAGGGGGGGACATGACTGAGGTGTATAAAATTATGAGGGGCAAAGATAGGGTAGACAGGAAGGAACTTTTCCCCTTGGTGGAGGGATCAATAACCAGGGGGCATAAATTTATGGTAAGGGGCAGGAGGTTTAGAGGGGATGTGAGGAAGAATTTTTTCACCCAGAGGGTGGTGGGAATCTGGAACTCACTGCCTGAAAGGGTGGTAGAGGCAGAAACCCTCATAACATTTAAGAAGTGTTTGGATGTGCACTTGCGATGTCATGGCGTACAAGGCTATGGGCCTAGTGCTGGAAAATGGGATTAGGATAGTTAGGTACTTGTTTGACCAGTGCAGACTCGATGGGCCGAAGGGCCTATTTCTGTGCTGTAGACCTCTATGACTAAGACCTGAAACCCGGCACCAAGCTGACGGGCTGCAGTGCTATCTGCCTTCCTGTATGCATCAGAGACATGGACAACGTACAACAGACACCTTAAATCTATAGAGAAATATCACCAGCGATGCCGCTGCAAAATGCCTCAAATTCAATGGCAGGATAGGTGCTCCAATATCAGTGTCCTCTCTCAGGCCAGTATCAAGGTACTGGTTATGGCTAATCAGCTACATTAGGTGGGCCACATCGTCCGCATGCCCGACATGGCCTTCCAAAGCAAGTTGCGTACTCCAAGCTTCGTCACGGCAAGCAGTTACTAGGAGGGCAGAGGAAACGTTTCAGGGACGTCCTCAAAGCCTCCCTGGAAAAAGTGCAACATCCCCATCGATGTGCGTGTAGTCTTGAGCAACAGGTTCTCAAACTGGAGAAGGAGCATCTGTGAATGTCTTCCACAGATCCACATGGAGGCCAAGTGCCAACAGCGGAAGGATCGTACCAAAATCTGAGCATCCCACCCACTCGTGTCATCAAACACAACCTATGGCAGAATGTGTGGATCCAGCATTGGACTTTTTAGTCGCCTCAGGACCCACAACTCCAGAGTGGAAGAAAGTCATTCTTGGTCCTGAGGGACTGCCGAAGAAGGAGAAAATACTATTTACAATCTACCTGATGGTGGCTATTTGCTTCATCAAAGATAACTGCCCCCTCTGAGAGAGATACTGCACATGTCACCAGTATTTGAAATTTGATTGCCTCTAGAATATTGATTTTTTTTTTTCCCCCTATCTCCTGTTCTTATTCCTGAAAGCAAAGTGCTGGTGCCTATGACACATTCTTGAGCAGTTAGTTGAGAGCAGACCAGTCAACCACACTAATTAACCTCTCGTTTGGAAATTTATTCTCTGCAGACAAGCCATGGCATGTCTACAAGAATTGTCATCAGCAGAATAGATATTAATATTAGTTGGCTATCTGCGGCAAGATGCTGAATTGTTTAGCATTCCTGATCATCTTGGATAAAAGTCAGGGATGTGACAATAGAGCATTATTGTATCAGTTTGAAATGGTCTTTGCATTGAGCATTGCTGAGAAAAGAGACCTGCTGTCAAATCTTTTTGCCTTGCACTCATTAGGGCAGACACAAGAGTGTCAAAGGGAGCAACAGTTTATACTGCATGAGAAAAGGGTGTTGATTAGTTGGCTCTGGTCGAGATGCTGCCATGGAGAATGCACCAGGGAGCTATTGTCCCCTATGCTTTTGTTTAATTCAAAAAAGGGCACAATGTCTGGACATGCTCCTTTTGCTTGCAAAGGACAGGTCCCTGCGTATGAGTATATGTAGCTTCTAGCAAGCATAAGTGAGCTACATTGCGAGACCAAATGATGGTCTTAAATTGAGTGTTAGTGTAACTCTTAGCATATTCAGGATTGTTCAGCAAATGCTGTCCACTTGTGGAACCAAACCTAACATTAGACATTATAGTCTGAGTTTTGAAAGCTGGTGGGGTACAGTCAGTACGCTGCCTGTTGCGAACAGCCAAAGGGACATGCTGTTTGATACAATCCGTAAGTCGTTGGGACATATGGCAATTAATGCCTCAACCAATATAATAGCTACAACTAATTTGTTATATCATTCTGGCATTTCATTTATGTTATGTGATAAAGATGGTAAACTGTATACTGTCTGGCACTCTGGTAATTACTTTGAGCTAACACAATAATGGCACTGGCAGTAATCTTAATGGAAATGTAATTTTCCAGGATGTTTTTGTTTGAGATGGGAAGGAAATCTTTGTCACCCCAACAGTCAAACAAAGGGAAACAATAATAGTCTGGGGATGAGGTTTTTGTCCAAAGCCTTCAGCCAGAATAAATGACGTGAGATGCTTTGGTCATATGATATCCTATGCAAGAGACATACATGTTATTGAAGTTTATTATCTCACTTTGCCACCAAATTGGGGGGAAGCGTTCTCTTTTCTCATTATGAAATCTGTAACAATCTTGAATAAAATAAATCAATAAAGATCTGGCACAATATTGATGTCTTCTGGCTGATATGACAACTCAGCAGTATTTATATCTTGATGTCACACATAGATCTTTCCATTTAACTATAAATAATTTGAAAAATAATATATTTGTAATAAAATTGTTATATGGATAAACTGTTGAAAGCATCCTTCATGCAGATAATTAATTCACTTATTGTGCAAGAAGGTAAGATTGACAAAATTGGTTTTTGAAGCAGCCAAATATATGCAACGATGGTGCTGTAATGTTCATCGGTCACCCATATTGAAATCAAGCAAATTATTAATTTTGAATTACTGGTGGAAACTGTTTTTAATTGCATGTAAAAGTTCAAATATTAGATGCCTCTAAGACACAGTTGCAGTTTACAGATCCATGCTATGAACTCTCTAAAGTTGTGAAACTCTACTATTTAGCTGGGAGAAACTTAACTAATCAATGGAGAATTTGTAAGTTTTGAGTACTTCGAAGTATTTTGTTTTAAAATGACCACTATTTCATTTTGGATTCTTCCATGCTGAAAATGTTTAAGCATCTTTAAACTTTACTCCTCTCTGAACCACAGCACTGAACATCTGACCTCAGAATCTGCTATGTTGAGCAATTGGACTTGTATGCTTGACATGAAGCTAAATTAAATGAGTGTTCATATTACCAATATAATTTATTTTGTATTTCATGAGTATAATTCTCCAGTTAGCTACTAAACAGCATTACCATGCAAAATGTCATTTGTGATGGTATTAATAACGTTATTAAGCAAAATAAGGATTTTTGATTTCCATAACAGGGCCAACTTGTCAATGGTTATGTTATGCCATTTTTAATATTTAGCTGACAGATGTGATTTCCACCTTTTCAATTTGTTGACATCCCTTTCCCTTCCCTTCCCTGTCCGTCCCAGCACCTCAGATGGTCACAACGCCTCACACTACCCAATAGTGTTAGCATGGATTTACCCTTTACCCTGGAGATTGTCTCCAGCGCCTATTGGACTGAGGCCTTCCGAAGCGTAATGGCTATCAGAGCATACATATCTATTACTATATGAGCTGCCGATTCACCTGCTGTGTCATGAATGCTATGTGATTTCAGATACAGAACCTTTAATCCAGTATTTTTACTACTTTTGTAACCTCTATCTGCTGGTGCACTCTTAGGTTTGTACACTCTGTCCCTTCCTGCCACACCTGTATTATTTCCCTTATTGCTACCTTGCTCTCTTGCCTTTTCTTCTCAACTTAATTTACGACTTCTTCTCAATCCTGATCCCTCGCCCCCACTATTTAGTTTAAAGCCCTCTCTACGGCCCTGTTTATACAACCTGATAGAACACTGGTCCCACCACAGTTCATGAAGACCATCCTGATGGTACACTTCCCACTTTCCCCATTACTGGTGCCAGTGCCCCACGAACCAAAATTCATTTCTCCCACACCAATCTTTGAGCCATACGTTTAACTCTAACCTTATTTACCCTATGTCGATTTGCCTGTGGCTCGGGTAATAATCCAGAGATTATTACCTTTGAGGCCCTCCTTTTTAATTTAGCCCCTAGTTGCTCATACTCCCTCAGTAGAACCTCTTTCTTTGCTTTACCTATGTTGTTGGCAGCCATGTGGACCACGACCACTGGATCCTCCCCATCCCGCTGCAAGTTCCTCTCCAGAGCAGATGTCCCGAACCCTGGCACTGGGCAGGCAACACAGCCGCCTGGCTCTTGCTCTAGGTTGCAGAGAACTGTGTCTATCCCCTCCCCCCGACAATGCTGTATCCCCTACTACCACTATATTCCTGTTAACTCCCCCTGCTTGAATGGCTTCCTGTACCATGGTGTCATGATCAGTTTGCTCATCCACTTTCATCCATGCAGGTTGCAAGAACCTGGAATCTGTTAGACAATTGCAAAGTCTGAGGCTCCTCCACTTCTACATTCTAGGTCCCCATACCTGCGTCACTTGTAGTCACACCCTCCTGTCCAAGACCATGGACCTTTTTAGAATTATACAATATACTAACTGATACAGATGAAGTAGATCCATAGCAATAAAGATAAGCCAAAATGTTCAAATATTCATGACAGTCTTTTCGTGAAATGAGTGACCTGCACTTGGAATAGTATTCTGGGTAGTGTATTGGACATGAAAATCTTAAACTCAATCAAGATACAAGTAACTGATGTGACTGTTAATTTTTTCATACCTGAATTGTTGAGTTAAGAAAAGCCAAACAGCTTCTTTTATCTGTGTTTATTTTGTCTTTTTCTCAGAAGAATAACTGCTTCATTTCCCTGATGTTTTAGAGGATGGGTTCTTGCGTGCAGTAAGTCATCCTTATCCTATCAATGGGCTTGCGTGTCTTTAGTCCAGAAGCCAAAAATAGGTTTCTTTCCTTTGGTGCCCAAAATTATAACAATATGTCATTAAAAAAACAGATTTCAACTTTGTAGAAGTGTTTTGTCCTGAGAATTACTACTTTTTCCCCCTGCAACATTTACTACAACACTCCACCCTGTTCTCTTGCCCACATGTCTGTCCTTGGCTTGCTGCATTGTTCCAGTGAAGCCCAACGCAAACTGGAGGAACAGCACCTCATCTTCCGACTAGGCACTTTACAGCCTTCCGGGCTGAATATTGAATTCAACAGCTTTAGATCTTAAACTCCCCCTCCCCCCATCCCCACCCCGTTTCTTCCCCCTCCCTTTTTTTTTCAATAATTTATATAGATTCTTCTTTTCCCACCTATTTCCATTATTTTTAAATCTACAACGAATACTTTGTTAGTCTTTCCACCCCACCCCCACTAGAGCTGTACCTTGAGTATCCTGCCATCCATTCTTAATTAGCACTTTTCTTAGATAATATCACCACCTTCAACACCTCTTTGATCCTTTTGTCTGTGACATCTTTTGATTATCTGCTCCTATCATTGCTTGCTTATCCCCACAACCACCCCACCCTCAACTTCTGTCTCCCCCCGCCCCCCACCTTAGACCAGCTTATATTTCACCTCACTCCTAACTATACTTCAGTTCTGCCGAAGGGTCATGAGGACTCGAAACGTCAACTGTAATCTTCTCCACCGATGCTGCCAGACCTGCTGAGTTTTTCCAGGTAATTCTGTTTTTGTTTTGGATTTCCAGCATCCGCAGTAGCTTTTAGCTTTTTGTTTTTAACATTTACTACTTGTTTGTTCCGATATAGGTTGGATGTAATTTCCAAAAGGAGCTCATATTTATAACAAAGGACTTTGCAATCCTTTTTTAAAAATGTTGGTAGGTGCTCTGTATGTTTTTGCAATAAATTTTTCTTCTTAGTACATTTTCCACCCACTGTCTAATTTAATCATCACTTGTTTTTCAACTGCATGCAACATAATTAAATGCCCAACAAACGAATCACTTGAAACACTGAAGACTTAAGTAGAATTAATTGTCCGCAGCATAATGTGGATTGATATTGTTACATAGTTAGCACATTGTGAAATTTTCTGTAGCAGTATTTTATTTTATGAATTGAACTATTGCCAGCATTTTGGTTGTCATTCTCCACGTTCAGTGTCCTTCAAAGAAAGGATTGTTTGAAATGAAAATACTAACATCTTAAAATCACAGAAAATATCAAGCAAAGTTTTCATTGGTGAAAACGAATGTCTCAGAATAGGCAGAAGTATTTTTTTTCTTTGCTCAGGTTTACAGTTTAAACTTAGGAGCTACTATCAGGTCTTTGAAAATGGTAAAGGCAATCTATCCATTCAGAATTTTTCAGATCGCATTATACTTTCAGTCATAATGTCTAGAATATTACAATACTTTTTGGATCACTTAACTCTGATAATTCGATGTGAAGTTTAAGATAATAGTTTTTGAGGAGCATGTGAACAAAATAGTGGAACACTACCATTTACTGAGAGGAAAATACATTGATAGTATAGTTAACTTGATCTACAGAATGTGGAATTAGATATTAAAATTTGCATGCTGATTTCGTCATTTTGAATTCACTTTCAGGGCATTTCAAGTTGTTATATTTTTCTCTCTCTCTTCTAATCTGCATAGTTGCATTAGCCTAAATACTACTATGAAAATACTTAAGGTGCACAAAACCCTAAGAACAAAAGAAATATGTTCAACAAAGGATGAGCAGTAGAATTTTACAAGTATATTTGAAGAACTTTTGCATTCTGTATGCTGTGCAATAGCTCTTGTCCCAAGGAATGAATTTCAAGTTTTAGAGGAGGGAATACAGTGCCAGGAAGCAATGGGATATAGATTTATACACAGATGGCACAGGAGTTTGGAGTCTGGAACAAACTTCCTGAAAGGGTGGTGGAGGCAGGTTTGATCGAGGTATTCAAAAGGGAATTGGATTGCTACCTGAAAAGAGAGAATGTGCAAGGTTATGGGGATAAGATGGGAGTGGGATTAGGTGGAATGCTCTTTCAGAGAGCCAGTGCAGACTCGATGGGCCAAATGGCCTCTTTCTGCACTGTAAAGATACTGTGATTCTGGAATTGACTGCCTGTTATACACGTATTGAGATTTTTCTAAATTGTGAGAAGATGTTTAATGGGTGACCAGTCCAATATCACCAGTTTTTCAGCATTGCCAAAAGTTCAAGTTACATCCACAGTGTGTTACTGATTCGTTTTGTGCTGGTGTGGGAGGGAACAACTGTACTTCTTTAAAAGGAAGTAAAATTTGCCCTATCTGATTTTAAGCACTTCTTGGGGGCTAGTTATAGATCAGTATCAGCATGTATGATGGAGGGAGATCCATAGAGAGAAAACCAAAAGTTAGGACCTTCTTATCCCCTTTCCTATTGTTTAGGCTTTATTTTTAAGTTAACATGGATCTCAAAAAGCATTGTACAATCATGGAACGATAAGTGAATTTCTCTGATCTAAGCCACTTAAGGAAATATTTTCTACCTTCCATTAGTTTCCTCCTAAGTTATTGAAAATATCCTGCACCTTTCAGAACTCAACAATTCCAGTTCCTCTGATGACTTATTCAGTTAAATCAATGAGTTGTGAGCCAGCAGACTCAAATTCTCAAGGAAAATGTTCAAATGTTGAGGGATGCTTGTTCTAATTGAAAAGCCTGCGTACACTTGTTATCTTGCCACGCACATAAAGAATGAAAGATGATCACACATGTGGGGCTGTACCCCAATAAAGGAGTCTTCAGGAGAGATAGAGGAGAAAAAGTACATATGAAGAAATCAGCATGTTTCATATGACTTGTTTTGTCTCTAGTAGCTGCAAACCTGGTATTGACCTCATTGTGTAGTCACCAGTAATCTGTATGCATGTAGTAATTACTATTGCATGTTGACCTCCAACAACCTAGTCCTGATTTTTCTTTACTGGCACTAAGCGGATTACAGAAGAAAGCTTAAAAACCCCAGGGGCAAAAGTCAACAGCTTTCTGGTCAATTCTTCTTAATTTATTTTAGAATGAATGGCATATAATTGTGCATCTTTCAAAAATCTGAAAGGATAAATTGTGTTTACTACTTTGAAACCTGGCAGTATCTATAAAAAACTTAACTGCAAATAAGACCATCAAAATATATTCTTGTTTTCTTTGAAATCATCAATTAATTCTAAGAGATTAACAAGTAGTGCTAATTTTGCCAGATTGATAAAGTGCTAATGTTATTCACATTTCCTGAGTCACTTACATAATTATTTACCCGGGCAGGTGTAGAGAGCAGAATAGTGGCATGAGCAGAAAATTATAAATCATTTTATAAATAGGTGCACAGAGTACTAAAGCAAGGAAGTTATGATAAACCTATATAAAAACACTGGTTCGACCTCAACTGGTGTACTGTCTCCAGTTCTTGGCACCACACTTTAGGAAGGATATGAAGGCTTTAGAGAGGGTGCAGAAAAGATTCATGAAAATGGTTTCAGGGATGAGGAACTTTAGTTACTCTGGATAAACTGGGGCTGCTTTCCTTAGAGAAGAGGAGATTTGATAGAGGTGTTCAAAAACATGAGCAGAGGAGATAGGGAGAAAGTGTTTCCATTGGCTGAAGGATCGAGTATCAGAAGATTTAAGGTGATTGGCAAAAGAAGCAAAGGTGATATGGGGGAAAAACCTTTTACGTAGCGAGTGGTTAGAATCTGGAATGCACAGCCTGGTAAATGTGGTGAATGATGATTCAATTAAGGCCTTTAAAAGAGAATTTACTAAAGGGAAAAGGGCAGTGCGAGTTGTTTCTGAGAGCTGGCA
This sequence comes from Cetorhinus maximus, assembly GCF_964194155.1. Taxonomy (NCBI): domain Eukaryota; kingdom Metazoa; phylum Chordata; class Chondrichthyes; order Lamniformes; family Cetorhinidae; genus Cetorhinus; species Cetorhinus maximus. Next base: position 46,936,306 of record NC_135897.1, on the reverse strand, counting down.
CGGAATTGACGGGCTGAATGGCCTTTTTCTGTGTTCTAACCATTCTATGACTCTGTGTGCTGGTGAAATTCAAAAATACTGGGTAATTAAAAGAAAATGGTCTAATGTGACAAAAATTCTGAAAATCTTTAAGAGGACTCAAAATGTATGAAAGTGTCAGCTGTGGCTCAGTTGATAGTCTATCAACTGAGACAGAAGGTTGTGGGTTCAAGTTCCACTCCAGAAACAAAAATCAAGGCTGACACTCCAAAGCTGCACTGTTGGTGGTGTTACTTTTTAGATGAGTTGTTAAACTGCAGCCCTGTCTGTCCCCTCAGATGTAGAAGGTCCCATAGCACTTTGGGGATTACTCCCCTGCTCTTCATCAGTGTCCTGGCCAATATTTATTGCTCAATCAATGTCACATAAACAGATTATCTGGTCATTATCACACTATTGTTTATGGGAGCTTCCTGTGTGCTAATTGGCTGCCGCTTTTCCTAAATTACAGCAATGACAACACTTTTCAAAAAAAACTTGATCTACTGTAAAGCACTTTGGGGCATCCTGTAGTCATGGAAGATGCTATATTAATGCAAACCTTTCTCTTTATCTCAACAATTAGTAGCCCTTGGTAAAGCTAAAGAAGCAGAAGATTAAGAAGCGAGAGAAAAACTAAAGGGAAAGGAAACCCAATATATAGGCCTGATTCTGCAGGTAAGTAATGGAGCAGCCCAGCACCTGCTTAATACTGAAGTGGAGGTAATGCTCTATATGGTAGTTGCAAAGAGGAATTGTGCTACTGCCCCATAAACACTGCAGCATGCCCGGAAGGAGGTGGTGGCAGGCTAAAGCTACAACTGAGCAGTTTTGTCACTGGCTGTTATTGGTGTGTATCAACTTTGTTTCTAGAACCATAGAATTGTACAGCACAGAAGGCGGCTATCTGGCCCATTGTACCTGTGCCACCTCTTTTAAAAGAGCCCTTCAATTTGCCCCACTCCCCTGCTCTTTCTACATACCCCTGCAATTTTTTTTCCTTCAGGGGAAGGTGGTGGCATAGTATTCCAGAGACTCAGAGTTGTGCTCTGAGGACCTGGGTTCGAATCCCACCACAGCAGATAATTCAATAAAAATTTGGAATTAAAAGTCCGATGATGACCACAAAACCATTATCAATTGTCGTAAAAACCCACCTGATTCACTAATACCCTTTAGGGAAGCAAATCTGCTGTACTTATTTGGTCTGGCCTACATGTGACTCCAGACCCACAGCAATGTGGCTGACTCTTAACTGCCCTCTGAACAAGGGCAATTAGAGATGGGCAATGAATGCTGGCCGAACCAGCAACGCCCAATTCCCATGACCGAATAATTTAAAATTCTCCAACTCCCTTTGAAAGTTACTGTTAAATCTGCTTCAGCCACCTTACAGGCATGCATTCTAGATCATAACTCACTGCATTATTTTTTTCATGTCACCTCTGCTCAATGTGACATTGCAAGTTTAGTTACATTAGAACAAAAGAAATAGGAACAGTAGACCATTCGGCCCCTCGAGCCTGCTCCACCATTCAATAAGATCACGGCTGATCTGCTTGTGTTTCGATTTCCATATTCCCATCTAACCCCATGATTCCCATGCCTAACTAGAATCTATCTACCTCTACCTTAAAAATATTCAATGAACCCGCGTCCACCACCACCTGAGGCAGAGAGTTCCGAAGTTGCACGATCCTCTGAGGGAAAAAATTCTCCTCATCCCTGTCCTAAAAGGGTGTCCCCTAATTTTAAAACAGCATCCCCTAGTTCTGGATTCACCCACAAGAGGAAACATCCTTTCGACATCCACCTTGTTAAGGCCGTTCAGGATCTTGTATACTTCAATCAAATCAAATCTCTTCTAAACTCCAGTGGAAGTAAGCCCAGTCTGTTCAACCTTTTGGTTGACAGTTTGGTTGGTTGTCTGGCTGATTATTACATCCAAAAGTTTTCTTTTGTGCACTACCAGTTAAAGTGTAACACACTGTGATTGAGTTACTTTTGAAGAACTATTCTGCACAATTGTTATGAAGCCTTCACACATGTCCATGACGTTGGGCTTGCTTTTACAACCTACCTTCAGAGTTGGATCCTTTGCACCATATGCCCAAAACGAGGCATATTCACCTCTGTCTGCAGAGGCGGATACAAAACACCTCTCATGAAGCCTAACTTGCCTAACGTTCCCTTGTTGGCCCTCAGATAGGGGATTCCCTGTGGGAAACTCATTGAGACAATTTATAGTGCTGGGGACCAAAGAAAAAGAATTGACAAAGGCTTGTGGGAACCGAAGTGCCAGCAGAGAAAGAAGAGTTTTTCTTTGGACCTTTTAAATTTGCTTCATTTTACTACAGGACAGTTAGCAAACTCTGGTTGTTGATTTATATGCATGATTGCAACAAGTGATGTGTGCCTTAAATCCAATGAAGATAGGCCAGAAAATGATTCTGAAGATGCTATAGCAGCAATTCTGTTACTGTCAAATAATTTGCAAACACCTGTTTCAGTTTAAGCTTTCCAGCTTTGAATTATGCATCATGTGCAAAAAGGGTGGAGGCCTGGTGTTGTGGGGCTCCACTCCTAGTTCTATGCTGTAAAGCCCAGTAATTATAGGCTGAGGAAGATTAGCCTCACTGGCTTTTACCTTGAAATGATGGCAGAAGTCACACTAGAAATATTTTACAAAAGGTACAAAGTGCAGCCCACCTCCTTTGTTATATTCTAGCCACAAATCAATGACCTAAGTAGAAAAAAATAATTCCTCCTATGCTTCTAAGGAGGAAACAGGGAGAAATGTTATCCAATATTTATAAATCGTTCAAATGATCCATATTCATAGCAGTCAGTAAAATAAGCAGGTGCACACAGTGTGATTTTTTATTAAAATTAAATGTGTCCCCATATTCTATCTTTTTATTGTCTTTGTGGTAATATTTCATTAGATGTGATAAAGCTTTAATATATTTAACTGGAGCAGCTACATTTCCTGATAAATGTCCCTGAAAGATATCCGATTAGTGATATTATAAGTAAGTGCCTTTAAATTTGTTTTTGCATGCAGTGTTCTTATATAAAATAAATGTAAATAGAGAGTTCCTTTGTATGTCACAGAAGACAAAGTAAACATTATGCACAATTGAACAGCTGGTGAAGATTATATTTTAATTTGCTTTATTTTATGATTATTCATAAAATGGTGTTTATTACCAAGTTGGCTCTGTTCTTATCTATTAATTGTAGCCAGAAAACCAAGTGCAGTGGCTTCTCTTCATGCTCCTGGACCATTACCTCAGGTCTCCCACAAGGATCTATCATTTTCCCCTTCCTATTTCTCATCTACACGCTGTCCCTCGGCACCACCATCCAAAAATAGATCATCAGTTTTCACATTTACTATGATGACACCCAGCTCTACCTCACCACCACTTTTCACGACTCATGCACTGCCGCTAAATTGTCAGACTGCTTGTCTGACACCCAGTACTGGATGAACAGTAATGTTCTCCAATTAAACATTCAGTTTCTACATTCCCTAGCTACTGAAACCATGCCTCTTCCTGGCAACAGTCTGAGAGCAAACCAGACTGTTTGTTTGCGACTTTGATGTCGTATTTAACCCTAAAATGAGCTTCTGATCACACATCTGTGCCATCACTAAGACCGACTATTTCCAGCTCCATAACATCGCCTGACTCCGTCCCAGCCTCAATTCATCTGCAGCCGAAACCCTAATTCATAACTGCACTACCTCTAGACTTGTTTATTCAAAGCACTCCTTGCTGGTCTCCCATATTCTATCCTCTAAACTTGAGGTCATCCAAAACACTGCTGCCTCTGTCTTATCTCGCACCAAGTCCTATTCCCCTATCACCCCTGTGCTTACTGACCTACATTGTCTTCTGGTTAAGCAATATTTCAGTTTTTAAATTCTAATCCTTGTTTTCAAATCCTTTCATGGCCTTTCTCTCTCTCTAATCTCCTCCAGCCCCACACCCTCTGAGATATACATGCTTTTCTAATTCTGGTCCTTGAGCATTCCCGATTTTAATTACTCCACTATTGATGACTGCGCCTTAAGTTGCCTAGGCCCTAAACTCTGGAATTCCAACCTTACGCCACTTTGTCTCTCTACCTCTCTTTCCTCATTTAAAAAGATCTTTAAACCCAGCTTTTTGACCAAGCTTTTGGCCATCTGCTCTAATATTATCTTGTTTGACTCAGTGTCAAATTTTGCTTTAAAACACTCCTGTGAAGTGCTTTACTATGTTAAAGGCGCTCTATGAATATAAGTTGTTGCTTTTGTTGTTGGAGTGGTAGATCTAAACATGATTAGTGCACGTGTGGAATTTGACCCTGTGCAGAACGGCAACTTGACCCTGTGCAGAACAGCAACATGTGGATGAGGAACAGGTATGACTGCTCTTGAGGGATTCTGGAGGGAATAGTGGGAAGAGATGGCATTGTTGCAAATACTGTGGATAGGTAGGAGTGGAATCAAGCAAGGGAATCTCACTGAGTTGTACCACAGGGGGGAGATGTTGGATGAAGATGGGGTGGCTGACTATGTCAAAGGCTGTAGAAGGGAGGTGGGAAAATACACCACAGTCACTAGAGGATGTCATTTGTGATTTTGATTAGGGTCGTTGCTGTATCCCTCTACCAGAGGTCATTTGTCATCTATTAACTTAAACACAGGGCAAAGTTGAGCCTAGTTCTGCCCAAATACTGGTATTTCCGAACAGGATTCACCTGATAGCAATCAGGAACAGGAACTTTGTTTCACGTGTACATTTTTTTTGTCCTATTCCTCACCCAGCATTCCAGCCCAGGCCCTAATGCAGTCCATGCAAGAAATATCTGGGCCTTTCTGACTTGCAGGGCTTAAGGCTAAAAACAAAAAGATAAAAACAAAAAACTGCGGAAGTTGGAAATCCAAAACAAAAACAGAAAAAGAAATACCTGGAAAAACTCAGGAGGTCTGGCAGCATCGGCGGAGAAGAGAAGTGTTGACGTTTTGAGTCCTCATGACCCTTCAACAGAACTGAGTAAAATTAGGAGAGGGGTGAAATATAAGCTGGTTTAAGGTGGGGGGGTGGGTGTGGTTGTAGGGACAAGCAAGCAGTGATAGGAGCAGATAATCAAAAGATGTCACAGACAAAAGAGCAAAGAGGTGTTGACGGTGGTGATATTATCTAAACAAACGTGCTAATTAAGAATGGATGGCAGGACACACAAGGTACAGCTCTAGTGGGGGTGGGGTGGAAAGACTAACAGGGCATAAAAGGTATAGATTTAAAAATAATGAAAATAGGTGGGAAAAGAAAAATCTATATAAATTATTGGAAAAAACAAAAGGAAGGGGGAAGAAACGGAAAGGGGGTGGAGATGGAGGAGGGAGTTCAAGATCTAAAGTTGTTGAATTCAATATTCAGTCCGGAAGGCTGTAAAGTGCCTAGTCGGAAGATGAGGTGCTGTTCCACCAGTTTGCGTTGGGCTTCACTGGAACAATGCAGCAAGCCAAGGACAGACATGTGGGCAAGAGAGCAGGGTGGTGTGATAAAATGGCAAGCGACAGGGAGGTTTGGGTCTTTCTTGCGGACAGACCACAGGTGTTCTGCAAAGCGGTCGCCCAGTTTACGTTTGGTCTCTCCAATGTAGAGGAGACCGCATTGGGAGCAACGAATGCAGTAGTCTAAGTTTAAGGCTGCCTTGCTTGAAGGAAAAAAAGGAAGAAAAATTGGTGCTGCTTTGGTTGCAACAGAGAATATTACAGGGTGAGTTGATAGATATTTAAAAATATGAAGGGACAGGACTGTTAGGTAGAATCTTACTGTTAGAGGAAACAGATTAAATGACATTTAGAAAAGAGCATTGGAAAAACTTTTACACACAGCATTGAGACATTCTGAGATGTAGTAACAAAGTTATCGATTGAAGCTGATACCATGGCTTGGATTTTCAATCCTGAGGCAGGTGTGCAGATTTGGGAAATTTCCCGACTTGGCAGAAACTGCCGTGAATGACTGGATTTTCGCTGTAGGGGGTGGGGGGCAGGATGGAACTGGGCCCGCCAAGCCCGGAAGCATTAGTGAAATGGAGGCGGGTCCTGTGACTCTGGTGCAGTATAAAAGGCCAACCTGTAAGGGGCTCCTGCTATGAGGAAGGAAGTGAAGACTTCGATCAAGACTCAAGTGAGCACTAAACTGTAGTAGTTGTCCAACTGGTTGCTGACACTGGAAGAGATGGCCTATCATGGGCCTTCCATAGGAAAATATAGACATTGCTGCTGCCTACTTACCTATGAAGGAGCACACTCCACAAAGTTAGGGCTGGAAAAGCTTCACAAGATGCAGCCCATGGAGATGACAGTTTCTTGGCACTGTCAACTGCATTAACTCAGATTACCATAATGCCTCAGGGGATGACTGCTAGACACCACATGCAGAATCTTTGCCCTTCCACCTACCCCCTTTCCACCCATCTCTGAGGCCATGCAACTGAGCCTTGGTTCACAGCTGCAAACTGTCATGGCAGACCGGTGTGACTCAGCAGGAGCAGGCCAGTGGGGTAGTTTGTGTTCAGGAGCACAGCTTGCTATCTTGGAGCGACAGGAACAGATGCCAGGCCAGCCTGCATTTATGCAGACCATTGCTGAGCCAGAATGTCACAAAGGAGGCCAAGTGGGGAAGTAGTGGGTGGGGCGGTGCCTCACTTCAGCGACCAGGACCTCGAGTTCCTGGCTGAGAAGGTACAGCGATGCCGGCGCACATTGTACCTGAATGACTGACAGAACTTGCCCACAGTCAACAAGAGGGCATGGCAGAAGCCTCTGCATGACCACAACAGGGAACCATGGCAGACCTTGGATACAGTGCAGGAAGAGATTCCAGAACCTGCTGCGCTCTGGTAAGGTGAGTTGTTCATCAGAAGCGCACAGGTCCAAGTGATAGTTCACATCTGAATGCTACATAAATGATGAGAGACCTGGCACATACCTCTCCTATATCATGAAGGCTTGTTTGTCCAAACCGCTCCTGTAAGCGTACACTGTAATGGGTAGAAATGTGAATGTTGATTGTGATGCACTGCCATATTCAAGAACTTGGCCCCTGGTGGCACTCTGTAATAGGGTTAAAACATCATCACTCTGTATATTGTATTTGCTAGACAAGAGGGCCCACAAGCCAGGAAGATAGTCTTGACTATGGGTGCATCTGCAAGGCTATGGGCAATAGGAAACGTTGGGGAGACTGCCATGGAGGTAGCTAGGGCGCCTGCCCAACTCATTCTCAGGGATGGAGAATCGCCTGCAGCAAGTGCTAAAGGTGGTGGTAGAGGCGTTTTGGAACATGGTGGTAATGGTGGAGGTGATCCTGTTAGTTCACTGAGCACAAGGGGACATTGGTATGAGAGGGAGTGCAGTTGTTGGGCTGCATGATAAGAGCACCATAATTCTGGCTAAAGGCAATGGCGTGTATCAGAGCGGTGTATCAGAGCATGCTCTCACAATGTAAAGGAGTACATCTCATTACCTCCTTTTGTGTTTCACACAGGTCCCAGACCCACTCGCTCATGCCCACCGGACTACCTCATCCCTCAGGCATCGGGAGGAGGAAGAACTGTCCAAGGAGTCAGCGTCACATCTGACTATCCCACTCTTCACCAACTCAGATACCAGTACATCCCTGAGGCAATGCAAGCTCACGCACTGTGAGTGGAGGAGTCCATCACTGTGATGAGCTCCTCAATGTCTCGGGGGCTCAACCACATGAGCTCTGGCCATGTGAGAATGGCCAATCTCATTAGACACATGCAGCATCCCTCAGAGTGGATGCAAGGGCAGCGTAACTCCCTGCAAAGGGTGCAGGGCTCATTCAGCACACTGGAACAGTCTGCTCAGAGTATGAGCATTGACATCCCTAGAATACATGAGGAGCTGCATTCCCTTAACAGGACAGTCGCACTGGTGGCACAGTGGTTGCTGGAATGGACGACTGCTGCATCCCAGCAGCCAGCCCCATTGAACTGAACTGAAGTCCAACCTAGGGTTGTGGAGGTTAGTGAGGAGGGGAAGGTTCTGAGAGTAGCTCAGCACCCTCATCATCTTCTAATTCCTCATCAACTCTGCCAGAGCCTCCATCTGCTCTACTTGTCCCAGTGAAAATGGCTGCCCCTGCAGAAATGCCGAGGCTGTAGTCTGAGGTAGGTCCCCAACTGGTCCCTGCATGACGAGGCCAGCCACCTTGCCATATAAAATGAGAGTTGAGCAGGCTGCCTCCACCTCCTCCAAGGCAACATGGGGGGCACAGTGTAGGAGCATTCACGAGCACAGGGATCCATGTCATCTTGAACACTGAGTTCACCATGGTTTCACTTCACATCACTTTGTTAACATCACAATTAAGTACATTGTAAATACACATCACTATTGTCTAAAATGGTGTGGTCTGTTTTGTACATTAATATCGTCCAATGAGAATGTTTATAGAATGAATGAGGTTCTTATCATTGGCACTGAAGACTGCATGCTGAAGTCCATCTTTCATCGAGACCATCAGGATTAATGGTGTGGCCATGCATGTCCTGCAGTGGAAGGCTGTTTTCTTCTTCAGACTTTTAGATAAGGTAGTAGTCCAAGGATTGCAGATTGAGTTGCACCTTGCAGCATTTCTTGTCCATCAATGATTGATCCTCCCTTTAAAGACAATGATCAGACTCAATGATCAAATCCAATTTGAGGTGTGCTTCAACCATGAGTGCTGATTCAAAGGCAGTCACCTGCACATGATTGTTACAGTGACTCAAATAGATTTCCACAGGTCAGGATGCCATGTATGCTCCAGAGAAACTTGTGTGGTTTCCCCACGTTTGAAGCCTTTGTCTTCTAGGTGGTAGAGGCTGTGGATTCGCAGGGAGCTGAGGTGTTTAGCAGTGTTGCATGTTGTACATGTTGCACACTCCTGAAACTGGATGTTGGTGATGGATAGATACTGTATAAGCTAGTTGAAGGGGTGGCGAACACACGTGTGGCAACACGCTGTGTAATGTGTGTTAACTGTAGTACTGTTGGCACATACAAACATATCTGAAGGTCATGGGTGTATAGTCATTCTTCCTACTGGCACTCTTGGCATAATGGGCATGGTTTGACTTGGCACAAGGCGTTTTCTCCAGTTCTATGATGGCACTAACATATATCTGCACGGTGCCAGTTGTGAAGGACTTCTCAAGGTATATTTGTACACTGTTGTGGCCAAAGGTTTTGATGGACATGGTTTCAGCCATGTTAATGGCACTGACTTTAATTATGTGTTGTTGGTTTTCTCTTTTGTTGGGGATGGGCATTTCCCCGAGGAACTGTGACTTACATGTTAAAGTTTAATTATGCTCACCAGGGACTGGCTTGTACTTGGTGACTTATCAAGAGCTGAGGAAAATCTGCTCTGTATTAAGAGGCTTCTGGTGATGATTCCCTCCTGTAAAGAATCATCTATGCTTACATGAGCCTGCTCCTCAGCTGTGTAGAGGTTCCCTTTTTTCCTCAGAGACCCTCCCCACACAAGTTCATGACACCATATTCCCAAGTGTATGGCTTGAACAGAATGACCAGCGAGACAAGTTTCTTCTGATAATTCACAATTACTTTACTGAATCACCCACAACCCCACAGTACAAAACCCAAAATTTAAAACAACCCATTCCCAGTACCCGACACAAAGTCACTACGACTCGGTTAAAACTTACAAAAACACAGGCAAAACGCCACGTCCTGTCCTGAAACCTTAAGGGAAAAAGCCCTCAGACCAATATCACCAAGATATGGCTGAAACAAGTTACAAGGTACCGGCAAAAAAAAGTTTTCACCCCAAACCTTCACAAAACCCTCAGACCAATATCACTACGATTTGGCTGAAAATCACAATCCTGAACATGGCTGGTCTGTCCAGTGTTGACCGTAGGCCTGAGTCAAGGTGACCAAACTCGACCCTTCTTCTGACTGCAGTGCCAAACCCTTTGCTCTTGTCCTTTTTATGATGATCCTTATGGAAATATCATGAACAGATTTCCTGGTTAATGCTTAGCAACTTCTTTGATCCTTCAAGTCTGTTTCAGACAGACCTACTCAGTGCTGATGTTGTTTCCACAACTGAAAACAAGGAATCCCACCAAGGGTGAAGTATCCCTTGCTCCAAAGCTGACCTTTATGGGAAAGGTTTCTCTCCTTCTGTGACAGGAGTGAATAGATGTTGTCTGGAGCCATTTGGTTGTAACAATGGCCTCCTTCATTTCTTAATTAGATTACATGATGGTGGTTATCCTGTATTCACTGCTGTGATGTCTTAAATTCCAGTTCTTTTAATAGTATCAGTTCTGTTGTGATGTTGGAATGTCTGAGATTAACCCCCGCCCCACAATGTAGCCTGCCTCGGTGTGTTTTATTTTGAGGCTGGGCTTTCATTCACAGTACTTGTGTCTATGGGGGTATTGGGGTTCTTTCATCACATTTTATACAGCCCAGTCGCAGGAGATTCTGATCCCACAGCTGGTCTGCCATTGCCGCCCTCTCCTCTTCCTCCTCCATGTCATGTCCATTTAACCTGGACTGGGCCGCCGCCTCCTGCTTCATCTTCCTGATTGCCATCTGCCTCATAGGGCCGGCTTCTGTCCCCTCTGGTTGTAGGTCCCTCTGCTGTGCCATATTGTGGAACACGTAGCACACAATGGCTATTCTGAAGACTTTGCAGGGAATACTGTAATGATCCTCCAGACTGGTCAAGGCACATAGAGCACATCTTCAAGATGCCAATAGCCTCCTCAATTGTTCTGTGGGTCAGTACATGGCTGTTGCACTGCCTTTTGGGCTGTGTGTGTGGCTACCTAAAGGGGGTTATCAGCCACTTCCTTAAGGGGTACCCTTGTCCCCCAGAAGCTAATCATGGACGTATGTTGGGGTCTGATAAAGCTAAGGCAACTATGGCTTCTTCAGAATGAAAGAATTATGGCAGCTTCTAGGATAACGTGCACATACATGCAGGAATACCCTGGTGTGATCACACACCACCTGCACATTCAGGAAGTGGAAGGATTTCCTGTTAATGAAGGTGTCCAGCTGATTATTAGTTGCCTTTATGGAGACGTTGGTGCAGTAGATAGCTCCCATTGCTTGAGGGAAATCTGTTATTTCCGCAAAGTCCCTCTGCTTCTGCGTCACCACATCCGTTGGAAAGTTAATGTGTTCCCCCACCCAAGCAAAGAGAGCATCAGTGACTGCCTTGATAGAGCTGTGGGCGGCTGACTGTGAGATACCGCAGCGGTTTGCAGCAGACCCCTGGAATAAGCTGGCAGCATAAACATTTAGAGCCACTGTGACTTAAAGTGCCATTGGCAGGGCATCTGCAGACTGTGGCGCCAGATTTTGTTGCACCATGGCACATATCTTTGTTACCATTCCTCAGAATGATCTCAGCCTTCTTCGGCACTGGTTTTCTGTTATATTCAGAAATGATTTTTAGAATCTGTGTACCCTTACCTCAGGGTGAAAGCTTGTGGTAATCCCCCTCCTCTTCCTCCTGCCTGGTGCGTGCTGTGCTGCCTCCAACTCCTTGTACCTGCCCTCTGATGTCACATTGCAGCTGCTCACCTGCCTCCATGGCCTGAATGCGCTGGTACCAGCCCCACTTCAGTTTGTTTGGTACAATGCGCGCACACATTCTTAACTGACACGCTCTCCTTTCTCCCTTCTGGATGTCCGTGTCAGGAGGGCTGAAGAGGTAAGCCCTTCCAAGGCTACAGGCCCCATCCTCCAACTTCCTTGGGTGTCAGCTACGCACCTGCGTTTGGAATGGGTTGACTTTCTGTGGCACCCCTTTAAAGTTTTTGCACTCTCCAAAGACCTTGCGCTAGCTTTACAATTTTTACACAAAGCCATAAGTCACACAAGTCTGGCTCTGGCAATGCCAGTGACGAAAATTGCTCCTGCTTGCAGTCAGCTGCACGTTTTAAAATGTGCTGTCGCTTCTGCGAAACGCGCGTGTGTGAAATCCATCTCGTCCCTGTTCCCCTGTCCCCCAGGGAAAAAATGATTTGTGCCAGATGTGGTGGCAGGACTTCCAGATTCGGGGCCCTGGCTCCTTTTCAATAAGGCACGGAGTCATTTCAACTCCACAAAAATCCAGGCCCACGTCAGCATTTAATAACGGGTTGGATAGGTGCTGGAAGGGAAGCGGTATGAGACCAGGGCAGGCGCATACTCGAGAGTGAAAAATAAACATAAACACTGACTGCTTGTGTCAAAGAGCCTGTTTTTGTGTTATCATTTTCTATGTAATTCTAAAGAAGATATATTAAACAGACTCTTTGTACATTCTTACTCATATCATCTGTGAGGAAAAACATCCCTTTTCTACGTTCTTTTTTTGGAACAGGAATCAAACATTCGGCTCCTTGGTGATTTGGCCCCTATGGTGATTTTTCATGAAAAACATTCCAGTCAAGTCAAATTTTAGATTGAACTAATGCAAAGACTTTTTTTTCCCCCCCAGAGTGACTCATGTTGAAACTGCACCAGGATCTGTTCAGCTAATAATATCTCGGTGGCTAACTATAAAGAGACAAATTCCTGCAGCCAGTTCCAGGTCCAGGATACTATAGTCACCTATCTCCAGTTTCCCTGTGTTTATATCATGAGAGTTTTATTCCAGTTTCTGAGGAACCACCAGGAATCCAATGTCACTGTGGGAAAGAATGGTCTATTATGTGGAAATGAAACCTGGATATCCTCTGTGATGGAAGAATGTGTACAGAATCTGTGGGAATTCTGGAGTGCAGTTCTTGGACTTGCCTCGATTTGCTGTTTTCTTTTTGCTTCTCTACCGTAAGTATTTACAAAAGCATAAACTTTTGTTTATGTGTGTTTTAATCTCATTTTTATGATTCATTTTCTAATATTCTAAAAGCATGTTAGACCCATTTTACACTGATTTGATTGTAGAAGTTGGAGGAGCATACTTATTACAGAAAAGCTATTTGTTGCTATGGTGCCATTAGCTAATGTAAAATAATGAATAGCTCCCACTAGTACAAAAAGATACTGTAAATCTTCTATGTGCTTTAAGGTTAAATGATTTTTGAAGGAACTGAAAGAATACCTACAAAGTTACCTTTGCATCAATATCTGTAATTGTTAAGTATTTTTAATGGTCAGAATTTAATGCTTAGGTAAGCGTAATTTATACAGTGTTCATTTAGTAATAGACCTTGTGGTGTTGCTGCTGTTCAGAAGCTGATAAACACATAGCTAGAAAGACCTTTTTCTGTGTCTCTTCTGAGCTGAGCTTCCATCTGGCCATGTTGTTTGAAATACTGGCATTTTACTCAGTTCCTCACAAATAGCTGGGCTGTGGAACATATTGCTGCAAACAGCTAGTGTAAGAATCATAGAATGGCTACAGTACAGAAGGAGGCCGTTCAGCTTGTGTCCGTGCTGGCTGTCTGCAAGAGCAACTTAGCTAGTCTCACCTTTTTCCCCGTAGCCCTGCAACTTTTTTCTCTTCAGATTATTATCCAATTCCCTTTTGAAAGCCACAATTGAATCTACTGCCACGAGTGTTGGAGAGTGCATTCCAAATCCTAACCACTTGCTGCTTAAAAAGTTTTTCCTAATGTTGCCTCTGGTTCTTTTGCCAGTCATCTTAAATTGGTAACAAAAACAGAATTACCTGGAAAAACTCAGCAGGTCTGGCAGCATCGGTGGAGAAGAAAAGAGTTGACGTTTCAAGTCCTCATGACCCTTCAGCAGAACTGAGTAATATTAGGAGAGGGGTGAAATATATCTTATCTTAAATTGGTGTCCTCTGGTACTCGATCCTGCCACCAATGGGAACAATTCCTCACTATCTGCTCTGTTCAGAACCTGCATTATTTTGAACGCCTCTATCAGACCTCGTCTCAGCCTCTCTAAGGGAATCTATCCATGTGTCTGATCCCTGGAACCATTCTCAGAAATCTTTCCTGCACCCTCTTCTCACTCTTGCTAAAATGCCCAGAATTGGACACAATACTCCAGTTGAGGCTGAACCAGTGTTTTATAAATGTTCACCATAAGTTCCTTGCTTTTGTACATTATGCCTCTACTTAGGAAGCCCAAGATCCTATATGTCTTGCTAACCGCTTTCTCACCCTGCCCTGCCACCTTCAATGATTTGTGCGCATATACCCCCCAGATCTTTCTGCACCTCCTTTGGCATTGTATCCCTTCTTTTATATTGCCTTTCCTCATTCTTCCTACCAGAATTCTTCTCACGCTTCTTTGCATTAAATTTTATCTGCCACGTGTCTCCCATTCCACCTGCATGTCTATGTCCTCTTGAAGTCCATCAGTATTCTCCTCACAGTTCATAATGTATCCAAGTTTTGTACCATTTGCAAAATTTGAAATTATGCCCTGCACATCCAAGTCAAGGTATTAATTTAAATTAAAAAAAACAGTGGGGAAATGTGAGTTTGTCCACTTTGGCAGGAAGAATAGAAAAATATTATTTAAATGGAGAGAGACTGCAAAAATCTGTGGCGCAGAGGGATCTGGGTGACCAGGTACATGAATCACATGGACTGTACATGTTCTGGGGTGGTGGTGGAATAGTGGTATTGTCACTGGACTAGTATTCCGGAGACCCAGGGTAATGCTCTGGTGACCCAGGTTCGAGTTCCACTGCGGCAGATGGTGAAATTTGAATTAAAAGTCTGATGACCACAAAACCAATGTTGATTGTTGTAAAAACCCATCTGGTTCACTAATGTCCTTTTGGGAAGGAAATCTGCTGTCCTTACCTGGTCTGGCCTACATGTGACTCCAGATCCACAGCAATGTGGTTGACTCTTAAATGCCCTCTGGACAAGGGCAATTAGAGATGGGCAATAAATGCTGGCCTAGCCAATGACGCCCACGTCCCATGAACAAATAAAAAAAAAGCTAGCCTGCAGGTACAAGTGATTGGGAAGGCAAATGGAATGTTAATGTTTATTGCAATTGAAATGGAGTATAAAAGTAGGGAAGTGTTGCCACAGCTGTACTGTGCCTCAGTGAGACCGCATCTGAGTACTGCGTACAGTTTTGTTCTCCTTACTTCAGGAGGGATATACTTGCAGTAGAAGCAGTTCAGAGAAGGTTCACACAGCTGATTTCCTGGAGGAATTGTTATGCCCTCTGGAAGTTTCCAATGGAGCTCAATGCCAGCTTGAAGAACAGTACCTTGTCATTCAGTTAGGTATTTACAGTCTTCCGGACTCAACGTTTCAGACCGTAATCTCTTTGCTCATGTTTTGTTTTTATTTGTAGGTTGATTTTACTGTCTTGTTTTTCTCTTTCTTTGCTTTGGGTCGGCTGCTGTTCATCTTTCTGCCATTCACACCTCTTCAAGACACTGTATCTTTTATTTTATATTGCCTTTCCTCTTTCTTCCTATCAAAATCTATCACTTTACACTTCTCTGCATTAAAATTCATTTGCCATGTGTTCCCCTATTCCACCAGCCTGTCTCTGTCCTCTTGAAGTCCATCGCTATCCTCCTCACAGTTCCTTTGTTTCTTTCCTTGTCCCATTACCCTTCCCTTTGGCCCTAAACCACTCAACTCTTTTTATCATTTAATTTATCTTGTCTTCCACCCTATCACAGTTCTCTTTTGTCCTTTACTTAAAACCTATTATGTTTCTAACTCTTCCTAGTTCTGATGAGGGGTCACAGACCTGAAACGTTAACAAATGATGGGTGCAGGGGGGCTGTAAATGGTAACAGAAAAATCATTGCCAGCACCTACTGGAAACCAACATCCTTTATAAGCCTACTGACACATGAACTGGGACATGTCAATTTCTTTTATTTAAACATTTTATGCACATTTTAAATCCCTCATGAAACCTCATCCCGCCCGTGGATGAGGTTTCATGTTTTTTCTGAAGGCCGCCTGGGTTCTTCGTCTGCCTGCCAACCTTAAGGTTGGACGGGCAGGTCCATTAATTGGTTTAGTTACTTTTTTAAAGGCCTTAAGTGGCCATTGACAGTTCGATGGGTGCGCAGCCGAGTCGGCTGCGTGCCTGCCGAGCTGAAATTTAAATGACGCGGGGTGACGTCGGGACGCACGCCAGACATCACCCCGCATCGTTTTACGCATCGGTAAGCAGTCCCCGCCCCTGCCCCCACTCGCCGACCGGAAGATGCAACCCTATATCTTCTTGACAGAACCTACCTACATTTTGAACAGTCAGTCAGTGGGCCAGATACAGAGGCTTCGCTGGCTGGATTGTGGCCCATGGGCTGTATGTTGGACAAGCCTGTTCCACCAGATCTTAACAGCAGAGAAAGCTCTCTTCATTCCACTCATTAATTTTTCAGTATTCTTCCAAATAACAACTAAACACAATAAATTTCTGATACTTTACAGAACATTGATACATGGAGAAAAAAGAATTAGAGAAGCTGAATAATTAGGGTAAATGCCCAAGGCCTTTGTTGGGTGCAAATTGTGCCTCATCAAAGGCATTGGGTTAAATTTGTGAGGGAGCTAGGATTTGTCGCATCACAGTTCATAAAAAGCCTTTTTGTAGGAATTTGTATATGTGCCAATTAGTGCAACAAATGTAAAACTGAGTAACTAGAATTTTTTTCTTTTTGTGCAGGGGAGATGAGAAGTATACAAACCCTGTTTATGTTGGTCTGTGTGCCAGCTTTGACCACAGATGGCTTGCCTCTGTTTATATTGATTGTTCCTTCAACTCATTGATGAGTTTCCTAGCACAAGAAAGATTCAGAACCATTAATTATAATGCTGTCCAGGACATCATTGCGTACCAGTTGTAGTTTAACAGTCATCTATATTATCCACTTCACCAGAAGAACTGTTCCTGATCACACCAGGGACTGGCATAGCCATCACTCTGATGGATTTGTCTGATTTAATCAGGCCATATTATGGTTAATTCTGACACTATTGCCAGAGTGTGCCCCACTAATGAATTTCTGCAATGAATTTGTTTTACCCTAAGGTTGTAAGAGTCTGCATGAAATCGGGCAGCCCTTGTGTATTAGAAGTCTAATTTGATTCAAGCTTTGCTTCTGGAAGCAACACGAACTGAGAATAAATATTCCAAATGATTGCTTAAAGTGAGGTGATTCATCCATTTAGATATATGTTAGAAGAATGAGCCAGAAATCTTAACCCACTTAAGGCCGTGTATTGCATTTCATCTGAGTTGAAGAATTCTGATAAAAGAACCTTTTAAGTTTTTTTTTCCTTAGCATGCGGGCATTGTTGGCAAGGCCATGTATATTTCCCATCTTTAGTCTCCCAGAGAAGGTGATGGGGGGGCTGATGCCGTTGTCACACCCAGTAAAAGGCATGTCATATTCATAATTTTAAACATGTACTGTGCTCGTATAGAAGCTTCTGGAGCTGCCTTTATTTATTTTAAATTGGACACTGATGAACTATTAAGATGGCTGCCAAGACGGGGTTAGGTTACCTTGGCAACTTCAACAAGCTTCTGGAAAGTTTCAGATTGAATCATAATGAGTGAGGCTCTCTCCCTTGAATGGATATGCCTAGACAGCACACCTTTGTGGAATTCACACCTATTATTCAAAGCTTACTCCAGAACACTGCATCAGTGGACTCCGAGACCCTATGGCCTGGATTTTTGCAACGAGAGAGAGCTTCTCCATCATTGCAAAAATGCCATAATCCAGAAGTGGAGCCCCAAAACACAGCACCTACCATTTTCACGGGGTTAGGAATGGGCGGGATTCACGCATGCGCATTTCGCAAAGGCAGCCACCCATAGAAATCAGCAACTGCCTCCACTGATGTGTGATTTTGGTGTGAGAGGTCTCTGAAACACATTACACATAGTAGGAGCAGGTCTGAACTGAATCTGTGGATTCATTTGGATAGCCATGGTACCCATTTGGAGAGGTAAGAGTACCCCTTTGGATATGGTCCTGGGAAACCTTTGAGGGTATATCAGGTATCCTTTGTGAGAGGTCAGATGCCCTTTGGGATTGCTCAAAGAAGGCATGAATTTGTGTAAAAAGTGCATAAGATCATTAAAGCTCAAAAATGACTATCCAAAAGTGTCAAAATGAACTGTCAGAGAGCTGTCAAGATATTTAAAACTCTTGCTCTTTAACTCTTTGAACTAAAACTGCCTGGAGAGTTTGAAAAAATGATTGCTTACTATTTCACTCTGTCTGTTGACATAAGCGTTAGTTTTACCATTACTGGATTTGTGCTACATGACTGAGTTTGCAACTGTCCATTATCATAGTAGGGTGCCTGCCATTTCACAGTCTGATTGACAGCTCCAAGTTGTTATGGACTCTTTGAAGTGGGATGGATTCCAAAGCTTCTTTTTATGGGATTATGCAATTGAATGGGATGTTTGTTGTTATAAGGGATAATGTAATTGAAGAAATGTAAATATAGTAAATGGGTTTTTGTGAATGTGTTTTTTAAAAAAAAATAAAGTCTGCAGTAGACACTTGGAACTATTTTGTTTAGTCTCAGCATGGGTCCTGAGGTATGCCCATGATGGATACTGGGTGAATTGGCATGGTAGATATAAGAGCAAAGGGTAGTAGGTGGGGGGACATGGATTGGCATGGGTTGGCACTAAGCTGGCATAGGGGCTATAAAGGATCATGGGGGTGGGCAGAAGGGCATATGTTGGCATGGAGGGTATGAAGGGCCATGGGGTGGTTGGCAAGGTGGCATGGGTTGGCATGGATGAGGCATGGGGACTGTGTCAAGGGGGTGAGGGATGGAGGGCTGTTTAAAACTTTGATACAGTGCCGGAGCACCAAGCCTGCCGCCCAGCTCGCCTCCACACCCAGCATCCTCTGCACTTGTTCCAGTGTTGCCCAGCCCGATTCCCAGGGAACCCTGCCATCCCAGAACGAAAATCCGAAGTTCTGGGACACTTTCTCCCTGGTCGTGTTTGGGGAGCCGGGAAAATACCTGACTCTACACTCCCAATCTGGGAGCAAAAGTCCTCACATTTATTAATGTTACTTTCATTTGCCACTTAGCTTCCCAGTTTGCAAGTTTCATAATTACTTCTTTTTCTATTATGTTGCACTCGCTATACTCCCCAAATATGCAAATTTTGATTTTGGAGTTACTTATTCCCAAGTCCAAATCATTAATGCAAATTATGAATAACAGTGGCTATAGCATTGATCTTTGTGGAGCACTGCTTTTTACCTCCAACCTGAATAACTACCCTTTATCCTGACTTTCTACTTTACTGTTCATGTTTTAGCCAATTTGCTATCCACTCCACTGTTTTCCTGCTGACTCCACATGCACTAACATTTGCCATGAGCATTCCACAGGATACCTTTATAAAAGGCCTTTTGAAAATCCAAGTACATGACATCTAATACATTACCTTTATCTACACTTGCCATTACCTCTTCAAAGAATTTTATTGGTTGGTTAAGCAGGACCTAATCTTTCGAAACCAAGCTGATTTTTTTATTTTTTCTCTTTCTTCTGTCACTTCTTTTAATCTTTCCTATTGCCAATGCTAACCTGATCGGTCTGTAGTTCCTGGGTTTTGTCCTATATCCCTTTTCATACATAGGAACAGCATCAGCTGTCTGCCCATCCTCTGGCCATATACTTTCTTTTATGAAATGTATCTTCTTAGTTTCTTGAGTATGTGTAAATGCATACCATCCAGACCTGGGGCCTTAGTCTCTTTAAATTTTGCTAACTTGTCAGTTATTTTTTTATTTCTATCCTAACTCTATTATTATTATTCTCTTTAAGCTCATTCTCTAGTGGAGTGTTGATATTGTTATCATTAGTAAACACTGAGGCAAAGCAGTTATTCAATACTTCTGCCGTTTCTATGTCATTACCTGCAGGTGTATCTTGCTCATCCTTTAGTGACCCTGTCCTTACTTCAGTTTTCATTTTGTTACTTATGGGCCAAATTTTAACTCTGGAAGCGGGTACATTTTGAATGAGTTAAAATCTAACCCTGTGGCTGGAATTTAATGCCCCACTCCAGCAGTGGGCTGGAAGATGTGAGGGTGGCATAACAGGGCAGGAAGGTGTGGCATGGAGACCCCAACTCCCCCAGTTAAATCCAAGTGGGAAGGGTCAAGGATGGCCTTCATGCCCAAAAGCCTCTGATTGGCCGGCAGCTCTTGGAGGCAGGACATCCTCCCGACACCAGAAAATTACCCCTGGTGGAGCCGGGAACCCTGACAGTAGCCAGCGGGCTGACTAAGTGAGATTTAATCCCAACAGGGCTCCTGGAAGTGGCCGAGGCTGGATTGCTGGGCCCACTGGCACAACCAGTAAATTCCGCCCATGTGTCTGTAGAGCACTTATTTCTTTTTATATTCCTTGAAGATTTGATATTGTAATTTTACTTTGCCTTCCTTTGTCTCTTTCAGTATCAAAGTATTTCTTGTATGTCTTTTTTTGATTCAGTTTTCCCTTTAGCTCTTCATTCATTCATGGTACCTCACAATTAGCTCTGTTCCCGTGCAACCAACTCTGTCCCTCTCTCTGGTCAGTGTCTGTGGCTGAACCAGGAAGTTTACAACTTTGGTGTCATATTTGACACCGAGATGAGCATCCAACCACATTTCCACAGTGTCTCTAAGACCACCTATTTCAACCTCCGCAATATCGCCTTTTGCCTGCCTTGGCTCATCTGCCACTGAAATTCATCTTTTGTTACCAGACTGGGCATGACGATTCTGATGGGCACCTTACTGGCCTCCTACAAACCATAAACCTGAGCTCATCTAAAACCCTGCTGCCCGTGTTCTAAATTGCACCAAGTCCCATTCGCCCATCACCCCTGTGCTCACTGACCTATACTGGCTCCAACTCTAAACAACACTTCAGTTTTAAAATTTTCATCCTTATTTTCAGATCCCTCCATGACCTGGCTCCTCTCTATCTCTGTAATTTTCGCTAGCCCTTATAACCCACTGAGATATCTGTGTTCCTCCAATTCTGGTCTCTTGAGCATCCTCGCATTTAATCACTCCACCAGTTGTGGCCGTGCCTTCCACTGCCTAGGCCCCAACCTCTGGAATTCACTCCCTAAACCTCTCTACCCCTCAACCTTTCATTTCTCCTTTTAGATATTCCTTAAAACCATGGCTTTTTGACCAAACTTTTGGTTATCTGGCCTAACATCTCCTTATGGCATATCTTGTTTTATAACACTTCTGTGAAGCGCCTTGGGATTTTTTTATTTTGTAAAAGGCACCATAAAAATACAAATTGTTGTTTCTTGTTTTTGGCTTTTGGTGAAATGCATTTCTCTTGAACTCTATTGATTACCCTTATTAAGATTTTCCACTGTTTTTTTCAAGTTATGCTCCTTGTTTACTTTCTTCGGCTCCACCCTCATTTCCTTGTAGTTTGCTCCTTTCTAATCTATTAGGCCTTGTCCTATTTATGTCACTCAGTCCTAACCTTGAAACTTACTATGTTGTGATCACTACTGCTAATATGCTCACCTACTCTTATTTTTCCTATCTGGCCAGAATTTTCTGGCTGGTGATGAGGCAGAGTGGGAGTGGGTGGGCGCGGACCCAATTACCGCTGGTGATCGGGTCTGTGCCACCATTTTGCACCCGTACTTCACGACTCCATGCATAGTGGGAGTGGGCTGGTGCGCTCAGCCTGCCGGGTCCAATGGCGACCCGTATAAAGGAAAGCCTGGTGCCTGGGCGAAGGGCTCTGCAGAGGGGCAATGCAGGTGGTGATGCAAGTCTGGAGGGTAGTCCATTGGGGCAGGCCAGGCCAGAGGGTGTGGCAGGGGGCCAGCGTGCCCCTCGTTTTTCTGATGACTGTCTTGCTGCCCTCCACGAGGAGGTGGCAGCATGGCGGGAGGTGCTGGTCCCCCAGGATGGAAGGAGGAGGCCCCCCCCCACATGACGAAACGTGCCTGGGAGGAGGTGGTGAGCTCCTGCGATGTGGTGCGGCGTGCCTGGATCGAGTGCCGCAAGTGCTTCAATGATTTGTTGCGCTCTAGAAGGGTGAGGACAATGTTGGCATTGGTCACTTAACCCAGCAGGTCAGCTTTCCCCACTGCTGCTCTCTCCCCCCCCCTCCCCACCAAGTTTGAGCGTAGTGACTGCATTGAATCATTGATGGCATGTGTCCTTCGCTGGGCGGGCCAACAGATATTGCCCATGCCAAGGTCACCCTGAGAGGGGGGTGAAGAGATGGGTTCTGCACCCGCAGCATGTGGTACACTGAGTCCCACATTATTGTTTTGGGGGCAACCTGGAGGAGCTGCACCTAGGCGCAGTGCTTGAACTGCAGGACATGTCCAGGTCAGGGTGATGAGATGCTGGGAGGGGAGCTTCAAGGTGGTGTGGCAACGAACCATCTACTGCCCTCTGCACTCCATGTGCTTGCGCCTCCTTCCAATGGAAGGATATACCGTGTGGTGCCTAATGTGATGTAGGCAGCATCTGGCCAAGGTGGGGGTGGTGGGGTTTGGGGAACAAGCCTAGCACCTTTGTGTGAGTGTTCGGCACCCGGGATGCTTTGCTTTGAATTGGAACACCCTTGTCTTTTTTTTTGCTTAAGTTTCTTTGCCTGTGATATTAAATTCAGACATGTCACCATGGCTGAGGGTGCCTCTTTTCTTCTGCATGTGTATGGTTTCCAAAAATGTTACGAGTGTATTGTGGGACATTCAGCTTTATTAACAAGGCCCTTAGATACTCTTCCTAACCTGGCAGATTTTGCACTCAGGTATCAAGTATGGAGCCTACAGCCCTGGCTTGACCTGGAGGTCCATCTGTGTTGTGCTAGCTGAAGGTTCATTGGATTAAAGCCTCCTGGATGTCCCTGCCTCCCTGCAGTATGCCCGGGTCAGCGTTTACCACCTCAGCATTTTCCTGTGCATGCTTATCCTCAGAATCACTGCTGGACTCATCGTGTGCAGCCGCAGACACTGCGTCGACGTCTTCATTGTCCACTGCGTCCCCTCTTTGCAGCGCAAGATTGTGGAGAGCGCAGTATGCAACCACTATCACTGAGACATGATCTGGAGGGTACTGGAGTGTGCCCCCGGAGTGGTCCAGGCATCAGAAGCGCATCTTGAGAAGACCAATGGTTCTCTCCACCACGGCCCTTGTGGAGGCTCCTATTCTACCACTGCTCAGCTTCTGTTCTTGGATGGCAAGAGGCGTCATGAGCCACCTTCTGAGGGGATAGCCCTTGTTACCCAGCAGCCATCCATCCAGTCGGGCTGGAGCACTGAAGAGCCTCGGCACCTGGGAGTGTCTGAGGATGTAGGCATCATGGGAGCTGCCTGGGTACCTTGCACAGACTCGTAGGGCTGAATTTTCTGGCTGACGTGGGTGGCGGAGCCCGCACGTCAGTGCTTAAAATGTCGCGCGAGCATCCCGACGTCAGTGAGCGGCATCGCGATGTTTAGGTCGGCGGGCGCGCTATGCAGCGCGACGCGTGCCCGCCATTAATTAAAGGCCTTGTTAAGGCCATTAAGTCACCACTTGATGAGGATTTTGAGGAGCCCGTGCGAACTTCGGCTCGGCGCACAGGCCCAACAGGCAGGCGGGTAAGTGATTTTTTTAACAAACTTCATCCAGTGGCGGGATGAGGTTTGATATCGGGTTAAAAGAAGTTTAATAAAGTTTTTCTGTACTTCATTAACATGTCCCATCTCGTGTGACATTTTCACATGAGGGGGACATGTTAATGATTTTTTTATTGTTCTATTTTTAATCTTTTACAGCCTTTCAGCGATCTCCCTGAGGCACCACTTAGCCTCAGGGAGATGTGCGCTCTTTCATGCGCATGTGTGAAAGAGTGCACTCTCGCAGTTGTGGGATCCACCCGCCTGCCGGTCAAGGGCAAAATTCAGCCTGTAGAATCAGCAGCTTGTGATCACACACTATCTGCACGTTCATGGAGTGGAAGCCCTTCCTGTTGACAAAGGCACCGGGCTCACCTGCTGGCGCCTTGATGGCCACATGTGTGCAGTCTATTGCACCCTGGATGCGGGGGAAGCCAGCAATGGCCGCTGTGTCTGGCTTGTCTGGTCCCAGCGGTAGTGGATGAAGGTCAATGCACGCCTGAACAGAGCGTCTGTGACCGGCTTGACACAAGTGTGGACAGCTGATTGGGAGACACTGCAAAGATCACCCACCAACCTCTGGAAGGAGCCAGAGGCATAGAAGTTGAGGACAGCTGTGACCTTCAGAGCCACTGGCATGGGGTGTCCACCCACACAGTTCGCGGAGATCTCAGGCCCAATCATCTGACAGATATAGTTGACCGTCTCCCTTGAGAGATGGAACCTCCTTCGGCACTGCACCTCAGACATATTGAGGTAGCTGCTTTGCCGCCTGTAAACCCTGGCAGCAGGATAGTGGCATCTTTTGTGGCCCCTTCCGCCTTAGACTACCTCTTGGCCCTGCGCCCCTTGTGCCTGCCTCTGACCTCCCAAAGGTGGCTCCCCTGGAGGCTGAATGTGCACTCCTGGCCTCCTCCCTCTTCTAGCCCTCCCTTCCTCCACAGATGAGGTGCCTCCAGTGGACAGTTCAGCTGCCATTCCCGGGCTAAGGGAAGGCTTCCTGAAAACGGCAGGCCCGAAAAAGATTCCTCACTGCAGTGTGCTGACCTGAAGGTTAAGAGTCCAGACAAAGCAGCTGGTGTGCGCTTTGAAGTATTGCAGATCACACAGGCAAGTTTAAAAAAACTTTGAAAAATCAATACTTGAGAGAGCACACTCACAACCCCAATCAGCCCTCTTATCCTGCCCTTGGGTGAGGTTTATACAAATGTGTCCTGCCCGTGCACCGACCCAAAGGTTGCAAGGGCGCCAAAAAATCTGCGTCGTTTGGTGAGTCAAGGGCCTTAAGTGGCCCGTTAATTAATGGCGGGCATGCATCGAATATCATCGCGCACCTGCCCAACGAAATATTACGATGGCGCGCGGTAACGTCGGAACACTCGCCCGATGTCATCGCTTGTCATTTTACACGCGGACGTGTGGGGCCTGCCCCCGCAGGCCAACAGGAAAATATTGCCCTGTGTTCTGGTTCATTACCCAGCACAAGATCCAGCAACAATTGTTTTCTGGTTGGACTTCCTATGTACTAACTGAAGATTTAGAGTGAGTCATGACCGCCCTTGCCCCAGTGGATTACTGAATAGGAAAATATACTGCAGGATGCAGATTAGAGCTTTACAAACTAAATGCTCTCAATCAAAAGTTGATGTTAGCAGGGATGACGATGGTTGTACAATTGACCTCCGTGTTCTGGCTGGTCATTCAGGGTTCCCACTCCTGATTTGTTTTCCAATAAACCTTACAGGAATGAAAATGTCTGGATATCTGGTGAAGACTGGATTGAACTTCGCATTGACGTCTCCCATATTGGAAAATATACTCACAGATATTGCTTGGTTTATGCACTGTGCCCTGAAGCATTTGTCCCCATTTTCAGGAGATATAAGATCAAAAAAATTGGAGGAGAAAAATAAATACTAATTAATTAAATATTGCTGTATATATAAACTCAGTATGTATGTACATAGAGCTCATTGCATCACTCTCGTTCACTTCTTTCACCCTCCATTCATCTGTATGATGGGGTAAAGTTTAAAAGTTTTGTTGCTTACAGATTAAAAGCTGGTCAGAAATTATAAAATATAAAGTGATTACTTATACAAAGTCTGAGTGAACTTATGAAATTATTAATGTAAGAAGAAATTTGGACAAATGATCTATTGAAAAGGCATTGCACCATTTTGTTTTAAGAAGCGGCTCCAAGTCTGTTTAGGGGTATTGTTAACAATTGAACAGGGAAGATGTGTATTTTTTAAAAAGTCACAAAACCATAATTGTATTAATGCAATTTGATTTCTTTTTTAGCCAAATGTATGTGGCTTACAAGAATGAGAAGGTTGACCATGCACTGTCAGTGGGGTTTCTGCTTTGTTGGGTCTGTGGTGACATCACCAATTTTATTGGCTGCTACTTGACCAATCAGCTGCTTATTCAGGTAAGGTAAACACTTTGCACCACTACGTTGTTTCTCATATTTACTATGTTCAGCATTGATTTTTGATTTCATGTTACAAATGTTAAAAATGTCAATAGCTAAAGAATGTCCATGAAGCAGCCTCTTATTGTACTTTATGACAAATTCAGTTTTCCCATTTTCTTTACATTGTAAGCATTCAACAAAATAAACTAAAGAATACTAATGAGTAACTTTGTGATGGAACTGATTAAATCTACCAGAGCTAAGTGATTACTCCAGAGTGCTTCTGTAGTTTTGTCAGTACAACCAAACGCTAGATTATCTCAATGACTCAATAAGTACCCAATATCTCAATAAGTAAGTACCCAAATGAGGTCTTTCACCATCAATGCTTAAATAACAGGATTCAAAAATGAACAAGAATAGACTAAAAAGGATATTTAACTTCCAAACAATGTTTTCAAGTTTCCTTTTTTTCTAATGGGTGCACTACATTCCAAACTTTCCTGTTTTCCCCGTCTTTCCATTCTGACAGGACTGCATACCTCTTGACGATGAGCAGCATGCCTCTTGTGAATGAGCAGGAAGAAAACCTGCTCTCAACTGTTCCTCCAAAGCTATATTTTAGCAACTGCAAGGATCTGCCTCAGAGCAGCCTAGTGAATACACACATCTCCCTTGCTCTTTTTTCTTATTGCCTCCCTAGGAAGAAGCACCTGGCCTCCATTGTGCGCTTATCCATAGTGACACGGCTGAGGGCTTGATGGAGATAAGGAAATGCATCTCCATGGTGTTGCACCATACTACAACCAGTGTTCGTAGTTGATAGGGATAGTTAATAGCTGATGCATGGGGCAGGATTTTCCCTTCGTCGGGTGGGCCCGGGAGTGGCCGAGATACGGACCGCCGACTACGATTGGGCCCCGACCGCGAATTCATGCTGGCTGGCCAATTAACGGCCAACCAGCCTGAAAGGTGCGCTGAAACGCTCAGCGCTTCTGGGGTGGGGGCGGGAGGAGGATGAGCGCAGAAGTCTGAGCATGTGCAGGGGTACACGTGCTGACAGCTCCCTGAGGGCACAGAGCTGCCTCGGAGCTGAAGATTTGGACAAAGGAAAGTAAAGATTTAATAAATGATATAAACATGTCCCCACATGTGACTCAGTCATGTGAAGAGGGACATGTTAAAAATGAAGTGAAAATATTTTTTTTGCATTTTTTACTCGCCATTGGAAACCTCATCCAGCCCGTGGATGAGGTTTCATTAAAAATGCAAAAGTTGCCTGGCTGACTCGCCCGCCCACCAACCGAATGGTTAAGCGGGCAGCGAAAAATACAATTTAATTAATTGCTTAAGGGCCTAAAAGGTCTCTTAATTGTCGGTCGGCACACTGCCGACTCTCGCGCGTGCCCGCCGACCGAAAGATCAAGAGTGCGCGCTGACATCGGGACACTCTCCTGACGTCATTGCACGTGATTTTATGCCCGATCGGGTCAGGTGCACGCCTGCCCAACGAATGTAAACCCCTGCCCATAGTGTCCGTGTTGATAGGGACTACAGTCTAATCAAACTATGATATTGACTTCTGAAATAGATTTTTACATTTATTGTACTTAATGCAGCATTATTAGAGGTAACCTTTCAATGCTATTTACAAATGTCCCAATTAATCAAATATCCATTTACACATTTATAATGAAAAAATGACATTGATACTGCTGCAATGAAATTTCCTGCTGCACTCTAATATTCTTGAAGGCACAATTTGTTCGATTTTACTTCAGGCAGTTACAAATGCTATAATTTTAAGCTGGTAGAAAATAGTTGCACTGCTGAAGTTATCTGAGCTGTTTAAATGATTAGTGAGAATCTCTGCAGAACTCTTTTTTTCCCTGCTTATTCATCATTAAATGACATTGGCGCAAAGAGCATTTTCTCAAATTGTACCATGCTAGTAGTTGCCAGTGTAATGAGTCCTAGCTACGATTTTTTTTATTATGTCATTTCCATATCAAAATTGTATGAGCATTTGATTTCATGTGGAACAAAGTACAAGTTTTCTTTCAGTATCGTTTCTGAGCCATTTTGAAGTTTGCAATTAGAATATTAACAAGTTAGGTGTCCAGCACATGAACTTCTTGAATTTTTTTGATTCCTTTCTGTGCCTCATCATACAAATACAACTTTTTAATATTACACATTTGGTTATTATTCAGCATTGAAAGAATGCATGTTGTCTGTGAGCAGCACAAGTGGGCTCTGAACAACTCGGAAAAACCGTTAAGTTGAAAACATAATTGAAATCGCAGAATTGTTATGGCACGCAAGGAGGCCGTTTGGTCTGCATTTCTATTCCAATAATCACCTTGAATGTCTCGATTGAACCTGCCTCCACCACACTTCCAGGCAGTGCATTCCAGACCCGAACCATTCGCTGTGTGAAAAGGTTTTTCCCACATCACATTTGTTTCCTTTGCAAATCATTTTGAACCTGTGGCCTCTCATTCTCGATCCTTTTATGTGTGAGAACAGTTTCTCCTATCTACTCTACTCTATGCAGCCCCCTCATGATTTTGAACACCTCTATCAAATCTCCTCTCAGCCTTCCCCTCCCCAAGAACAGCCCCAACCTCTCCAATCTATCTTCATAACTGAAACTGAAGTTTCTCATCCCTGGAACCATTCTTGTAAACCTCTTCTGCACTATCTCCAACACTTTCACATTCCTCCTACAGGTGTGGCACCCAGAACTGTATACAATACTCCAGCTGAGGCTAACTAGTGTTTTATATAAGCTCAGCATAATCTCCTCCCTGCTCTTGTACTCTGTGCCCCTATTAATAAAGCACAAGATACTGTATGCATTATTAACTGCTCTCTCCACCTATCCTGCCACCTTCAAAGATCTATGCACATATACACCCAGGTCCCTTTGCTCCTGCACACCCTTAAGAATTGTACCCCTTATTTTATATTGTCTCTCCATGTTCTTCCTACCGAAATGCATCAAGTAACTGAAAATGGATCAGCTGTTAGACTGATACCTGAGACCGGATATTGAGTGATGTTGCTAAGGATTATATTTCAGATCTCAGTCACCTCTTTTCGCTACTTAGTTAATAATGAAAAGCACCCTTGCTGACTGTAAAATATGCTACCGGAGGAATGTTTTGTGTGCAACTAGACAACTGTGGTTTACTCAAAACGAACTGAGGGAATATTTTAAACAATATTTGTAGATTGGCAGCTAGGATCTGAAT
Organism: Cetorhinus maximus; assembly: GCF_964194155.1. Lineage (NCBI taxonomy): Eukaryota > Metazoa > Chordata > Chondrichthyes > Lamniformes > Cetorhinidae > Cetorhinus > Cetorhinus maximus. The sequence goes on along the minus strand of NC_135897.1, from coordinate 46,906,971 downwards.
GTGTGGCGCAGACTTAGGACATGCATTGCATAATACCCATTCGAAAGGTTTGGATAAACATGTGCTTCCATAGAATCGTTACAGCACAGAAGAAGGCCATTCTGCCCACCATGTCCATGTGGTGGCTCTCCTAAGGAGCAATTCCATGTTCCACATTATTTTCTTAGTTCATAAAATAGGCCTGGGGATTAGTTTGAATGGTGTTTTTTGTATTTAATTGTGATTGCGACGTACCCTTCATTTTATCATGGGATCTCACTGTGTCTCTTAAACCCAGCTGTCATTCACTAGTTCCATGATTCATTTACAGATAAGACATGGACATGGTATGAGTATCTATTTCTATAACTAATGTTCCCAAAGGTATTTCTGCAACAATTGCTTAGAATGTATAGCAAAGAAAAAAGGCTATTTGCTCAACTGGTCCTTGTTGATGTTTATGCTCCACAGGAGCTTCCCCTGCTCCTATTCATCTAACCCTATCAGAAGAACATTGGTTTCTTTTCACCCTTAAGTATTTATCATGCTTCCCAATAAAGGTATATTTTCCTTGAATTGAAGCTCTGTAACCTGGAACTTGCCCTCTGACTGACCACTAGAGTTCACATGTTGCTCTCTATCCCACTGAGCAGTCTACACCAACACCCCACTGACCCAGATCGACTCCGACACCCAACAGATCCAGCATCATACGTCAGTAACAGTGGGCTGAATTTTATGTGCCCCCGGCGGGAGTGTTTCCCACAGTGGGGGCATGTAAAATGGAGGAGGGGTAGCCCGTAAAATTGGTGGGTGCCATCCCACCACTTTCCCGCCCACTCCTGAGTTCAACCCCTTAATACGGAGGGCAGGTGGGCACTGAAATCAGCAGCCCACTTGCCATATTTAAATGAACAATTAAAGTGGAATTAGGCTTGTTATCAAGCCAACCGACCCTGACATTATGCTGTCCACGTCATAAAACATTTGGCGTGGCCAGCAGGGTGGGAGTGGGAAGCCCAATTTTTTTTTTTTACCTCAGTGCTTTAAAGGATGGGGAAGGAAGGGGAGGGGGGTTCGCTCTTCAGGGAATGGCCCCCTTAGGTTGAATCCCTCCTTCCTTTTCTTACCCGCCCGCTCCCTCCCTTCAACTCCCCCACTACCCCTCTCCTTAATCTACCAAAACCCTCTTGGCCCAAGACCTCAGACTTACTTGCTCCGGGGATCCAAGACTTTGGGGTCCTTTCTTCTCCAGCAGTCCAGGCAGCTGCCACTGACACCTTCCTGGCACTGCCGAGACTGATGGAACTGCCAGCCGATTGCAGAGGTGGCACTAGAGCCCCAATGAGGGACGAAAGTCCCACTTGGTCCTCATTAGTCCACCTGCAGCTCTTTGTGGCTGCGGGGTGGGTCAAAGTGGAGCGTGTCAGCTCCATGCCAATGTGGTTTCTGGAGTGGTGTCTGCCCCCCACCCTCTCTCTACCCCCCACCCCCACCCTCTCTCTACCCCTCCTGCATTATTGAGCCCAATAAGTGGAAAGTCACATTCCAAGTTCAATCCCTGTATTGTGAAGTTTGATGTGTAACAGAAATGTACTTCGCTAAAGTGGCCTAATATGATAAACTTCAAATGCCTATTGGGAGAGAGCCGATTCTAGTTTCCTTAATTAGACCATCTTAAATTTCATATCCAATTGGAATTTAATGTGATTGGTCCCATTAAGTAAAAGTTCAATACATTTTCTATTGCACAAATTATTCCATTTAATCCTCACTAAGGTATTTTATTTATAACAAAAATGCTTCACAGGTCAATATTCTGATATTGAATTTTAAAAACACCCTTTGAGCTGATGGAAATTTACTACGTTAACTTTCAGCAAACCAAGTTCAGCCATAAAATTGAAATAAAATCATATTTGCCAATTGATAAGTAACTTTCCTTTTGAGGAAATCCGATTTGAACATAAATTTTCAAATTTTGTTTTAACCATATTGTCACTGGCAAAATGGTCACACCTGTTTTCATAGACGTAGTAATTGACCAATTTCCTTTCTGCCAAAAGAACCTAGAGACTTATTCTAACTGTTTGTTTGGTTAATGCTCACTTGCAATGGCAGAATATCTTAGCTGAGCGGTGCTGTTATGGGCTATCTCATATGGTTATGTAAGCCATTAATTAAACATATTGGGCAGAATTTTACGAGTCGGCGAGCGGGGGCGGGGCCTGCTCAGCAATGTGTAAAATGATGTGCGGTGACGTCGGGGGAACCCCATTTAAATTTTCAGGAAGGCGAGAGGCGCCCGCCAACCTGTCAATGGCCAATTGAGGCCATTGACAGGGTCAATTAAGTAATTAAAGGACCTGCTCATCCAACCTTAAGGTTGGCGGGCAGGCCAGGAGCCTTGGCGGGATCTAGAAAATACATGAAACCTCATCCACGGGCGGGATGAGGTTTCATGTAGGCTTTAAAAATTTTAATAAAGATTTTGTAAAAATTATGGACATGTCCCAACTCACGTGACATTGTCACATGAGGGGACATGTAAGGGAAATTTTATTTTTCTATTTTTATCTTTTTTACATGTACAGTCGATCTCCCCTCAGGGAGATGAGTGCGCTCTTTCGTGGGCATGCGCGAAAGAGTGCATTCTCGATTTTGGGATTCCCCCCCACCCTGCCCGGACAGGGAGCGCGTAGTGCTTCTGTACGGGCGTCACGCTAAGGCCCACCCACGTAAAATGGCGCCGCGCCTCCAATCGGAAGCACGCCCGCCCGCCCATCAACTTCCCCCCCCGACGGGGGGAAAATTCAGTTAAGAGATTCAATAGTGAAACAAAAAAATCAGACTATATTAGAGATAGAATACGTCTTACATCCTTGACATACGGTAGACCGATAATGTCTACAAAGAATGGTGAAATTGCAGAAAATTATATTCTTAAATTATTATGTAACATAGAATATACAAGTTTAAATATGTTGCTGTAAAGCCACAAACTTATTTTGTTGTAATGCTCTTTTATATTACATGGTAACATAATGGGTTACATTTAATGTTAATGGACATTCTAATTTCATGTTCTGCAACTTATTTATATCTGGAACCTTCTGGAAATTTGTAATGATGAAACTAATCATGTTTTGTTTTCTTTCTAGACAGTTACAGCTAATTTTTACGTTACCCTTGACAGTATGATGATCTCACAATTTGTCTATTATAAGTTGAAGAATAGGAAAGGCAGATGTAAGCAGTATTTTATTCGGTGTAAGTGTTGCTTTTTGGGTTCATATTGTTTAACTTAAAAAATACCTAGCTGTTGTATCTTTTTAAATAATTTGGCAGTTCTAGCCGTTAGAGTTTCTGCTTTGGGTGCAATTGCCAATCCCAGTAGGAATTGCGCCCATTTTGGATGGTGTTTTCTCCCTCCTGAGTTTCCATTCAAACTTACTTGCATATTGTTGAATGCAAAATCTGCCATGCGTAGCATACAGACAATTTTCTTTAAAAACTTTTCTGTCATGTGTTTAAAAGAGGTAACTTGATGAAGTATGGTTAAAGAAACTGAAAATGGTTCATCACAAAAAATAAACAGTTTTTAATCGGTGTCAGGCCACCACCTCTTTGAGTAATCGGATTTTAAATCCCCAAATCTCAGAATTGTCACAATGCCGAAGGAGGCCGTTCGGTCCCATCATGTCTGCATTGGCTCTCTGAGCAATTCACTTCGTGCCATTCTCCCAGCTTCTCCCCTTAACCCTGCACATTCTTCATTTTCAGATAACAGTCCAATTCCCTTTTGAAAGCCTCAATTGAACCTGCCTCTGCCACACTTTCAGGCAGTGCATTCCAGACCTTAACCACTCTCTGCATTAAAAAGTTATTTTTCTCATAACACTTTTGCTGCTTTAACCTCAAAAGCAATATGAGAAAAAAACTTTTGCTGGAATAAAGATATTGGAGCACTGGAGAAAAGACAGAGAGCAAGGATGTTATCAAATTTGAAAGGATGCAACAATCAGAAGGATAGTTTGAGCATAGAATCTTCCCTATACCTACCTTATTTTTCCTATAGCCCTACAAAATGTTCTCTTTCGAGTATACACCTAATTCCCTTATGAAGATTACTATTGAATCTGCTTCCATTACCCTTGGAAGAATTGCATTCCAGATCATAAAGACATTTTCCTCAACTGCACTTTGCTATTTTTTGCCAATTATCTTAAATCTGTATCCTCTGGCTGTTGACCCAACCACCAGTGGTAACAGCTTCTCCTTATTTACTCTTGCACTCTTATCATATTCCCTCATACTTTTGAACATCTCATTTTTTAAATCTCTCCTTAACCTTGGCTGCTTGATTGAGGACTATCCCAGCTGCTTCAGGTTTGGGGTTACTTTCTCTGGAAAATAGAAGACTAAAAGGAGAACTGATCAAGCCCTTGAAAATTGACAAGGGGTCTAATAGGGTGGATGTAATAAAGTGTTTCTGTTTTTGGTGAATCCAGAACAAGGTAGTATAAGTACATAAAAGCACCAACAGATCAAACAAAGAAATTCAGAGGAATTACTTTGCAGGCTGTTAAGAATTGGCATTCCCTGCCTGGTGGAATAATTGAGGGAGGTAGCATTTGTGCATTTACAAGCAGGGTTGATGTATACATGTGGGACTGCAGCGGTTCAAGAAGGCAGCTCGTCACCACCTTCTCAAGGGCAATTAGGGATGGGCAATAAATGCTGGCCTAGTCAGCGACGCCCACATCCCATAAATGAATAAAAAAAGACAATTGAGAGCTAGGAAGTCAGGGTGGGAAGAAGTAGTTAGAATGGGAGGATGCTCATATGGAGTATAAACACAGCACAAATAGACTGGATCAATGTCGAATGTTTTATGTAATTCAATATATAGAGCCCTTAATTTCTCTTTCTCTCCACCATGATCATTACTCAGAAATAATCAGCAATCCCTTGTGTCGAGGATGATTCTCCCTTGTAGATGGCTGGGTTTAAAACTCAGAAATAAAAAGTCAACAATGTAAGTGATGTCCATGTGCATAGGAACACCACCACCTGCAAGTTCTTCTCCAAGTCACGCACCATCCTGACTTGGGAAATCTATCATTATTCTTTCATTGTCACTTGCTCAAAATCCTGGAACTCCCTCCTTAACCGCCCTGTGAGTGTACCTACACCATATGAAACACGGCAGCTCAGGAATGCAGCTCACCACCACCTTCCCAATAACAATTAGGGATGGGCAATAGGTGCTGGCCTTGCCAGTAGCAGACACGTTCCATGAACAAATAAAAAAAAAAGTACTGATAAGAGTTTCAAGTATGAGATAGATATTGTGATCTAATGTTATTTGTTTGTGCATCATGACTTTACTATGCTTCTGCTTTGACTCATGTTTATTTGGAAAACATTGAGTAGATAGTGGATATCTATATACTTCATTTAATCTTTACATACATTGTTAAAGTTTACTGCTGCAATATAAGGAAAGGTTAGGGATTTTCTTTTCCCAGTGGGTGGGTCATATGTTTTGCAAGTTAAGTATCATGTTATGTAGCAATGTACTGAATATTTCCAGCATGGTATGCCACAGAGTACTCTGCTAAATGGGGGTCCAGTACTTTTGCACTGTGATTTAAAAATCAGAATGCAGTACAGATGAAAATTTTGTGGGTGTGATAGTTTTTTGGGTGGAAGCATAGTTAAAGCATTTTACAATTGGAAATGATTAAAAAGGTCAAGCTCTCCAAAATTAATATAATGTGTTCTATGTTGGGACCTTGCTGAACAAAAACATTTGAAATCAGTTTATGCAAATATGTTCCACTCTGATAGGACCACAATTTAATTGAAGTACTCCCACAGCATCTAAGCAAAATACAATATTGCTGAAGTAAGCTAAGTCATTCTTCATGTTAGTTTTGTCTCACTGTTAAGTCTTCCTTATTCAATAATCTACATTGGTTGTCAGGTTGAGTGAGCGGGTTTCCATCCTGCTGGGTTAAACTGTCGGCTATAAGAATTGCTTTGCTAGAACTGCTGAAACAAATTAAGTTACAGTAGTAAATTACCAAAAGAAACAAAATAGACATTGCAGCAATGGGTTATTTGTATCGGAGTAGAAATTGTACCTCCAAGCAAGTACATCATAACCTGTGTGAAAGCTGTAAATTTGATCAATATAATTAATAGTTTACGAATACTCCAAGTTAACCCAAATATATTTCAATCATCAAAGGCAATAATGTTCATACATATGTAATGCTCAGTATTATCTTTCTGTAATCGTACATTGTACCTGACAGACAATTTTTTAATTCAGTAGTTTTAAAATAAACTCAAAACAAATTGCGATGTTTGGTCCAAAAATGTGATTCTCAAATGTTCCTATTGGGAGTGATGCTTAACTTAGGGGATAAAAGCGGGTGGATTGGTGTGATGGGTGACGGATCTGTTTAGTGCCCCACCAAAGGTTCACCCTTGTTTCAAATCCTGTTTGATCTCATACACTATTGTAAAATCAATAAGCAAAGAATGAGACAGGTTTATTATAATTTCCAATGTTGCAGGATATTTGGCCTAATACAAAGTTGAAGCAACTCAACAAATAAAGCAAATGGGGGTTGGTTTTAATTTTTGGCACAAAATGGGCAGTTGGTGAGTGGAACATGTTTCACTGCCCATTGTTTCTACTGTGGGGCCTGAGCCATTTTGAGAACTGGCTCTTGCTTGCATTGCTTCAATGAACTCTGCTTGCCAAACAGGCATTCCACTCCAATTCAACTAGCTGGTTGGGGAGGATAGGAAATTGGTTCGCCAACCCCACCCCCACCCCCACTGCCCAACCCATGAGCAGGCAGACTACATTCTAGACCAGTGGTTTATTAAAATCAGCTGGGACACCATTTCTGCCTTGGCACAGGGGTGCATTGATCAATGGCAATTGTAGTTCTTTTGGATGGCCATCAGGTATTTAGCTCCAAGATTCCACATTAGCAGCTTGTAATCTTTTTCTGCAATAGAGCAACAATGCCACATCCATTTTTCTTTGTGTATTTATTTGACATCTACTCAACAGCTACGTGTGATGGAGACCTTTGTTTCAACCTTGATAAACCCTGGTATGTTTTGTCTTTCAGCAAATTCCCTCTTGAAGTGGCTGTGTGTTTCCTGGGTTCTATTATGTGTGATAGCAATGATGACTATATTACATTTATTGAGAATATCTCACCAAAGTAGGAGTCGCCCAGGACAAAGGGTTCGTGATGGTGTTGGCTTTGTTCTAGTCCATTTATTTATTTTTCATGTACTCATGACATAAGTTGCTATTTACTTGAAATTCTAAAAACTCTAAAGCAAGTCTTTAACATTGTTAAAATCTTGCATGTCATCTGAACATCTTTTGTATTTTTACTTCCTAAAAGCTACAAACTATGAATTAATGTTTTTTCTAGTTTTATTATATTCATTCATTTTTGTCACAGTGACAGTTGTTGTTTTCCTGTTTTTCAGGGTACTTTTGACATTGAATTCATGGGATACATCAGTGGCTACATGTCCTGCATATTTTATCTTGGCTCTCGTTTTCCGCAGCTATACAAAAATGTATGTAATTTATTCAGTCTCTGCTTTCTGATTTGTAAAATTTAGATTAATTGTGATCAGTTTCAGAAAAACAGTGGCGGAATCGGCCCAGATTTGCACCAAGTGCGGTAGCGGGCGAGTAAAACCACCTTCAACCCACCGGCCGCATCGCCCCCAAACGCGCCGCATTAATTATGCATTCCTGGGAAACGCACTGTTTCCATGGCGGGTGGGCTTTGATTCACCCGCCATGCCGTCACCTTGCTACTTCATCACACCAGGCGCCATATTTAAAGTACAGCTGCGCACACACCTCTGTGTTTCCAGCCAAGGACTGTTGCCAGTAAGACATGGCCCCGAAAGGCAAGAAGATTGCAGCCTCCAGGTTTAGTGATGCATCCCTCAAGTGCCTTTTGGACGCTGTGGAGGTAGAGACCTGCCCATGAGCCCCCCTAAAAGTTATGTGTGCTGTCTCTGAAGCCTTCTGCTGATGACTGCCAATGCTGCCCGAAGCAAGGGAGGCAAACAAACCTCAAAGTCCTGAGCGAAGTGCAGCTCGCCGGGTGCATGTCACTTATGTTTGGTTGTGAAACACGTCGGCATGCTGACAATCAAGCATGGGAGTGATGAGCTAAGGTGGGCTAGCCTTATAATGGTATGCAGGTGTATTACAATAAAGTTCCCGACGTGTGGTGGTGGGAAACGCGGCCTGCCATCGACGTGCTGAGCGGACGATCGCAAACTGGTTTCACGACGTTGTGAAACCGATTTTTGACCTTCTCACCATATTGTCCGTTCACGCTGCCGAACATGCCTGATGCCAGCAGGCGCGGACGATTCCGCCCAGTGTTTCCTTCCTTTTTGTTTGCTGCTTTCTGTACTTGTGGTGGTGTCACTGGAGAACACAGCAAGTATTTATTTATTTTTCTCCTCGAATGAGAAGCATAAGAGTTCAGCCTGCAGCATGGAATTCTCTATGACAAAAATAACAATTCCATTGTCCGTGTGGTCAGCACATTGTGGATTACAAAGATTTCATTTATAGGCTGAGCACTGCAGTGAACTTGCTGAAACCCATGTTATTGTCATTGCTGAAAGGTCACTTGGCCTAATGATGATATTATACAATAATGTGTTTATTCACTGAATATAAATTTGGATTGCCAGATGTTTTGGATAGTTGCAAAATTATATTTTTAAAGTTTATTTTTAAAAGTACCCTTATTTACTTGAAATAGCTAGACGACAAGGTTGTTGCATGGAACCGAAGTTTAGTTCATGTAATCTGATTGTTGCAGTTCCAAAGGAAATCCACAGAGGGTACATCCTATTTGCTGTTTGCTCTGGCAATGCTGGGTAATACTACATATGGACTGAGTGTGGCTGTAAATGTGCCTGAAAATAAAGCATCGGCCAAAAAATACATCCTCCATCATCTGGCCTGGTTAATAGGTAGCTTTGGGGTCCTGTTGGTGGATTTCTTTGTATCCTTTTCAGTGTTACTATTGCAGTGTGCAACTTTTTAAAATGGTAAGCATGACATTAGAGGCTTGCGAGAAAGTTCGCTGAGAGGGAGTATCGATTTTTCAAAGAATTTTTAGTTTTGGCTTCTAGATGTTCAGATTGTTAAGAGACGTTAACCTTTTTAAGTTTCCAGAGGTTTTCAATTTTGAGAAGTTGCCAGATGAAATATATTCGGAATTTGCACTTGGTTAAAGGGCATGGAAAAAATTTGGGAGGAAGTGGTGTGGCACGGTTAAACGGCATGGCGGGGGAGAATATTAGAACTCAAAAGTGCTGAGTAGCAGATGCCTATTTAGGATTTAAGAGTGAAACTCTGCAAGTTCTACAAGTTTGGTAGTCTCTTCTTCAAACGGCAATTATTGCTAGATCGATTTATTATTCTTAAATCTGTGATTGAGACACCTTTATTAAACAACGGTAATAAGGGATATAGGAATAAGGTGAGTATATGGAGTTAGGTTGTAGATCAGCTGTGATCTCAATGAATGGCGCAACAGGCCCGAGGTGCTAAACGTCCTTCTCCATTTCCTGTGTCCCTAGAACAATGTGCCTCATTCCACTGCTATGTACAAAAATATCAACTTTCCAGCCTGTTTATCTGCTTTCACATTCTTAGTTGATTGAGGTCCGCAATTTATAAACTCAGTTTGACTGACTACTTGCTCTAGTCCATTTCCACTGATGTCAGTACCCATGTCATGTATCCTCCCAAGTTAACATTGCCCTTGATAGAGCGTATCACTTTATTACCCAAATCCACAGAAATCTCTCCCCACTTGCTTTTGTTTTAAGGAAAATAAATTTAAGTGGAGATTATACTGAATTTAAAAAAAATGTATTTTTAGTTTACTGGTGACATTGGTAAAGCTGCACTTCTTTGTGCACCTGTCCCTAGTTGCCCTGGAAAGTAGTGGTGAATCTTTTCCATGACACGCTGGTAGTTCCATTGAGCTTACTCAGTACTAACATTTCCCAGTCTTTCATCATTTAAAAAAAAATTCTGCTTTTCTATTTTTCCTACCAAAGTGGATAGCTGCACACTTCTCCGTGTTATATTCCATCTGCCGCCTGCTTGCCCAATCAATGAAGATACCTAAACCTTTTACTGCCTCCTTCCATCCTCCTCATAGCAAACTTTCTCACCTAACTTTGTATCCTCAGCAGAAATGGACAATTAATATTCAGTCCCCTCATCTAAGTCATTTATATGGATTGTAAAGAGCTGAGGTCCTAGCACTGATCCTTGCAGTAGCCAACTAGTTAATGAATCCCAAACTGGTAATGACCCATTTATTTCTACTGTTCTCTGTCTGTTAATTAATCCTTAATCCAAGCCAATATATTGCCCCAAACCCATGAGGCTGAATTTTCCCCCTGGTGGGGTGGGGGGGAAGTTGAATGGCGGGCGCGCACAGGCGCGCATCCAATCGGGGGTGCGCTGCCATTTTACATGGGTGAGCCAATTGAGGCCTGCCCAGCGTGACGTCCGCACAGAAGCATGATGTGCTTCCTGGGCGGGGGGAGGGGGGGGGGGTGTGGGGGGGAATCCTAAAATCGAGAGTGCGCTCTTTCACACATGCGCACAAAAGAGCTCACTCGTCTCTCTGAGGCTAAGTGTCGCCTCAGGGAGATCGGCTCTAAATGTCAATAAGATAAAATTAGAAAAATAAAATTTCCCTTACATGTCCCCTCATGTCACATGAGTTGGGACATGTCCATAATTTTCAGGAAAACTTTATTAAAATTTTTAAAAACCTACATGTAACCTCATCCCACCCATGGATGAGGTTTCCTGCTTTTTCCAATTTGCGCCGGGGCTCCTGGCCTGCCCGCCAACCTTATGATTGGACGGGCAGGTCCTTTAATTACTGAATTGAGTTTGTCCACGGCCTCAATTGGCCATTGACAGGTCGGCGGGCACGCAGCTGATTTTACTGCGCCGCCGCCTTCCTGAAAATTTAAATGGGGCGCGGTGACGTCAGGAGTTCCCCCCGACGTCACCGCATGTAATTTTACGCGTTGGCGAGCGGGCCCTGTCCCGTCTCGCCAACGCGTAAAATCCTGCCCGTGCACCCTAATTTTGTGTAATAACTTCTTGCACTGCACCTTTATTGAATGCTTTTTGAAAATTTTTATAGATACATCCTCTGGTTTGCCATATCTACCTTATTAGTTACAACCTCAAAAAACTAACAGATTTGCCAAGAATGATTTCCCTTTCATATATCCATGTTTACTTTGTCCAATATTATCATGATTTCTATGTGCCCTGTTACCACTGCCTAATAATAGAGTTTAGCCTTTTCCCTGCAACTGATGTTAGGCTAAACAGTCTTTTTTCTCTGTTTACTTCCTCCCTCCTTGGTTAGGTTTTCAACCTTCCTTCCAATTCATGGGGATCACTAGAATCTAGGGAATTCTGGAAGTTCAAAACCAATGCATCCATTATCTCTGCAGTCACCTCTTTTTAAATCCCTGGGGTGTAGGCCATCAGGATCGGAGATTTTGTTGACTTTAAGTCCGGTTAATTTTTCCAGTACTATTTCTTTACTAATACTAATTACTTTAAATTCCTCATTCTCATGTTTTTTATGTCTTCCATGTAAAGACCAATACAAAATATTTGTTTAATGTCTCTTCCATTTCCTTTATTCTCTATTATAATTTCTCCCGTGTCCGTCTTTAAGGTACCTACTTTTAGTTTTGCTAATCTCTTCCTTTTTACAGAAGCTTTTACAATCTGTTTTTATGTCTCATGCTTGTTTACTCTTTTTTTTCTTTTTCAATTTCTTTGTCTTCCCCAAATTCTTTCAATCCTCAGGCTTACTACCTCTTTTGGCAACATTATAAATCACTTCCTATAATCTAATATTATGTTATATTTAACTTCTGTAGTTAGCCCCGGGCAGAACATTTTTCCAGTGTATAACATTTGCAAATTATGAATGAATTATTTAAATATTTGCCATTGCCTATCTACCATTACATCTTGTAATGTAGTTTCCCAATCTACCTTGTTCAATTCATACCTGATAGTTTGCTTTGAGGTTTATGAGCCTAATTTCTTATCTAAATCACTCTCAACTCAATATAAAACTCATAAGAACATAAATATAAGCAGGAGTAGACCATACAGTTATTATTTAACTCTGTCTCATTGCACAGTACTACATCTAAAATAGCCTGTTGCCTAGTTGGTTCATTGATATGTTGATCTAGAAAACCAGATTAAATAATTTCCACAAGATTGCCCTTTACACTGTTACTGCAGTTTGGTTTACCCAGTCTATATAAAGATTAGAGCTCCCCATGATTACTGTTTTACCCTTGTTATATGCACTTCTAACTTCCTCATACTGCAATTACTGTTAGGAGACCTGTAAACTATTCCCACACTTGTTTTCCATCCCTTGTTGATTCCTAGCTCTATCTAAACTGATTCTCCATCTTAATTTTCAGAGTCAAGTTCTTTTCTCTCTCTTTCGTTTTTATCACAATCCTTTATTATCGGGACTACTCCTTTATTTCCATTTTGTTTTCCTCTTCTAAAGATGAAGTATCCTGAAATATTTATTTCCCAACCTTAGTCATTCTGCGACCACGTCTCTGTAATGGCTATTGAGCCCATTAATTTCTATCTATGTTGTTAACTAATCTATTTTGTTGCGAATGCTTTGCACATTCAGATGTAATTCCTTTAGCTTTAACTTCTTTCTATTCTTTTTGTTATCTTAGTCACCAATGTCCTATTACCTTTTGTTAAGATCTGCCTCTTCCTGACCTACTCTGCTTATTTTTACCGACATCACTGCTCTGTTCTACAGCCTTGGCATTTCTCTTGGCGTTTATGAATTTACCCTTCCCTGAATCCTCTTCACTTTTCACCCCCACCCCCCACTTCCCGCTCCCAAACAACCTTTCTTTAGTTTAATGCCTTATCACCCTGAATATACAATTCTCCAGGAGACTGGTCCAAGCCCAGTTTAAATGAAGCCCATCCTAACAAAACTGCTCTCTCTCTTCCTCCAGTGGTGACAGTGCCTCATGAATCCTTGCCTCCCACACAAATATTTCAACCATACACTTAACCCTCTAACCTGTTTAGCCCTGTGTCAATTTCTGTTTAGCTCAGGTAGCAATCCAGAGATTATTACCATTGAGGTTCTGCATTTTAATTTCAACCCCGGCTCCTCCAACTCAGCAGCACCTCATTCTAGGTGTACCAATGTTGTTGGTTCCTAGGTGAACCACGACAACTGGGTCCTCCCTGTCACACTCCCAAGTTCATCTCCAGCTGCAAGGAGATAGCTTTAACCTGACACTAAACAGGCAGCACAACCTTTGCAACACCCAGCCATGAATGCAGACAGCAATACCTATCCCTGTGACTGTACTGTCCCAACTAACCACATTCCTTTTTACTTCCCCAACTATTATATGGCCTCCTGTACCACTGTGCCATAGTCAGTTTGCTCATCCACCCTGCAGACCATTCACTCATAGACACAGACAGAAAGAACCTTGTACTTGTTTAATAAGCATAAAGGCTGAGACTTCTCCACCACTGCACCCAGGGTTCTCTAATCAGCTTGACTTACAGTCACACTCTCCTGTTTCTGACCACTAACCGGACCTGTACCACTGCTTAACCCAAGGGATGTGACTGCCTCCTGGATCAAAGTGTCCCTCTCCATAATGCTCTTTAATGTCTGAACCTCAGGCTCCTGCACCTTAGACTCCAGCTGAACTCTGAGCTGAAGTTCTTTGCGATGTGGACACTTTACTGCACGTATGGTTGTCTCAGATTACGATGCTCTCCATAATCTCCTATATGCTGCAATTGCTACATACTGTCACCCCTATGTAACCTTGTTTTATTCATTTAATTAATTAAAGTTTATATGTTTATTCAACTTAGCTTATAGGCTGCAGCTGCATGCATCCAAGTGAATGTTGAGTAGTCCAGCACCATTCTGACTTGAACCTTGCATATGGAGAAGTGGCTTTGAGTAGTCTGGAGATGGGACACTTAACACACTGTACCCAGCTTTTACCCTGCTCTTATAGCCACAATGTTGAGTTTTGCTTCTAGCCAATGGTAACCTCCAAGGTGTTAATGGTGGGGGATCGAGGGGTAGTGGTTCAGTTGAAGGTCAGGGGAAGATAACTGGACTTTCTTTTTCTCGTGATGATCATTACGTGGCACTTGCTTGGCACAATTTGATATCTGTCACTTATCAGCCCAAGCCGGAATACTGTCCAAGTCCTGCTGTAGATTAGCAGGGGCTGGTTCATCATTGGAAGAGCTGTGAATGGAAGATAATTCTGTGACTTTCTCTCAAACAGCTCATTCCTGACCTGACAGCAGGAAACTCATTAATGAAAGAGCTAACGGTGGTTGGCCCATTAATGCTTCCATAAGGTAACCCTGCAGCGCTGTCCTGGGGCTGTGACGACAGTGCTCTAACAATGACAAATCATCCACCTTTGTACCATGTGTGATTCCAGAGGGATTTTTCTTTAAACCTATTGACTTCGGTTTTGATGAGGCTCCTTGATGCCATGCTCAGTGATGCTACCTGATATTGATTTCCTGGCATTCAACTTCTTTGTCCATGTCTTAATTAAGATTGAGGAGTTCTGGAGCCGAACAGTTTTGGTAGCACGTGAACTAAGTGTTAGTGAGCAAGTTACAGGTGAGTAGACGTTGCTTCATGGCATTACTGATAATTCCTTTTATTGAGAATTCCATTGATTGGGAAGAATCACCTACAAGATGCCCTGCAGGAATTCACCAAGGCTTTTAAGACAGCACCTTCCAAACTGATGACCGCTACCATTTAGAAGGACAAGGGCAGCAGATAGGTGGAAACACCACCACCTGGAAGTTCCCCTCAAGTCATTCACCATCCTGACTTGGAAATATACCGCCGTTCCTTCACTGTCACTGGGTCAAAATCCTGGAACTCCCTCCCTAACAGCACTGTAAGTATACCTACACCACATGGACTGTAGCGGTTCAAGAAGGCAGCTCACCACCACCTGCTCAAGGGCAATTAGGGTTGGGAAAAAGTGCTGGCCCAGCTAGCGAAGCCCACATCCTGTGAATGAATAATAAAAAAAAGAAAATAATTAGCAACGTTAGATGTATCATTTTTTTTTTGTACATAGAACATGTTGCACCTAGGCAATCTTCCACATTCTTGGATAGTGACATAACTGTCCTGGAAATACTTGACCATTTGTGTGCACCAGATAGTTGATATGCAATTTAATCACCGCTGGCCTAATAAGGGAAAATGTGGAATCGAAGTGTGATCACTGATGAAAACAGTACAGTTTTAATAAGTCTTTCCTGATGCTATTTAATTTTCATCACAAGACCGCGATGGTCGATGTTTTAATTTCTACAACAGATTTACTTTATGTCTTTATGTAGAGTCCATGTTTTTTTTTTATATATCAAAATATTTGCATAGTTCTGATCATATCCACGTTTCACAAATTTTTAACCAAATTTGTAGGTTACATAGACACAGATTTTTTCAGTTATATCCTTAATAAACCTCCTACAGATTACTGCACAGTTCATTAGATACCGCAAACGAAGCAACTTCTCTCTCCGTTCAGTTCCAGAGGTGGCACCACTCCTTGATAGTGACGAGGAGCAGCTGAACAACTTTGCGCAATTGCACCAGTTTAAATAAAGTAATTTCTGAATGTCGGATAACATCTAAATTGCTCTATAACTTATTGCTTGTTTAATTTTAGACTTTAGTCAATAGCTAATTTGTTTTAATATTTACATCATATTGTAATTGTCATCCATATCAGTTTATTAAAAATGTTAGGTTTTTGAAGTTGTTTCGTCATCTAATTGATCTCATTGGTTTGGTGTGCACCATGTGATGGAGCCAAGTCTAATTCAAATGATCTGATTATCGGACATGGGGGAGGATTTTTTCCTCGGCGGGGGCGGTTGGGAAGCTGACCGCCACCCACAATCAGGGCCGGACCGCGATTTCACGCTGGCGTGCCAATTAAGGCTCACCCAGCATGAAACACGAGTGGCAGCGCTCAATGCTGCCTGTGTGGAGGTGGGGGGGGTGGGGGTGGAGAGAGGAGGTCGAGCATGAACTTCGTGCATGTGCACAAGTGCACACTGGAAAAGCTCCCTGAGGCACAGAGATGAACAGTTTAAAACGTCAAAAATAAAGATTTAAAAAATGTTATAAAACATGTCCCCTCATGTGACTCTGTAACATGAGCAGGGTCATGTTATAAATTAAGTTTAAAAATTTTTATTTTATTTTTATTTGCTGTTGGAAACCGTGGATGAAAATTCCTAAAAAAAAAACGCAAAGGCCGCTTGGCCTTTTTGTCTGCCTGCAATAAGATTGGACGGGCAGCAAAAAATTTCTTTCAATTACCCTTAATAGGCCTTTTAATTGTCGGTGGGCGTGCTGCCAACTCTGGCGTGCGCCCGCCGACCAAAATATCACGCAAATACACAATGATGTCTGGATGCTCGCCCGATGTCCTAGCACGTCATTTTATGCTCGGTCGGGCGCATGCCTGCCCGCTGAACTAAAAATCCTCCCCATGGGTTACTTGTCTGGCAATACTCCATTGGTCAGTTCCTAGCACAATGTCACACTATTTGATTCTCATTTCTTGGTCATATTGTTGATCCATCCCCACCCAGCCCACACCACCCACTGCCCCACCACCAAAAGAAGAGGAGATCATGCCCCAAGGCCCGAGACAGACCCAGAAAGCTGTGATTTTTAAATGGTATGCACTTTGTTCCACAGAGCAATTACCTGCACCAATGTCCATCTCTCAGATGTCACACTTTTCATTGCAGCATCTGCTATTTGTACAAATAACTGTTTAATGCCTTGACCGTCTTGCTGACCCAAATTGTCATGTGATCCAGAAAAATACACCTGGCATTCAGGCATTAACATGTAAAATTAGAACTAATTTCACAACTTACTGTTGAAAATAGTTAATGGCATTTCTGCAAATATAGTGAATAGAGAGAGGATGTTTTGTATTTTCTTGGCGAAAGGAGGAGAAAAAAAAGCCTGCTGATAGAAAAAGCTCCAGCCTCAAGAACTAAATGCTTTGTTTTATCAATAGGTAATGCCAAGGGACATTCTTGGGTCCAACAAACTATAAAATAGTATTGACAGCTCTGATTTGATTCTTAATGACAAATTTGAATACACAAATCATTTATCATTCAGGGATTTGTTTCTTTTAATTGCCTATGTAATATATACGATATATTATATTTCATGCTCGAGTACCACCCTTATTTATGGATTATGAAACTGCACAAAGCACGATTGATGAAAAATGCATGCTACAATTATCAAATCTCCATAAGTAGAGGAAATCTTAAAGCAAGATTACAATGCATTTAAGTCATTGATACATTCTGATAAAGTTTTAATGTTTTGAATAACTGGTTGCTAAGATTGTAAGAAATATTTCTAAATTCTCACTAAGTTTGATGTAAATGTCCTCTTCCATTTGCTTTCTGTAGCCTGCCTGTCACGTCTTATTTACTGTTTATGTTTATTTTGCACAGGACTTCCAAATAATCTAGAATCCATTTGTACATTTCCAGGGAACATTTTTCAGCAGGCTTAGACTTGCATGTAATATATTTTTTGCCACAGGATCATCTATAATATTAACTGTCCATTTTTATGCTCAGATTTAAATCTTTATTTAACTAATTTCAATGCAGTGTTCCAGAATCCAAATCAAACAAGTCATAAACACATCATTCTAAACAAAACTTCTATGTTTAATGTAAAGCAAGTGGAAATTTAAAATGCCAGTGGCTCTATATCATGTTTAAGCAGCAAAATATGTTTTGCAAAACTCACAATGTAACATAATGAGATGTTCACCTTTTCTATTGAGGCTGCCTACTTAACTGAAAGACAATCTGAACAATGAGTAAAACATCTCCCTGAAATGCACAAAAATTTACAGCTTACAAAACAATTTATTGCTATTAATTTGCATGTTGTGGGTGCCTGGTTTATGTGATGTACATAGGCAATTATTTATTTGCAGGGTTGTCTACCTTATTGAAATTGAAGTTTGCAGTGTGTGAGGAGGCCATTGAGCCCATTGATATCTGTACAAGTTCTTTGCAAGGGGAAACCAGAATTAATCCCATTTTTCTTTAGTTCGGATGAAGAGTCATACGGACGTGAAACGTTAACTGTCTTCCTCTCCGCAGATGCTGTCAGACCTGCTGAGTTTTTCCAGCTATCTTTGTTTTTGGGGAGCAAGTATGTGATGCTGCACCCTCTGAGGCTTCCTCCTCATCATCAGAGGTTAACATTGGTCCTTCAGGGTTGGTAGTTGCAGCTGCCGAATTTTCACCTGTGGGGGAAACAAACAAGGAGTATGGAGGGCACAATCGTCCTTTGACTTGACTTCATGGAGATACGCTTCCTCAAACACACATTTGCACCATTGGGAGATGGTAACCAGGGTCAAAACCTCAGCCCCTTCAACATTGAGAAACACATTCCTTCCCAATTTCTGCAAGACACCAAAGTCTAAACCCATCAATGCTACCTCCTTGCCAGGTTTCCCAGTTTCCAATCCCACCTCCCCCACTTCCTTCAGCATGATTTACGGGAGAGAGCTATGTGCACTTGGATTCTCACCACCCAGGGGCGGTCCTCCAACCTCACCCCGCCCAGTGGTACAACTCCACATGACTGGCAGACAGCTCCGATATTTTCTCCACTACAGGAGTGAAAATTCTGAAACTGGGTTGGCCACCTCCAGTTCTGGCCCTCTTTCTGGTATTATGTGGCCTTTTCTTCTGCAAGTAAAAAGGGACATTGTAATGAATCTATTGTGGAAAAATACTTTCAGTCGTGTTCCTGACATGCCCACTGTCGGCATAGAAAAGTTCTTAAAGATCCTTGCTAACCAACAGGTGTTGAAGTTCATAACCATAACCCCGCAGAATCCCCCTTTGCCAGGCAGAGTAGCATGTCTGCTTCATGCTGACTTGTACACTTGGCCAAGACACTAGGCAATCCCACACTTGAGACACATCACACCCTCACACCCTTCCATATAGGTCCATCTGCGAAATGGTTACACACTCACCCCAGCAGATTGTAAGAGGTCATTAACATTAAGTCCAATCTGCAAGAAGCAATACCCCCACCCCAACCAAGATGGGTTACAGGCAAAGAATAAACTTCCTGGACATGACTGAGCACCAGTCCCTCAGGAAACTCAAGAGTTTTCCATCAGGTGCTCACAGGCATTTGCAGCCTCCTGGAAAAAGATCTCCTTCAAGTGGACCAGGTGTACACACATTTCCTGTGCCTGTCAAAGTCACCACAGCTTTTACTTTCTTCATTCTCTGGATTCTTCCATGGGTCTGCACTAGATACTCATGTGAAAACAGCCAAAGAAGAGAGGCAGTCAGAAGATCATAAACAGCGCGAGTAGAGTCACGGTCGAAAGTGTGAAAACAGCGCAAGAGGAGAGGCAGCCTGGAGTGTGAAAATAGCATGAGAGGAGAGACAGTCAGGAGACTGAAAACAGCATGAGTCCTAAACACATACCTGTGTAATTAAGAAATGGTAACTTTTAGTTGTATTTGTGGATGGTACTAACATCTAATAAGCACAGTAAATTGTAGTATACATAGGAATTATTCTAAATTAAGAAAATATTTAAAATAAATTAGTAAATAAATACTGTAGTAAACACTTTATATAAAGTTTAAGGTATGTCAGTGCAGGAAGGTGTTATAGACTTGATTTTGCAGATGGGTTTTTCACGAGACAGGTTTCTCATACAGGGCTTCAGTAGCAGTTACATGCTTCCATCAAGATCCACAATTAGACACAAAACCACCCGAAGGTTCCTCATCCTTAGGGTTGATTTGTTCACGCTGTCACGTGATACTACACAGTACAATAAGTCTTAAAGTTACAGTCACTACATTCCTTAAAGCTACATTTACCATAGGGAATTAAAAAGCAGGACCTCAAGGGCAGTAATCTCAGGATTACTCCCAGTGCTACGTGTCAGTGAGCATAAGAATAGGAAGATTGAACAGTTCAACATGTGGCTGGAGAAATGGAGTAGGAGGGAGGGCTTTAGATTTCTGAGGCATTGGAAGCTGATCTGGGGAAGGGAAGAAGGGACCTGTACAAGAAGGATGGGTTACACCTTAACAGGACTGGGACTAATGTTCTTGTGGGGAGGTTTGCTAGTGCTGTTAGGGAGGGTTTAAACTAGATTGATGGGGGGATGGGAACCTGAGAGGAAATTCAGAGTGGAGAGGAGAAAAACTGGCAGTGGGAAGTAGAAAAGTATCAACTGAAAAGGAGGATATATCATAGAGTAGTATCAAGGTAAATAGAATACTTTGATAGTTTGATGGAATTAGAGTAGGCAATAGTAAATCACTAGATGGGATCTGAATAAGGGGGAAAGTTTAAAAAGCATAAATCAGGGTTAATGTGCAAGTATGTGAATACACGGAGTGTAGTTAATAAGATTGGTGAACTGCAGGCACAGATTGATAAATGGAATTATGATATTATTGTGATAACAGAGACCTGGCTCAAAGAAGGGCAGGACTGGGCATTAAATATTCCTGGGTAGATAATGTTTAGGAGAGACAGGAAAAAAAGAAAAGGTGCGGGGTTGTGGTGGGGGGAGTGGGGGGTGGGGGGATGGTTGGTGCAGTGGTGGTAGAGAGTGGAAATGTTGATTAAAGATGGCATTACCATACTGGGGAGAGAGGAGGTTCCAGAGGGGGTCAAGGACAGAATCTCTCTGGCTAGAGGCATGGAATGAAACAGGTACAATAACATTGTTCGGTGTAGTGTATAGACCACCAACTAGTGGAAGGGATGTGGAGAAACAAATTTGCAAAGAAATTACAGAGAGGTGCAAGAATTATAGAGTAATCATAATGGGGGACTTCAATTATTCAAATATAGACTGGGATAGGAATAGTACAAAGGGACAAGAGGGGTGAGAGTTCCTGGAATGTGTTTTAAGATAATTTTCTGCAGCAGTAAGTTTCTGGTCCAACGAGAGGATATGCACTTCTGGACCTGGTTCTGGGGAATGAGTTGGCCCAAGTAGGTCAAATATCAGCAGGAGAGCCTTTAGGGGACAGTGATAATTGTATCATAAGGTTTAGGTTAATCATGGAAAAGGACAGGGAACAATCCAGAGCAGGGATAATTAATTGGGGGAAAGCCAATTTCAATGGGATGAGAATGCACCTGAGTCAAGTCAGTTGAAATCAAATATTGGCAGAAAAGATGGTGGCTGAACAATGGGCCACATTCAAAGAAAAAGTATCGCAAGCAATGTCAAGGTATGTTCCCTTGAAGGGGAAAAGTAGGACAAATAAATCCAGAGCGCCCTGAATGATGAGAGAGATAGAGGTGAAAATGAAAAGGAAGAAGTGCACTTATGATAGATGTCAGGTAGAAAATACAATGGAGAATCAGGCTGAATAAAGAAGGACCAGAGGGGAAGCGAAGCAACTAATAAGAAAAGCAAGGAGAGAGCACGAAAAGAGGCTGGCAACTAACATAAAAAGGAATCCCAAGGTCTTCTATAAGCATGTAAATAATCAAAGGCTGGTAAAAGAAAGAGTAGGGCTGATTAGGGACAAAAGGGAATTTCACGTGAAGGCTGGAGAAATAGCGGAGGTATTGAACATCTGTTTTCACAAAGGAAGAAGATGCTACCCAGGCTGACTTGAGAGAGGAGGTAACTGGTACACTAGAAGAATTTACCTTTAAGAAGGAGGAGGTGTTAGGCTATCTTTACTTAAAATAGATAAGGTATCAGGACCAGATGAGATGCATCCAAGGGTACTAGGGAAGTGAGAGTGGAAGTTGCAGAGGCACTAATGATAATCTTCCAGCCTTCCTTAGACACAGCAGAGGTGCCAGAGGACTGGAGAATTGCAAATGTTACACCCTTGTTCAAAAAGTGGTGCAAGTATATAGCCGGCAACTACAGACCAGTCAGATGACCTCCATGGCAGGGAAACTTCTGGAAACTATAGTTCAGGATAGAATCAATAGTCACTTAGACAAGCGCAGGATAATTAAGGAAAGCCAGCATGGATTCATTCAGAAAAAATCATGTTTAGCTCTGGATTTTTTTGTGGAGGTAATGGAGAAGGTTGATAAGGGAAACACTGTTGATATGGTGTATATGGATTTTCAAAAGGCATTTGATATAGTGCCACACGACAGACTTGAGCAACATTCTAGGTCATGGAATAAAAGGGAAAGTAGGCACTTGGATAAGAAATTGGCTGAGTGTCAGGAAACAGAGAGTAGTAATAAATGGTTGTTTTTCAGATTGGAGGAAGATTTGTAGTGGAGTTCCCCAGGGGTCAGTGTTGGGACCCATACTCTTCCTGATATATATTAATGACCTAGACTGTGGTGTGTAGGGCATGATTTCAATATTTGCAGGTGATACGAAGATTGGAAACATTGTCAACTGTGATGATGATAGTCCTGAACTTCAAAAGGACATAGACATGTTGGTGGATTGGGCAGGCAAGTGGCGGATGAAGTTCAATGCAGAGAAGTGTGAGATGATCCATTTTGGAAGGAAGAACATGATAAAATAAAGGGAGAGACTCTAAAGAAGGTGCGGAAACAGAGGGACCTTGCTGTATATGTACATAGGTCATTGAAGGTGGCAGGGCATGTTGAGAGAGCAGTTAATAAAGCATATAGTATCTTAGGCTTTATTAATAGGGGCATTGAGTACAAGAGTAAAGAGGTCATGTTAAACTTGTACAAGACACTAGTTAGGCCTCATCTGGATTACTGTGTCCAGTTCTGGGCGCCATACTTGAGGAAGGATGTGAAGGCATTGGAGAGAGTTCAGAGGAGCTTCACAAGAATGATTTCAGGGATAAAGAACTGTAGCTATGAGGATAGATTGGAGAGGTTGGGATTCTTCCTTGGAGAACAGAAGGCTGAGAGGAGACTTGATAGAGCTATTCAAGATCCTGAGGTGTATGGACAGGGTAAATAGTGAGAAACTATTCCACCCAAGAGCATCATAAACTAAAGAGAATGGATTCAAAATAATTGGCAAAAGGAGTAAATGTGATGTGAGGAAAATTTTTTTCACCCAGGTAGTGGTTGGAGTCTGGAATGAACTTCCTGAAAGGGTGGTGGAGGCAGGTTCGATTGAGGTATTCTAAAAGGAATTGGATTGCTGACTGAAAATAAATAATGTGCAAGGTTACGGGGATAAGGCAGGGAAGTGGGACTATGTGGAATGGTCTTTCAGAGGGCCAATGCAGACTCAATGGCCTGAATGGCCTCCTTCTGCATTATAAAGATTCTGTGATTCTGAGAATCTCACAATCTGTTGCTTACAAATGCATCTCACAAGTGACTGATGCCATGTTTTCCAGGGCTGGAACTTCCTTGCATTTCTTAACTGATGAGGCCAGTCAGAATGAGCCAGGTGCTCAGTTTTGCTGCTCTGACTGGATTTCACAGCCTCAGAGAGTCATCACCTGCACACACAAGGCTATCAATCATCTTGGAGTCATCTTTAGCTGCAAGGGCTTCCATTCCGTCAATGTGAAGCTGATGTGCAACCATAAAGAGATGAACATGCAAGATTCCCTAGGAACTGCCATGATGTTTTCATCCTGTGCCAACTAAGCGTCCCTGAGATTTCACACTTTGAAGCAGAGTGAGTAGATGGCTCCTTGTAGATGAGATCTACCCTCTGAAGATCTGGCCAGGAGAGATATAATCAAAGCCTCTTGACCGCCAAAGCTATCATCTAGCAGGCAATCAGGTTGCTGAAGATACATTTTATGTGCCTGCTCAGATCTGGGGATATCCTTCAGTACGAACCCGAATGATAGTGTCTGCTTGCACAATATAGCACAGCAGCAAGGACTGGAACTCCAGGAGGAAGAAGAACTCAGGATACCACACCTTTGGGGAGAAGGGGGAGCAGTGCAGGGGAAGGAATAGCACCAACATGAGCAGGAACTTGATGTGGCAAGGACAGCAGTAGCAACACACATAGATGCCTGGGATGCCCTGAGTTTGGAACAGTTCAATTAGACTGAAACTGTACCTATCTGGTAACCAAATTCTCAACCCGCTAGGCAGCTCCACCACCACCCCCCCCTCCCCACCACTCTCCCCGCACCCCCCAATTCCCAGCAGAATACAGTCCGTATTCAACAATTCATCCCTTTCACAGACATCCATTGTTCATCTTCAACTCTTGTCTTTTCATCCTTCACAAAGGAGAAGGTGATGTCCCAGGCAACAGACAAAAATGGTGAATACAGAAAGATGGAGCAAATAATTTAAATCATACAGAAACATTCAACAGAAAATTAACAACCTAATGTTGTTAACAATCTAACGCTATGTTAAACATGTTCATGTGGTTGTGCAACTACAATTCCAGATTATCCCTTTTTTTCAACTACTCCTGTGTGCTGCAACGCCTGTGGCTTCAGCACAGCCAGCTCATATCCCTGCTCTGACTGCTAAGAAATGTCTGCTCTTGGCCGACATTTGCATTTTGAAGCCATTGAGTTTGCCACCAGAACTGCCCCCCTGAGCCTGTGAAGGGGCAGACTCGGCCATTAAACTAGAAGCAGCATTTGGGTCTCTGACTCGGGGTAGAAGAATGTGATATAGTTGAGAAGTGGCAGTGCTTTGAGCAGAATCCCCACCACCACGTAACCTTGCTCCACCTTCCCTCTCATGGCCCATCTGCACTTTCCTGCTAGTAATGGGGTGGAGTGTACTTTGCTACACTTCAGTGGGGCACTGAATGGCAAGGCTGCTTTCATCAGTACTGTTTAAGGTAGCAGTCTGTATGTACAGGCTATTGGCCAGGGCCAGCATGCACTCGGACTGCCACGTCTGATGCTCCACACAGGCGGCCACTCTTTCCATGGATGTGAATGCATGAGGCATCATGGCACTCATGAAAATCCTCTAATCTCTTTATGATCATGGACAGCAAAGCTGGAAAGTTTGACAGGACCTCGTATGTCTTCTGTCAATGCTCAAGAATCCCCTTTAAGGATAGCCCCCAAGGCTCAACATCTGCGTCCAGCTGAGCAGAGCTGCACCTTCCAGCAGGAACATTTCACTGTGGTCCTTGTCTCCACCAGCTGCTCTTGCTAACTTGTGATCACACACTGGGCAGAATTTTGCCGTCGGCGAGCAGGGGGTGGGGCCCACTCGCAGATGTGTAAAATGACGCGGGATGATGTCGGGAGGAACCCCCGATGTCACCCCGCTCCATTTAAATTTTCAGGAAGGCGGGGGCACAGCAAAATCAGCTGCGGGCCCGCCAACCTGTCAATGGCCAATCGAGGCCATTGACAGGATCATTTAAACAATTAAAGGACCTGCCCGTCCAACCTTAAGGTTGGTGGGCAGGCCAGGAGCCCTGGCAGCAACCAGAAAAAACATGAAACCTCATCCACCGGCGGGATGAGGTTTCATGCAGGGTTATAAAAAGTTTAATAAGCTTATATGTAAATTATGAACATGTCCCATCTCATTTTTTTTTCCCTATTTTTAATCTTTTTCAAAGTGGAAGCTATCTTCCTGAGGCAGCACTTAGCCTCAGGGAGATGTGTGCTCTTTCGTACGCATGCGTGAAAGAGTGCACTCTCGCTTTTGGGGAATCCCTCCCCACCCGCACAGGAAGCGCATAGCACTTCCCGCCGGACGTCACGCTGGGTGGGCCTTAATTGGCCCGCCCATGTAAAACGGCGGTGTGGCCCACATCTCCGGCGGGGATCAGCTCCCCGCCCGCCGGAGAATAGGTTGGGCCCGCCCGCCCGGCAGGCAGAAAATTCTGCCCCATGTGTAAGCCCAACTGCCTATCTTGCTGGTCCCATCAAGATGTGTGTGTCTGAGCTGAAGTCCTAAGACAGTGTATCCTTAGAGTGAGTCACCTCCTTGTAAAAGTCTTCATCCTGGTCCTCCACCACCACCTGTTTGAAGGGCCTGGGGGAGATGAAAGACATGTCAAGTTAAGAAGGTGCCAAGTTTATCACTGTGCATATTGGACTGGCTGCTGACAAGTCAGCAGGAACGAGCGTTGACTGTCATGTGACTGTATGACATTTAGTTTTGTCACCAGGTAGCTGAGACACCCTCCCATCTCTTCATCCCCAGTGGCCAGACACACTGAGACTTGGCTTATCTCCAACGCCGCCTCCTCTGTAGCCAGTATGGTGATGACTGGACAGCCATCTCTGGTTCCCTGTCTCTCCCTCATACACTGTGCTCTCTTCTGCAAGGAGAGAAAAAGTGACCTGTGATTGTGAGCTGTGGAATATTTTAAGAGTTTGGAGGACAACATTTCTGGAGTGTCAGGGTGAGGACTAGGTGTGACATTGCTTTATGATGATGGTAAGTGTCAATGTTGAATGGTCAGTTGAAGATGAGGAGGTGCCTGGACAGAAAGCAATAATACATCTGCAAGTTGGTATGAAAAATAATGTGCAAGAGTGGGCTTGGGAAGGCAGAGTGAGCACAGCTGGGGTTAGGCACGCATCAGATATATGTGAAGGTGCCATGTCACTCACCTTTCCTGCCCTGATTATGACATTAAAACTTTGTCCAGCACTGTACCCAGGAGTGTGGCAGTGCACGCCTGCTGTTGACCTTGGTACTCTCTCTATGGGGCCTTACACCTCAAAGCATCATCTTTAGGGACGCGTCAATGAAATAGGGTACAGCCTTGCTATGTTGTGAGTCCATTGCTGCACATTATGCAAGGTCATCGACCTGAAATGTTAGCTCTGTTTCTCTCTGCACTGCTGTTGCCCAAGCTGCTGAGCATTTCCCAGATTTTCTGTTTTCATTGCTGCAGGTTCTTGTTCTGTTTAAACGTTTATGCAATGCTTCAAACTTTATCCTAGCTGGGTGCCCTCAAATAGTTGAGCTCAATAGCATGATGTGGGGTGTCCACTCCCACAAATTGGTTGGAAAACCTGGAAATCAGGTGCAAGTAGAATGGCTTGGTGAGGTGTCAGCTGTGGCTCAGTTCATAGCACCCTCACCTTTGAGTCAGAAGGTTGTGGGTTCATGTCCCACTCCTGGAAAAAAAAAGTTAAAGAACTGTAAATGCACTAGAAAGAGTTAAATGGTAAAGGGTGAACTCTGAAAGAGTTACAATGGCTTGGTTAAAAAGCCACTGACAAACACGCTGCTTAAATTTCTTAGTTCCTCGTGCACTGCCAGGCACTATCCACTGCAAAGCGAAAAATGAAAGTTATCGCTTCTACAAATAAATAATTTTAAGTTTTTTTCTGAAGCTGTAGGTTAAATGATGCTTTTGCATAGTATATATTTTATTTACTGGAATGTTATTATATGTACAGAATCTGGTTAGAATTAAATTAGAGTGCAGACTGTATGATTTAATCTCATGACCTGTAGTTGGAAATGCATAATGTTAAATCATTTATCGTTCCTTAAGTCATGATTTTAGAATTATCAATCATATGCTGTCCTAAATCCAGCATTTAATCTAATTAATTTTAGATTATGTCTTACTATCACTGTTACTTATCAGGTATCAGATAAATCTAGTTTAGGCATTTATGAACCTTAATGACCCATGTTTTTGAAAGTGAAATTGCTAAAATCAATAAATCACATGAAATTCAAGAAAAAAGTCTGTATACCCTATATTAAAATATTAATGATGTAAAAATAGCAAACTTGCCATTTGATCTCTAAGCTGCTATTAACTCCTAATGTAATTAATTGATCCAGTGATGACATCCCATCCGAAATGGAAGGAAAAGCCTTGATAAATTATAGAACATAAGGCTCAAATCTCTCAGTTTGGAATGTAACAAGCTGTATTGATTTCAGTGCTATGTTAGAACAATTGTGAATATCTTTCGTATGTATGTTTTTCATTTAAATTATAGTAAGTCTCTTTTGACCACACATACTTTGAGTGTTATTCGGGCCACAAAGAAAGACTGTATGCTGATTTTTATGGTACTGCAGAATTGTCAGAAATTTTATCAATTTAGATTTTTCCACCTCTGTTTGATTGGAGATTGGTGTTTTTCCTGTGCAAAAGAGGTGTTCACATATAATATGAAGCCTTTATCAACAATATGATATTTTCAGTATAGATGATAAAGTTTCAAATAATTTCAAATACTGAAGATACAAGTGACTTTCTAATTTTTACAAATAAAAAGATTTTTTTTCTGCCTCAGTATGCTTAGCGTTTTAAACTGTGTGGCACGTTTTGCTGGGATTCAATTTGGTTTTATCGACAACATTTTGAGAATATGATTGGCCCTTGTATGGATTCATTTCCAGGAGCTAAATAACTTGTAGTTTTTCCTTAGTTTAGCATATCATATTTTAAACATGAGTTTTTATAATGTCTGACATAATCTTGAAACTGAATTAGTGATTACAGTACCATAATGGTGGTTAAAGCAGAGGTCTTGTAGAATGGATTACAATGTAATGTGACACCAATATGCCCAATGTAATTTGCTAATGGTAAAAAAATTGGAATGTGCCCCGGTAATCAGAAGCTGTATTGTGGTTGATCATATCAGCATAGCACTTTACAATGAACATTGTGGCCCAATGTATCAGTTTCTTTATTCCAGTAAATACACAAAGAAACACTACAGTGTGAAGATATGGCTATACTGATATGGCTGTAATATTAATATTAAAAAAATTTGTAATGTACCTTCTTTGTGTAAACTTCATGGGCACTCCACAGGACAGAATTGTAATCTCAGTTGATAAGATATGGGCCAGAATTTTACACTCTCCGTTCCCCCCCACCCCACCACCCCCCCTCCCCTCCCCAACCACCCCTGAGGCGGGGGGAGTGTGAAGTTGTGTGGATGGGATTCCCTCCAGGATCCTGCACTCCCCGACCTGTTAGCAATTTTACAGTGGAGCAGGCAGGCCTTCGGACGGGAAGCCTGCCCTTGCCCCAGTTAAGGCTCCTAGGTGGCCACTTAATTGCCACTTAAGGTTTCCTGCCCAGCCTCAATTTTTAGGCTGGTGGGCAAATGGCAGGTCGGGGTGGGGGAGGAAGGCCGGAATTAAACTGAGTTCGATCTTGGGCGGGAAGTGGGTGTGGGGGCTCCTCCATCAGAAGGCCTCTTTTGACTGGGGGTACCCTCCTCATAGAGCCCGGTGACCTCCTGCCCTCCCTCCCCCACCGGCCTATCCCTCGTGACCCCGATCGTTCCCCTCGTGACCCCTCAAACATTGACTATCTTCTATCGCCAAGCCCCCGCCATCCGAAAAATTCAGGCCTTTGTATATTTTCTTCCAAAAATTATTCCAAGTTATTTAAACATCTTGCACATATGAATATTGATTAACTTTTTAAAGATTTTCTGCAACTATATGCATTCTAAACTTCTTTGGCGAGGGTGAGGGTGGTGGTGGTGGTGGATGGGTAGAACATCTTAAATATTATTCCTGTCAACATTCAATTTATGTTTCAAGGCTAGCACGTTACCAATTTGGGCTTTTGAAAACTAACTGGATCAAAAGTGTGTACATTTCAGGAATGTAGCTTTAATACTGACCTTCAAATAAAGTTTGTTATGATTCAATAACCTTTGACACTGCATGATCTTTGAAGAATTAAGTCTGCGCATTCCTCTAGCACAAAATAGTGTGAATACCTTGCTCAGCATCCTGTTGTCTTAGACTGGACCAGGAGCACTCAAAGAAGTCCCCTTAAAGAGGTGACGATGTTACCTTACCCCAATGAATTTCAGGCTCAGCATGATGTTGAACTCTTCTTCCGTCACCTTAGTTTCTGTGTTCATTTCTTTGGGGCGGGAGTACACTCCCTGTTCAATGGATCCTTTCACCTGCCTCCAGTATTGTCCCTCCACCTAGACCCCTCCCTCTGGCCTCTTATCCGCTCTTGATCTTTTCACCAAGAACTGTCGGCATGACATTGCCGTCTTAATTTCTCTGCTCCTCTCACCCATTCTAACCTGTCTCCCTCTGAATTTGCTGCACCCTGTTCTCTCAGGTCAAACCCTGACTTTGTTATCAAATCTGCTGACAACGGGCATGCTGTTGTCCAGTGTACTGGCCTCTACCTTGCAGAGGCTGAGTGCCAACTCTCAGACACTACTTCCTCCCTCCCCCTGGACCATGAACCCACCACCAAACATCAAGCCATCGTTTCCAGGACTGTCACTGATTTCATCGCCTCTGGAGATCTTCCCTCTTACAGCCCCCAACCACATAGTCCCCCAACACTGTATAGCTCACTTCTACTTCCTTCCCAAAATCCACAAGCAGGACTGTCCTGGTACACCCATCATTTCAGCCTGTCCCTGCCCACTGAATTTATTTCTTCTTATCTTAACTCTCTTTTCTCTCCCCTTGTCCAGTCCCTTTCCACCTACATTTGTGATTCTTCTGATGCCCTTTGACATTGCAACAATTTCCAGTTTCCTGGCCCTAACCACCTCCTCTTCACAATGGATGTCCAATCCCTCTACGCCTCCATTCCCCACCAGGACAGTCTGATGGCCCTCTACTGCTGCTTCCTTGAAGAGACCTGAACAATCCCCACCCACCATCATCCTCCTCTCCCTAGCTGAACTTGTTCTCCCTTTGAACAATTTCTTCCTTTAACTAGTCTTACTTCCTCCAAATAAAAGGTATGGCCTGAGTTATGCCTGTCTTTTTGTTGGGTATGTGAAACATTCCTTGTTCCAGGTCTAATCAGGCCTGCTCCCACACAGTCATCAATGTACTGGAAAAGCTTTATCAGTGCCATTTCATTCTCTCATCTGGAACTGGAAAAATTAAGCAATTTTGCTCTGATAGTTCCCTATCCTTCCTCGACTTCTCTGCCTCAATTTCTGGTGACATGCTGCCTATGAATATTCATTTCAAGACTATCGACTCCCGACCACACATCCTCACACATTGCCTCCCAGTTTCTCCATCTGTTCTGATGATGCTATCTTCTACAACGGCGCTTCTGACGTTTCTTCCTTTTTCTGCAGCTGAGGATTTCTACCCTCACCCACCATGGTTAACAGGGCCCTCAACCATGTCCAAACCGTTTCCTGCACTTTTGCCCTCACCTCTTACCCTCCCTCCCAGAACCACGAAAGTGCTCCCCTTGTCCTCACTTTTCAACTCACCAACCTACATGTTCAAAGGACCATGCCCTTGTCATTTCCACCAACTCCAGCATCAAATCACCAACACATCTTCCCTTCATCTCCCTTGTCAGCATTCCGAAGGGATTGTTCCTTCTGTGACACCCTGGTCCACTCCTCTATCACCCCAACACCTCAGCTCCTTCCCACAGCACCTTCCCATGCAATCACAGGAGGTGTAATACCTGCCTCTTTACCTGCTCCCTCTTCAGTGCCAAGGCCCCAAACATTCCTTCCAGGGGAAGCAGAGATTTACTTGCCTCTCATTCAATTTAGTCTACCGTATTCTCCGCTCACAATGCAGTGTCCTCTACATTAGGGAGACAAAATGCAGACTGGGTGACGTCTTTGCTGAACACATTCGCTATGTCTGCAAGTGAGACCCCGACCTTTCGGTCGCTTACCATTTCAATTCATCATCTTGCTTTCACACTCACATTTCTGTCCTTGGCCTACTACAATGTTCCAGCGAAGCCCAACACAAGCTGGAAGAACAGCACTTAACCTTCCAATTAGGCATTTTACAGTCTTCTAGTCTCAACATCGAGCTCAACAATTTCAGACCATGAACTCTGTCCTTCATTTTGACAACCGTTTCCCCCCCCACAAGTGCCAGTCTCTTTCTTGTTCGCATGTTTTGCTTTCAGACAGCGCTGACCCTTTCTCTGCTATTAACACATTCTGCATTTTGCTTTCAGACAGTGCTGACCTTTATTCTGCTATTAATGCCTGCCCGGGACCAAAGGTTTAGATTTTAATACTATCATCACCACTCCCTATGTATTGTGTTCCATGGCATCTTTGCCATTTAATCTCCCCTGCCCTTTAACCTATCCTCACATTCTCTTTTGTTCCACTGCCTCTCCCCTTTTTCAACAGCATAAACCCATCACATTTCTACCTCTCTTCAGTTCCAAAGAAGTCATATTGGACTTGAAATGTTAACTCTATTTCCCTCTCCACAGTTGCTGCCAGACTTGCTGAGTCACATCTAATATTGGGCAAAGACTGGCAGATCGTATCAAACAGCATGCCCCTTCCACTGTTTGCAACGGGCAAGGTACAGAACGTACCCAACCAGTCTGTGCTTGCAAAACTCAAAACCCAGCGTCCAACATTAAATGTGATTCCGGAATTGGACATTTGCTAAATAATCCTCAGTGTGCTAAGAATTATGCTGGCAACCAATTCAAGATTGTCAGTCAGGCTCACAGTGTGGTGCATTTATGTGTACTGGAAACTACATATATATTAATACACAGGGCCCTGTTTTTTTTTTTGCAGACAGAAAGAACATGTACACACATTGTGCCTGTTTCAGTTAAACAAAATAAGTGCAGCTATTTGCTGGTTCATTTCCTGGGGCAATGTCTTGACCAGAGTCAAGCTGCCTTGTTTAAATTTCAAACAATGCTTGGCAGTTAACTGTCAGTCACCATGAACTGGTGCATTCTCCATGGCAACACCTTTACCAGTCAGAGCCCACTTGCCAACCAGTCAGCACTCTCTTCTCATATAGTATAAATTGTTGTTTCCCCCGACTTGGAATTTTCTTGCGAATTGTCATGATGAGTGAAAAATGAAAAGCTTCGACAAAAAGTGTCTCATTTTTTTCAGCAGCACTCAAGTTTTGACTCACCAATGCTAATTATTCCTCCTTTGACTCGGTGTCAGGTTTTGTGGAATTACGCTCCTGGGAAGCGCCATGAGACATTTTGCCACTTTTAAAGGCTCTATATTTTGTTTTTGCTGTTGTACCTCACTTCTAAGGAAATATATGGCTGCAAATTTCACTTTGCTAGCTTCTAGATAATTAAGTTGCACAGTAGCTTACTGAAATGTTTTAGGTTTATAGCTTTTTTTCTATAGAATTTAGTAGAAAAAGTTACATTTAAATGATAGGTTTAAAGTAAAGTGCATTCATATGTTTTTTAAATATGTTGAGATGAAAGGTGGTTAAAATGCTAATTATTGTTGTCTCAAAACCTGTAAACAATATTTAAATAGTTAGCCTGTATCAGTAATCAATGAAAGCCTCAACCCCACTTTGTTGAGATCCCTGATGCAAAGTGGGGCAATTTCTGGATTAGACCTTTCCTCAAATTGTGAGCACAGGCAGTCAAAAGCAAAACAAAAACATTTACTTACAGGGTTTTAAAGTGAACTTTGCTGGAACAAACTTTTACACAGACTAGGATGTAATTAGAAGTTACTTTGTTTATGTCAAGCAAGATGATGTATTAATTTGGAGAAGTGTAGTGTGTTCATAATTTCTGTATTATTATGCAAAGACATGTGTTAATTGAGCAAAGTGAGTTTGATAATAACCATCTCTGCATGTTCACTTGCTGTGAAATAAAACAACTTTAATTTTTAGCTGGTCTAGTCTAGCCAAGTGTTTTCTTTGTCTGTGTTGGAAAAGTCTGGACAGGTGCACATAAGGACATTATGAAAGACACTTGTATCTGGTTCAGTTTACAAAGGGTTACCATTGTCACATCTGGATTATGCTATCATACCTTTAGAGCAATGTGGGAACATCCCCAATTTATGATATCCATACCACCAAAAGGAGTGACTAATACTACCATATGCAAGGGAATATTTCAAGTTGGACCCAAACATCTAACAGTCCTCTAGCTCTGCCTTAGCATATCTTGTACATAGTGTGATCATCTGCTTTTTAAAATCTACTTCTCTGTGGGAGAAGTCAGTATAGATGCTCTGTCTCCATGGTACTACCAATACTGGATCTCTCATGGGATACAACATTGATTTAGTTCTCAGTTGTTATACTATATACTGTAAAACATCTGGTTTGATTGTATAAAGGAATTCTCATATTCAGTTTCCATAGCTCCCTCTTCCTCTTAATTAAAGGCTCTACTTTCATCAGTCTCAGCTCCTCTTACACCTGGCCATTGTAAATCACCATATTAATTACCTTGTTGCTGATGTGTGCAAAACATTCTTACACTGTAATATTGCAATGATATTAATCAAATAATTTCCTTGTTTTAGTAAACTGGTTTATAATTCTGGCCAAATGCAAAAGGTACTGCCTAGTAGTGCCTTATTATTCTGTAAGATTATATCCCTCTAAAGTTGGGATAATTCTCGCCCAATCCTACTTGTCCTTTTCTTCTGCTGGGTTGATGTTGTTTTGTTCTTTTGTCTGAATCTTTCCCTGAAATGAACTTTTGATTCACCCTTTATAGTCCATTCTTCCTCTTGCAGTCATAGAAATTTACAGAATGGAAGGAAGCCATTCAGCCTATCATGCCAATGCCAGCTCTCCGATAATTTTCCACTTAGTCTCAGTCACTTCCCCTTTCCCTGTATCCTTTTTTTTCTTAAGTACTTATCAACCTTCCTTGAGGGATTCTGGTTTCATTACTGTTTTGGGGAGGGCACTCGACATCCTCACAACACTCCGTATAAAGGAAATCATCTAGCCTTTCCCTTTGATCTTTCAATTACAATCTTAAATTTAAGCCCTTTTCATTACCAACTCACTAATCAGTGGAAGTAGTATATTTTTCTGATTTATAAAAACCTTTTGTAATTTTTAACATTTTACTTTTAAAAAAATATTTCTTCTAATGAGAAGAGACTCCGTTTCTCTAGCCTTATTTAATTAAAGGCTCTCAATGCCTGATATCATCTTTGAATCTCTTCTGCACTATTATCCTTCCTGAAGGTGCCAAAACTGAACACAATATTCTAACTGGCCTAACCAATGCATAAGTTTAGTATTACCTTTTTGCTTTGTACTTGGTGTCCCTATTTATAAAACATAGGAGCTTGCATGCCTTTTTGCGGCTTTATCAACTTGACCTCCCACTTTTAACAATTTGCATATCTGAATCTTTAAGTCTCTCTTATGGTTCTCTACTCCTTTCAAAGTTTTATCATGACTGTTTATGTTCTTAACTTATTCTTCTTCCCAAGATAGATCACCTTATGTTTACCTGCATTAAATATATTCTGAAATCTATCTTCCCAATGTATTATCTTCATTCTGTGCTGCATTTCTCGTGCCAATTAACCAAGTTTCCAAATTTGTGCCATCTGCAAATTCTAATACACCCAATTCCAGACCTTTCATATATGATATGAGTTATTATAGTACATAATCTTTGACTTGAATGATGGTGTTCAATATTCAAGATATATAACAGTAGAGCAGAGATACTGGGGTTGATGGTCATCCTTTTTTCAAACAAGCCTTAGTTCTTAATCTCAATATATGACCATCATGGTCATTTATTTCTTCCACTGAAGTTGCGACTTGCTAAAGATACCAATTCCTTTACTTCATATTTGCCCATCCAGGGATTTCATATATGTAATCAATAATGCGGCAGAAATATGTCATCACACTATTACTGATAAAGTATCACTCGATTTACTTGTACTGTACTTGCAATGCTCGATAATTTAAGCCACTGCATTTTAAAAATACATTTGTATATGTAAAAAAAAATCACTTTGTACTATATTATAATGATTACTTTGGATGAAATTTAAGGTTAAAAGGTAGATTAAGATTCAACACATTTTTACATCACTTGGCCAGTTGGCAGAAGTAAGTTGGTAAAGATTTATGCAGCTGTAATAATGGTGAAGAAGTGTTTCAACAGTTCCATAGAACCTGCAAATTGTAAAATCTTGTGCATGATTAACCTGGGTTTTAAAAAAAGCTGTAAAAGTTTGTAATGTGTTATTATCCATCCTTTAAAAAACAGGTATATAAAATCCATCAACAAAATTTCCACACATCACTGAAGGCAGGGATACATAGAAAGCTAGTGATAAATTCCTCTATGTACAAAACTTGCATTTTCTTTGAGCCTCATTCAAATGTTGAGTTTTCCATCATGGATGTTTATTTTCTGCAACATCATATCCTGACCATTCAGAGAAGTTGATTTATGGGGTCAGGCTTCCATTTTCAAAAAGGTTTAAGGAACCACCACAGGAACCTGACACCAATGCAAAAGGCTATATCAGCTTCTCAGCCATGTCTTGTACGTGGCAAATAATGAGAGTTTCCAAATGTAGCTTTGGTTTCTCTCTAACATTAATCGGTTCAACTTTTTTTCTTTTCCAAATTGATCTCCGGGTGGTTTTCTTCACCTGGCCAAAGTTTAAGTTAACTTAAGAAATGCTTTTATCATACACCTAAAAAGCAAAATAAATAAAATTGATATGTGCACTTATAAAAGTAGTGCGAAATTACAACACTTTATGCTAGAAACAACATCAGTTAGCCCATTTTGGTCGGGACAAATACAACTCCTAACTTCGAAAAAGCTGCAACGCTTTTGATGAAAGGTCACAGAACTCTGCTTCTCTCCATAAGATTCTGGCTGACTTCTGGAGCAGTTTCTGTTTTTATGAGCACAGGAGTGTGTCCTTTCCGTTTTGAGCTCTGGCCTCATAACAAAAGTTCCGAAATCGACACTGTGGACAGGAATTGTGTCCAGCGGTATGCTCATTGGAACAAGCTGGCTTCATCATCCTCGCACTCTTTAAGGACTTATAGACGTATCTTCAAACTCCTCCACCCCAAAAAATGTTGTTGTGTAAAACAGGAGGGGTTTTTATCAAGTTAGACACGAAACATAAGCTGCGTCTAACGCTTTGGAATCCTAATGTTTATCGAAAACCTATATTATAACAGTGTTACTGTAAGATTGTTGTCTGGTATTAACTATTTACCCAGGAGAGGGCTCGGATCGTGAGGTCCTCCAATAGTAATGGTGAGGGTGGGAATCCTACCAATCGGTGTGGGAGTGGGTGGGATTTCCTGTCTGCTGTGAGGCTGGAGTGGAGTGGAGGTGACACGTAAGTCGGGAGATTGGGAAAAAGGCCTGGAACTTTTCTGTGGCGTGGAGTTAAAGACAACACAATACTTTTTGTTACAGAGCTGTGTTTCAGTAGACGGTTTGCTGCAACCTGACAGACTAGAAAGCGGTGCACGGTTTCTGGCAACATTTTAACTTCATTCCCAGAATTAGATCGGAGACTTTTGTTTTTGATTGAACTTTGCAACTAGTAACCTGGAACGGATTTTCAGCGTCAGAAACAGTTAACGTTGCAAAGTGATTGCTGCTGCTGCACCCTGATATGCTGTTGATTCATTCAAAATAAACATTGAATTGAAGGGGGGAAACCGTGAACTCTTCGCTTTGGAGCCGTCAAGTAGACGTTCTGCAGGAAAAAAAAGGAATATGGGAAATAGTATGTGTTCCCGGAGGCAGAAAAAGATTTTCCAAACTTTGTTCTTTCTTACGATAGTTTTTGGGTTTCTTTATGGGTTATTGTTATACTATGAAATGCATAATCAGTTAAAGAAGGCGGAAACTCTGGCATCGAAGTACCAGCAGCACCAGGAGGCTTTATCTGCACAGTTGCAAGGTAAAGTGTTAACCCCAGGGTCTTTCCTGTGTGTGTTGATGTACACGCGTCCATACTCGCAGACTTCTGCTCCTGCCTCTTTGTTGCTTAATCGTGTCTATTTTAGCTCAGGTTAATAAATATCTAAGGCCAAAACATAGTGTCTATAAATCCCACAAACTTTTTTTCTTCGATGAGAAAAGCTAGTGTTGCTGCAACCAGTTCTGAACACTTATAGAGATTGTATAGGACGCTCCATTCTGGGTGCATTCCTCAGATTCCCAGGACTGTTGCTATTTTTTTTAAAAAAAAACTTAGTGCACGGCGTTTGGTGTGAGATTCATTTGCAGTTTCATTCGGATCCGCCCAAGGATCCAGCATCTGCTGTTTCGTTTAAAGCTGTGTTTAAGATGAGGGAGTGGGGAAGGCGCAGAGTTGGAGTTTGTGCAGGGTAAATATTTGGCAGTGCTGCGAGTGAGAAGTGGGAGCGGACGGGCGCTGAGTGTTAGAGATTCATTCGGTTGATATCTTGCTGGAATCATTCATTTCAATTTCGATCCAGCCCGTCCCCAGATTTGATCCTGACTGCAAATCGGAGATAGGAGTGTAAAAAAGCTGACATTGCTGTCCATGAACGGAATTGTAGAAATTGTGTTCTGTTTATTTTATCTGGTGTAAGTTGCTGCCGCTTTCGGATCTGTGATCTTACTGTTTTGAATTGATTTGCAGTCGCCGTCACTGCGAATGAAACAGTTCCAACTGTGGCTGAAGAAAGCAGTCATGGAGGTTGCAATTCTCTCCTCAGCTTCCCTATTGCCTTTCAAACTACAGTCGTTTAAAATCACCTCTTTGTCCAGCAGCCTCAGTCTGCCGTTTCGCACTGCACCATCGCGATCAATAATCTTTCTGTCTTGCTACAGATTTTTGAATTCAGGTGCAAACATTTTAAAGGAGCCTCCACTTAAAAGTGGCTATGCTACTCGAGATTCCCCCTGAAGTGTGAGGCCCTTGTCGGGAGGCTGTTTCACACTGGCTTTGGGTGGCTATAAAATGAGACTGAGAGTTCATCTAATTCAAATTACAGGAAACCTCGAATGCCCCCAGAGTGGCTGCCAATTTTTTTTTTGTTCAATGCAGGAATCTCTACTTTAGAGTGGGATTCTGTCGTTTGATTCTGGACCATTTATAGAGAAAATGTGTAATTCGCTGGATAATGAACTGTAATATCCCGTTTGGACTATGGACTGTGACTTTCACTGAAAGCGTTCCAAACGACAAGGCACCCAGTGCATTTCCATTCTGTGGACACATTATTGATATCTTCGTTGCCTCAACCAGCCTTATTTCACACCCAGAAAAGTAGTTCCATAAAGTGGAAAACATCACTTAATGGTCCCAAACTTTTGCTGAAAGTAGCCTAGTCTAGTTGATAGTGCATTGATGTAGTACCTGGACTAATAATCCAGAGGCATAAATTCAACTTCCATCATGCATATTGGGAATTGAATTGAATTTTTAAAAAATTGGAATTAAAAATTACAATCAGTAAAATAATGTTCCCATGAAGCTATTGGATTGTTGTAAAAACCCATCTTGTTCACTGTTGTCCTTTAGGAAAAGGAACCTACTGTTCTTAATCGGTCTGGCATATATGTGACTTCAGTCCCACGCAAACGTGAGAGACTCTTAACTGTCCTCTGAAGTAGCTACTCAGTTGCATCAAACCAGTGGTTCAAGATGGCAGCTTCTTTGGGTAACCAGAGATGAGTATTAATTACTGAGCTTGTCAGTGGGGCCCACATTTCATGTCCCACTCCCGGAAACCAAGAACTGTGATTGTACTCGAAAGAGTTGCAATCTGTGACTGTTGATAACTTGAAAGAGTTCCTGAGAATGAAAGTGAAATGACTTCCCTTGATACTCTTTCGAGTTATCAACAGTCACAGATTGTAACTCTTTTCGAGTACAATCACAATTCTTGGTTTCCGGGAGTGGGACATGAACCCACAACCCTCTGATTCAAAGGCGAGGGTGCTATGAACTGAGGGTTAATGAACAGTGGAGCTGATGAGTTTTGAATGTTCTACACTTCTTAAAGGATGTGTACAACATGAATCACAATGCATATTTTATTGTAGTTCGCTGGTAACAGTTTTTCAATATTTTAAAAACACTGGATTTAAACATTCCAGTTTTCACTGGCAATTTAAGAAACCAGAAAATAACCTTCACATTTTCAGTCAAAGTTCAAAGCATTTTACAAGTTATGATACATTGTATCCTTTGATCTTGAAAATGAAATACTCGTCTGTGGGAAAAGACTCTAGAATACGATGACTTTGAGTTTTTTGCCCTCAAAAACTAAGAACATCAACTGATTGATATTTACACTTGATGGCTTTTGAACTTTGGATGCTACCCTGTTTACAAAAGGAAAATGAAACAATGTAATTTTATTTTGGAGAATATAACATTATAACTAAATAATGATTGAGTCAAAACTTTGATTATTAAAGAATCTGTGAATCAGGGTGTTGTGTTTGTTCAAGGAAAATGGATCATGAAATTAGGCTCTGTAGCTCTGCTGTTGCCAGATTGTTGTGTAAGGTGCTTGCACAGGGCTGCTATGTGTACACTGGAAGCTTTCATAGTGGGCAGATCATAATGTCAAACAGTCGTCAAGGCTGATTTGGTGTATGTTCTGCAAGCTTGGACTGTGCATCTCCAGTGAAAGCCCTGTGCATAGCTGAGCAAGTGCTCAACTGCATGAGGGATTCCCTCCATCCCACCAGCACTGTTTAAAGAGCCAGTCCCCTGCTTGCAGGTGAAGTGCTTTTGACTTATTCTGCTCTTGCAAAGTTTGCGGAAGTACTGTGGAGTGTTTTGGAAATGTTGTGGTGAGTTGCTTGATTTGGAAGTGAGTGGTGTTGCATCCATACAGGGAAGGCAGAGGGGTGTTGAAGCTAAGACAATGGCCATCAGATACTGCATTACTGCTGGGTCCACAGTGCTGCATGGAGTTGGCCACCGCGTCCGTGGTGCTAGGGCTGGGTTCAAAGCTCTGCATGATGTCGTGAGTCAAGTTGCAGCAAGACTCTCTCCGTGCTCTTTGACAGTGACAAGAGGCTATCTGATCTGGCATGCTGCCAATGCACTGAGCATCTCGGTGTGCAATGCTTATCAGGTTTCTAGAGCTGATAGCTGCTGGTGCCTGGTCCAGTGATGCTACCATTTCATTGGAGGCCTGGTGCAGCTCTCCCTCCTGACTAGGCAGCAGTACTTGATTATCTGACAGTAGAAAGTCAGAAGGGGAGGTTTGCGGTGAGGAAATGGGTGAAGCAAGAGGTCCACTGTCACACCATGTGAAGTTTGCACTTCATGTCAGATAGGAGGATGTGGGAGAGCTGGGATTTGAGAAGTGCCATAAGCCAGAAACATATTGTCACCCTGAATGTTCTCGGTAGCACTGGATGCACCAACCTCTGCAAATGAGGTCCCATGATCTGGAGCACAGTCTCCTCCATGGGTCTTTAGGTGATACAGGCCTGTCTCCCGGTCTTCTCCCTGCAGCTATTGGCCACCTTGTCCTGCAAGAGAGCGGGAAAATGTCAGTGTTTCTGACTGAT
Organism: Cetorhinus maximus; assembly: GCF_964194155.1. Classification (NCBI taxonomy): domain Eukaryota; kingdom Metazoa; phylum Chordata; class Chondrichthyes; order Lamniformes; family Cetorhinidae; genus Cetorhinus; species Cetorhinus maximus. The sequence continues at coordinate 46,865,565 of NC_135897.1, read as the reverse complement.
GTGACTGCCACAGTTGAACAGATGGAGGTATGAGGAAGCCGTGTGAGGCTGGCACCTTTGTAAAGATTTGTAAAGGTGAGGTGGAGTACCTGAATATTAGGCCTGAGACTGGCGAGGCATGCTGATGGAAGAGTTTGGTGGTGCAGTGGGTAGGAGATATCATGTGAAGCTACATTCACTGTCCTTGACCACTCACATGAGGACTTTGAACATCTTATGATACTGTTGCCAGATCCTTGGGATAAGACTCCATGAATTGACATCCCTGGCTATCTGCACCTATTTCCTTTGGAGTATTCCTCGAGGGCCTCCTGGCCCCATTCAGAAACCTGGCCTTTCTCTCCCTGTCGTCATCTTGGAATAAGGCTTTTCTCACCAGTTGGCGTGCTTTTCTTTTCACCCAGTTCTTGCTGAGACAGACAGCAGCAGCTTCCTTCTAATGAGTGCAGCTTCTCTTTAAAAGGTGCAGGCGGCCTTTAGGAGATGCAGGCGAGTTGGAACACGTGCTAGTCACACATGCTGCTGGACCAACCATTGAGCATTCAACCAGCCAGCAGTGCAGATGCTGTTCGGCTGAATGCCATAATCCTGTGAATGAATGAGAAGGCAGCAACAGGTTTGCGTGCCACCCACCTCCGTGGGACTGGGCATAAGCTTTGTTCCCATAAACAGGGGCAAACTAATTTTTAACTGATAATGCCTGAGAAAATTAATTCCTATTATTGAAGTCTGAGACAGCAAACAGCAGGTCCATTTGGCAGGTTATCGCTTAATGTAAACTGTAAAATTAATTTGAAACTGTACCTTTATCACTTAAGTATTAGTAGGAACCAACTACATTGGCGAAGACATTGTTTCATTTTAATAGGATATGCTGTTAACGGCGCTGGCTACTAGAAATGTGGAGAATTTGTAGTTCTGTAAATTTGATGTGCTTGCAGTGGGCAGGGGAGCTAGGTTTGATATAATTTGGATCTTTTACTGTAAAGTTAAATATTACTATTACAGGAAGCTTTGCATATCCCATTAAGCTTACATCGATTGTAGATTATGTACATGCTGTCAATTTTTTTGATAATGGTCAAAATGCACATACTCATCATGCTACCATAGCACACACAATAGCTTGAGTGACGACTGAATATATCTCATTTAATGGACTAAGTTTGGTAACGTGAAGATCTCAGTTTAGAATGGAAAAAATCTAATTAACTAACTAATCAAGACCAAGTTAGTTTGCTGCTTTTGGGAGTTGAAAACAGAACACCTCATTAAGTTGCAAGTTACAACATTTTATTTATCCCTGTCCTGGCCAGAATTTGTGGGCAAAATAGCTGAGTTTAATTGATACCCTGTTTTCAGTTGTAAAACGTCCAGCAGTTTGTGCTAAGTAAGCAATATGCTGTGAATTATGAATCACTGCAAATTGCTGAACGATTTCTGGTGCTCCATCATTAATCTCTCTCAAACAACAGCTTGCTGTCAACATCCTGGAGCATTAATTACAAAGTAAACTTGCTGGACAAAGTTAGGGATGGCATTTGGAAGTGTAAGAAGCCTTTTAATGATGAGATTTGTGCTCCTGCAATACCACTCAACTCTCTGGCCCAGAAAGGGAACAATTGAAACTTGTGGAGTCTCATTTGTGCAGGTAGTAAATTGTTTGTGGAGATATTCAAAGCTTTAATTTTAATTTTCTTTCTTACTATTCAGTTTTTTTCTTCTTTTAATCCCATCTTTCTCTCTTTATTTCTCTTTCTGTACCTGATTTTACTCTAATATCATCTTATTTCTTTCTCAATTGTCCCTGTTTCTTTCATAATACTTTCTGGTCCCATCATTCACCAGATGCCCATGGCCCTTGCCACACCATTATCAGCTTGTAGCTCTAGAAACTTGTGGCTCTAATGTTTCTGGAGTTGAAGGGTGAGGGAAAAAAATATCTAACATGTTATGTGGGTCCCTTTTCCAGCAAATTCTGGACAATGTTTCTCCTGCATTTAGAACATTATATCATGTTAAGTTTTTCCAAATTCCCCTCAACTTTCTATGTGGAAATATAAGATAGTAGCCTAGATTTTCTGCAGGAACTGAATCGGGGCACTTATTCACTCAAGCAGTACTTTCACCTGCCACAAAGCAGTGCCTATAACACCAATTTATCTTCTGGTTTTGGGATCAGTGCCATATTTTGATAGGTTCCTGGCTTATAGCAGTGAGTGTGCTCAGAGTAGGGTTAGTGCTTTGTCATATTCATCTTTATGTTGAGGCTAGACACGTTAGGCAGAATTTTGTCCTTGGATGGCGGGCAGGCCCCACTGGCTTGGCGGCGGGTGGACAGCCAACCCCTGCCACCGAAACAGGGCCCGCTGCCATTTTGAGTGGGCGGGCCAATTAAGGCCCGCCCAGCGGCCTTCCCAACAGGAAGCGCTATGCGCTTCCTGTGCGGGAGGGGGAGGGAATCCCCAGGTGTCATAGTGTGCTCTTTCGCGCATGCGCACGAAAGAGTGCACTGCTCCCTGACACTAAATGCTGTCTCAGGGAGATTAGCAACAGTGCACAAAAGTTAAAAAATAGAAAAATAAAAATATTATTAACATGTCCCCCTCATGTGACAGTGTCACACGAGATGGGACATGTTTATAAAAATGACATATACTTTATTAAACTTTTTAAAAACGGACATGAAACCTCATCCCGCCAGTGGATGAGGTTTCATGTATAATCTACAGCCCGCTGGGGCTCCTGGCCTGCCTGCCAGCCTTAAGGTTGGACGGGCAGGTCTTTAATGATCTTAATTAGCCTGTCAATGGCCTCAATTGGCCATTGACAGGTCGGTGGGCGGACAGCTGATTTCGCTGTCCGCCCGCCTTCCTAAAAATTTAAAGGGACCGGGATGACGTCAGGGATTCCTCCTGATGTCATTCCGCATCATTTTCCCGTTGGCGAGTGGGCCGCGCCCCCAAATCGCTGACGGGAAAATTCTGGACATTATTGTGTTGTTGGCGGCCTCTGGGCTACTGTTAAAACTGGCAGGGTTTTTGTGAAAATTTAAAACCTACCTCATGACCTGTGCCATCCACCATTCTGACAAAGCATATGCAAATATTTGCAATGATTAAAGAATTAAAAGGCATCCCTCCACCACCAATGTAAAAGAGGACCAATGAGCATTATTGCATTCAGCCATTGTAAGGTGCAGATGGTAGGAAATAAAGATTTTAAAAATTGTCCTCTTCAAATAATTTTGAAACATTTTGCGCAGAAATTGCTAGAATATTCCCGCAGTGCAGCAAATTGAATGCTACTGATGTACCCATGCTCAGGCTGTACAAACCAAATTCAGCTCACAAAATAACAGCCTTAATCCTGCCCCAGAAGCTTGGGACAGGCCAATGTCTTCAGGTTTCTTTAATGAAAGCTTCAATTTTGTTTGTCTTGATTTTTAAAAATTTGTTTAAACCCATTTTTAGGCTCCAAAATTTCAGTTACTGAGAAAAATATTGGATGCAAAAATCCTTTCAGGAAACGTATTGCATGATTTGTGAAAACCTGGTACCAATACCAGTTGTAGTTACCTCCAGAAAATATTAACTGATGCCTATGTCACAGAAGCGTAACATCTTTAACACAGAGAAAGGCGTGTAGCACGTTGAGTAACATGAACAGATGCTCATCTGCAGGCAGCCATTATTGAACTAACTTTAGTTATATCTCCCCAGCAGAGAGGGCAGCAGAGAGGACAATATACAAAATGCTCAGGTCTTTCGATATACTACATTCCCTTCCCACTTAAAAAAAAACTTATGTACATGTACCATTTTACATTTTAATGTATAAGTTCCCAGGGTTGCATATTTGTTTCATTATTGTAATCACAATCAAAAGATATATGACTAATACTACCAGAGTAATTTATAAGTTAAAAAATATTTTTCCTTAACACCAGTATGTATTTAACAAAATTATCATCATTTGACAAGAAATAATGAAAAGAACAAGTATTTTCTTTTTCCTTCCTGTGTATTTTCAATTATTATACCTGTCTTCTTTCTCTTTCTATCTGGATATCTCCTTCCATTTCCATTTGCTTGACTCTGCTCACTCATCGTCTCTGACTATGTCAACCCTAAACTTTTACTACCAATTCCACTTAATGGTTGGGACTGTGATATTGATTGATTTGTCTTGAGCAAAGACCCTGGCTCATGATGTTCTACTGATGATTCTTTAATAGCGTCAAACATTCCGTTTCACTCTGACTTTCACTTTTGGCTGTAGGAGGATTTTCGACGATAGGATGTTTCTCCTGCGCTCTCTTTGTCAGATGTCCTCTTTCAAGCAAATGATCTACAGGAGGCCCTCTCCAATCTTCATTAGACATGCAAATGCACCAAGTGTCTTTACAAAAACTCCATACTTCTCCTTGTCACCTTGGTGGTTTATCACCATGACCTTCTGACCAGTACTGAAGCCACTAAGTTTCATGCCTCGTGTATCATGAATCATCTTCACTCTGTCTTGCTTTTCCCTTACTGTGCTATTGAAGTCAGGCTGAAGCAAATTAAACCTTGTGCTAGGAGATGAGCAGCCTGTGGGGTCAATATGGTGGTATTAGAATGTGTTTGACTCCATTCTTACTTAGAAATGTTTCAAACTCTTCTGATGTAATCATTATCTGATACCAGCACTTCTGTCAAGTCATATATTGCAAGCCAACTTCCTAAAACCGCAATAGTTTTGGTACTTGTGGTATTGGGCATAGACTCAACATTTGCCCACTTGCTTAAGCTATTGACTCTTGTCCTTACACATCAAATAAATCAACATGTACTCGTTCCGATGATTTTCTAGTGTTTGACCATGCAATGAAAGGAACCTTGGTTGGATAATTTCTTGTTTTGAGACACCACAACTTTTCACCAACTCTTTAATATCTCTATCTTCTTTTGGATACCAAAAATAACTCTTGCTACAACTTTCATACAGGCTATCCCTGTGTGCTTTTAATGAAGTTCCATTAACAACCTCTCTCAAATCCTTGGCAGAATAATGACTTTGAACCTCATAGGAGACCGCCTTGATATACACTCAGTTCGTTTTTACAAGTGAGATACTCCTGCAATTTCTCATCATCACACTCTTTATTGAACACTTCACTGAGCAACACATCCTTGTGAGTTTCTTCGCTAATTTCTCTGGCAGACAGTGGCATGTGAGTCTTCATGGGAAATTTCAAAAGAACGTCTGCATTTGCATGATCTGCTGACTAGGGCTGGTACTGTCTTCTTTGAACCAAATGTGATCGTAGAAAGTTGGTGATCAGCTAACAAAGTGAACTTCCTATTGTACAGGTATTTGTGGAACCTTGTAACACCATATACGATTGCTAATGCCTTTTTCTCAACTTGAGTGATTTTGCTCTGACTTTATTATAGTATGAGAAGCATATGCTACAGACTTCTCCACACCATCTTCCATTATGTGAGTTATCAGACGTTAAAACCAGTAGTTTCTTGGGATAATTGTGGGTTAAAACAACATCACTAGTCAGTACTTTCTTCACTTCAAAATGCTTTCTCATACTCCACAGACCACTCCCAATCTATTCCGTCTTGGCGCATTTGATATAGTGGAGCGAATGTATTAGCTAAGTCAGAGATGAACTTGGAATAATACACAACAATCCCATGAATGTTCTAAGTTCATCTTTGTTCTCTGGTCTCTTTGCTGCCAAAGTCTCCTCAACCTTCTGTGTTGGGTGGATACATTTACCATCTATTTGGTGACCCAGGTATGTTACACTTGTTATGGCAGAGCCAATGGTAAATGCTGAGTTGTTCAAATCCCTAAGGGAAACTTGAAACAACTGCCACAACTTGTTTTGCAATTTGTACAAATTTCGAGATACATGCCTTGAATTCAGTTGTAATAAGACCATCAAGTCTTAAGAGGTTTTTATAAAACTAAATTAAGCATTTATTAATAGAAGAAATTACTTTAAGTACATACATAGATCTACAAATTACTACTGTGATAACTTCTAAATCACTCATTTAATCTGACTTCCAGTTGCACTTTCGTTAAGGCAACAGTAAAATACACAGATTTTAAAAGACCCAGGCAAAGTGAACAATACCTTGAACATTCGAATTCAAAGTGAGTTTTTCTCAGCTTCAGTTCCTTGTAGACAGCAGCTTGAGATTTAGATGCTGGAGGCTTTTCACACTTGTTAGATCTTAGGATTCCTGCCCTTACAAACAACCTTCACTCCTTTATACACATTTTCCCCTTTGAATGCAAATTCCCATTGTTTCACTATGCCTTTGGACTTTATCTTTCTCATAATAAAAATTTCTCATAGCCCTAAGTTTTACCAGTAATCTTTGGGAAAAATAAACACACTGTTTCTAAACTTCACCTGGCTAGGTGACACATTTCATTCCCTCTTTTGAAAAAAATCTAGTCTGGTTTATTTAAAAATCCAAATGTTCCTTTGACACCTATGTTTCTATACTTCCCCATGTTTACCTAATTAACATTTCAAACCCAACTTCTCTTACATCAAAGCACCCAGACTAGTTGCCTTTAATTCAATTAAGTCACACACACACACATATAGACACATAGGGGAGAATTTTCTCCCTGTCCGGGGGTGCTGAGTGGGAGCAGGCGGGCACATGCCATTTTACGTGGGTAGACCAATTAAGGCCCACCCAGCATGATGCACACCCAAAAGCGCAGAAGGTTCCCTGTGCAGGCGGGGGGAGGAGGGAGAGTCGGGGCCTGCGCTCTTTTGAGAGCGCAGAAATCTTCCTGAGGCACAGAGCTGCCTCGAGATTATTTTCTATATTCAAAACAAAATAGATAAAATTAATCAGACATGTCCCCTCATATGACAGTGTCACATGAGCTGGGACATGTCAGTGAATTTTAATAAAATTTATTTGATTTATAAAGCCTTCATGAAACCTCATCTCACCCGTGGATGAGATTTCATGATAAATGCGAAGGTCACCTGGGCTCTTCGCCTGCCCGCCAACCTTAAGGTTGGATGGGCAGCCCTGTTAATTATTTTAATTACTTTTTAAATGGCCTTAACAGGGCTTTGACAGTTTGGTGGGCAAGCAGTCGACTCTGGTGCGCGCCCGCCAAACTGAAGATCGGAATGACGCGCGGTGACGTCAGGATGCACGCCCAACATCACCGTGCGTCATTTTACACGTCGGCGAGTGGGGCCCGCCCCCGCACACCGACCAGAAGTTTCAGGCCATAGACACAAATTCTATTTTACAATCAATGCCAATAACACTATGGGCATTATTATATCTTCCCGACACACTTGACACTATGGAGCAACACTTGTGCTTATTAGCTTTGATGCCATACTTTTGAAGTCGGTTGAGGACTTTGTTCGGTCTTATAATGTGCTTTTTCTTTGTCTTACTGCTAATTAGAATGTCACCTAAGATCAGCACATTCCTTTCATCCCTCTTAGTCTCTGATCCATGAAGCTCTGGAACATTGCAGGAACAGTAGACACCCCAAATGGTAACCTTGGGTACTGATACAACTCTTTGTGTGTATGAATGGTAAGCAGTTCCTTGCTCTTGTCAGTTAATACTGATTGCAAATACGCATTTGACCAATCTATCTTACTGAACAGCTTTCTATTGGCTAAATTAGAAAACGTATTTCCAACGATAAGCAGTGGGTAAGTATCATTCTCAATATAGACTCATAGACACAGACTCTATTTTACAATAAATTTCAACAACTTTATTTATTGTTTGTTTATAATCTCCACAAACCTGAACAGACCCTTTTTGAACTATCACAATGGGTGCAACCCATTCACTGCTCTTCACTTTCTGAATTGTCCCAGTTCTTTCTAATCTATTCAGCTGTTTACTTACTGCTTCTAATTGTGCATAAGGCACTGGACTAGTTTTACAAAATGTTGGCTGTACGTCGTCCTTCATCTTGATTTTTGTCTTGTGATGTGTAATTTTATCATTTGGCTGTCCTTGTTCAAAGACCACTTTGTGCTCTCCTAGCACTTCCTCTTTGACAGACATATACTCATCCCCACCGTAAATAATTCTGCCCAGTTTAATCGTATTTGCTTGAGCTAATTCCTTCCCATCAGGAAGACTTTGTTCCCTCTTACTTCCGATGGCAAGTAATAGGATGTATCATCATATTCCACTTTCACACTAACTTCACTTGACACTGGAATACTATTATTGGAATAACTAGTCAGTTTCATATCAGATTTGGTAAGAGAATGCAACTTAGGGATTCCTTGTATTCTCCTTCTGAGATAACAGACACCACTGCAGCTGTATCAGTGACAAAAGTAAATTGTGAACCTCTGACTTTCAATTTTACTGTGGATGCTGGAATTATATCTTCAGCCCTATTACTGTCATCTTCCGTGTGTTGTTTTTCTTGCTCTCTGGTTAAGTACAATTTTTGACCTTTCTGCTCAATAACACCGACTCCTGTTTCCATATCTATCATATGTGCATTTGATGATTTCCAGACCCCTGAACTAGCTTTAGATCTCCACAACCTCAACCTGTTGCATTGCTGTGACCTCGAGCTTTACTATGACTTGGCGCATTACTGTTTCCTCTACTCCTGCATCCCATCTGGATAGATCAACTTTCTCATAGGTATAACATTTTGACTGAAAATGGGGGCATTTAAATTGTTGGTGGCTACCATGGCAACTGTAAATTCCTGACTCTGAGTCTTGAACTTGGCTGCTGTGGCCTGGATTTCGCTGAAATCCGGTGGACTTCCCCTGTTGGCTCAGAGAAAACATTTCCCTGCAATCTGCCATATCGCTTTTTGCCATTTCCATGGCAGGTCTGCTTCCACAGGAGCTTATTGCTTTTATTCAAAAGCTTGGCCTGGATTTTATGGTTGTTTCAACCTCCTATGGGAAGTATCTAATGTTGCCTTCTATGTCTGTACCATACCAATAGCAGTGAGAGAGTTTCTTTAATTCAAGAGTGTAATCTTCAACAGTCTCATTTGGCAACTGCTTCCTTTGACAGAACATACCTCTCAGTGCAATTTCATTCTTAGTCGTCCTGTAATGTGAGTCCAGAATTTCATTAATTTCAGCACATTCCATCGACTGGGGTCTCACTAAATAAAAAGCATCTGGTCCCATCACGGTGAGGAAAGCTTACTTTATCCTCATCTCCTATTTTATTCACTTTCAGCCAAATGTGTAAACCTTTGTTCGTATTTACGCCAGTCCTCTTTGTTAGGATTGAATCCCCCTATTGTCCCCTAAATATGTTTCCAGTTTGATATTTCAGTTGTGTACCAGGCTGACTCACTGTGCTTCTGAACACCATGTGCACGTGGACCAAACTCGCAAATCACTCAGACTTCCCACATCAATTTTAGGATTTCCGAAAAGTGTGTCATAGTGTTCTTCAGTCCTTAATTTCACAAACGAAATGTAAAAGAAATACCCACCCCATCCTAATCACCAGCTTTCTGTTGTGCATTGCCCTGACTAAGACTAACACATGCTCAGCTGCAGGCAGCCATGAATGAATAAATTTATTTACACCTCCCCAACAGATAGGGCTATACAACTAAATACTCGGGTCTTGTAATATATTACAGAGAATACCTAACATGACACCACCTACAGGAGTAACAGGTACTGCAGGTAGTTAGGATGAGTCTTCAATGATACAGTACATGTGCCCATGTATTGAATATAATAAAATAGCAGGAATACAAGTTATTTCCGTTCTCCTCACTTTAGACCGCCCTTGCCCTGGCCCCCAGAACCCTGTAGAGGGTATCACACTGAAATAGATCTTGAATTACTGTGAATTGCCATGCAACAGCCCATTAAAAGTCTGTGGACAGCTGTAAGTATAATGAACGATGAGCGCTATTCATTTGCCACAGACCACAAAATTCTAACCAATGTCTTTGCTCAGTAGGTGCTAGCTAGCCCTCTTTTGGAAAAGGGTGCACTAGATACTAGACACTATCCATGGCCTCTAATGTTTACTATTGTATGGACTGTAACTGTGTTGAGAAATTCAAGCTAGTAAATATAGCCTTAGAATAGTTATGTTCCAATAGTGCTTTGAAAGGTTAATGATTAGAAAACTGCAATAGTATTTAGCAATCAAAATAAAAGTTTTTAGTTTATACAAAACTACAGTGATTCAAGAAATATTCTGTACTTATATAGGATTGAGTACATTATAAAAAAATACAGCTTGTTTCTTTCTTTCGCTCCTGTCAGTTGTTCATTTGAATAAAGTGATAGCAACTGTAATAAAAATAAAAATATTCTATCTTATCTGCAGAATGTACATGCAATATTGCAAACCAATTTCAACTTGGATCATTTCAATGAATGATGATATTTGCAGCTATGACAAAATGATAGTAAGAAGCCTCGCTTTTTCTCTATAAAAACGCAAAATTCCTGAACGAATTATTTTATGGGCCCGGATCTTCCGAGTAGCGGTACTGATTGTCGGATTGCTGCTGTGCTCGTAAATTCACCTGTCTTGATATTGCTGCACATTTCTGTCGGGGTATTCCAACTTTCACAGAAATACGCAGCGCAGTGTCCATTGGGGAATTCTGATGGAGTGGAGTAAAGTCGGGGGAGGAGAGGACATGCCTTCTACAGCACTAGCTGCTGTGTGGTAAGTTTAAATGTCCAGTTTGAATGTTAGTGAATGGGTGAGTGGATGAGTGAGTGAACCTAGTCAGGTCTAGTTGGGGAGATAGTCGGGTGGTGGAGGTAGTTGGGTCAGGTCAAAAGGGAAGCTAAGTGATCAGGGGGGATATTCGGTTTGAATTGGGAGGGGAGTCGGGTGGGCTAGTTGGGTTGGATTGAGAGGGTAATCAGGAGGTGGGGGGATAGTTGGGTTGGATTTGGGGAGGGTAGTTGAGTGGTCAGGAGGGGGTAGTCGGGTAGGATTGGGAGGGTAATCTGTGGAGGGGGAGTAGTCAGGTTGAGTCGGAAGGGTAGTCAGTGGTCAGAGGGCCTAGTTGGGTTCGATTGGGAGGGTGGTCGGGGGAGGGGTATCAGGGGGTGTGACTGGGAGAGTCAGTTGATTAGTTACCCAGATGTTAGATCAGGTTTTAATCTGTCTAACATTTCCTGGGTAACTACCCAGGTATTTACTATGGAAGTGTCCAAAGTCTCCGACTGTAACTTGGAGTGGGAGACATTCGCAGAGGGCCTCAGGGAGCAGGGAAATTGCTGAGCAGAAGTTGAAACTTCCTGGGCAATTCCCATGTAGGTCCGTGCATCAGGACTTCCACAGGGTTGCACATCCCTTCAGTCATCGTCCGGTCTCTAATCATCCGGAAACTGGAAGATTTGACCTGTGGTCATACATGTAGAATTATAAAGTAGCTCAGGATGGAGTAAAATCTCACATAATATGTAGTTTGAAATTTTGCTTGTGAATAATCACCATCATATAGCGATGCCAGACAATTAATTTCATGATTTCCACCAATGTCTCTCCAGATGTTTTCATTGTATGTGGCCTGTTCATTTGAATGCACGGGTACCTTTATATGTTTTTTGTGCAGTTGCGCATATTTGGTATCATAAAGGAGAAAACTTGTGAGTGACCTGTGCAGTACCATTCTGGCTGTGGTGTGCATGTACAGCTTACAGTGAGCATAGATTTTATTGCTTGAAAATTAACCTCCACTGTCAACTCTGATTCATTTCTTCCTTTGGACATTTCAAATTTACAACTAGCTTACCAGACATTGTAAGGTTCATTTTCAACTTGCCACCAATGTGCAAAACTGCTAGTGTGGATTGGCCGCCTGTTATGCAAATTTTCATCTCCATTGATTTCTGTGAAAATTGGTGGATTCTATTCTGAGTGACTGCGAGGTTCTGTGGTGATGTAAGTACTTGGAAGCTGACATAAGGAGGATCTTGATGCAAAGGAGATTGTGGGGAGGCAGTGGCGAAGTAGCAATGTCACCGGACTAGTAATCCAGAGGCCCAGGCTAATGCTCTGGGGACACAGCACGGTGGAATTTAAATTTAATTAATAAATACGGTATTAAAAACTAGACTTGGTAATAGTCACCATAAAATTATCATTGATTGTTGTAAAAATCCATCTGGTTCACTGATGTCCTTTTAGGGAAGGAAATCTACTGTCCTTACCTGGTCTGGCCTACATGTGACTCCAGACCAGGAGCAATGATTCTTAAAAGCCCTTTGAAATGGCCTAACAAGCCACTCAGTTGGTGCCACTGCTACAAAGCCTACAAAAAGAAATGAAACTGGATGGAGCACCCGGCATCGACCAAGGCACCGGAAATGACAAAGGCAAACCCAGCCTCGTCGACCCTGCAAAATCCTCCTTACTAACATCTGGGGCCTTGTGCCAAAATTGGGAGAGTTGTCCCACAGACTAGTCAAGCAACAGCCCGACATGCACATACTCACAGAATCATACCTTACAGATAATGTCCCAGACACCACCATCACCAACCCTGGGTATATCCTGTCTGGCCAACAGGCCAGACCCACCAGAGATGGCAGTACCGTAGTGTACAGTTGGGAGGGAGTTGCCCTTGGAGCTCTCAACATCAGCTCTGGATCCCATGAAGTCTCTTGGCATCAGCTCAAACATGGGCAAGGAAATCTCCTGCTGGTTACCACCTGCCCCCCTTCAGCTGGTGACTCTATACTACTGCATGTTGAACACCACTTGGAGAAAGCACTATGGGTGACAAGGGCACAGAACATACTCTGGTTGAGGGACTCCAATGTCTATCATCAAGAGTGGCTCGGTAGCACCACTACTGACCGAGATGGCCATGTCCTAAAGGCCAAAGCTGTAAGACTGGGTCTGGGGCAGGTGGTGAGGGAACCAAAAAGAGGGAAAATCATACTTGACCTCATCCTCACCAACCTACCTGCCACAGATGCATCTGTCCATGACAGTATTGGTCGGAGTGATCACGCACATTCCTTGTGAAGACAAAGTCCTGCCTTCACATTGAGGATACCCTCCATCGCGTTATGTGGCACTACCAACGTGCTAAATGGGGTAGATTTCGAACAGATCTAGCAACTCAAAACTGGCCATCCATGAGGCACTGTGGACCATCAACAGCAGCAGAATTGTATCCAACCACAATCTGTAACCTCATGTCCTGGCATATTCCCCCACTCTGCCAGTACCATCAAGCCAAGGGTATCAACCCTGGTTCAATGAAGAGTGCAGGAGGACATGCCAGGAGCAGCACCAGGCATACCTAAAACTGAGGTGTCAACCTGGTGAAGCTACAACACAGGAATACTTCAATGCCAAATGGTGAAAGCAGCACACAGTAGACAGAGGTAAGCGATTTGTTAACCAATGGATCTAAGCTCTGCAGTCCAGCCACATCCAGTCGTGAATGCTGGTAGACAATTAATCAACAGGAGGAGAAGGTTGAAGCATCTGCAAAAATTTTCAGCCAGAACTGCTGGGTGGATGATCTATTTCAGCCTCTTCCTGAGGTCCCCAACAACATAGATGCCAGTCTTCAGCCAATTCGATTCACTCCATGTGATGTCAAGAAACGGCTGAAGGCACTGGATACTGCAAAGGCTATGGGCCTTGACAACATTCCAGCAATAGTACTGAAGATGTGTGCTCCAGAAATAGCTCTGCCCCTGGCCAAGCCGTTCCAGTACAGCTATAACACTGGCATCAATGTGGAAAATTGCCCAGGTATGTCCTGTACACACAAAGCAGGTCAAATCCAATCCGGCCAATTACCGCCCCATCGATCTACTCTCGTTCATCAGAAAAGTGATGGAAGGGGTCATCAACAGTGCTATCAAGCAGCACCTACTCAGCAATAACCTGCTCACTGACGCTCAGTTTGGTTTCAGCCAGGGCCACTCAGCTCCTGACCTCATTACAGCCTTGGTTCAAACATGGACAAAAGAGCTGAACTCAAGAGGTGAGGTGAGAGTGACTGCCCTTGACATCATGGCCGCATTTGACCGAGTGTGGCATCAAGGAGCCCTAGCAAAACTGGAGTCAATGGGAACCAGGGGGCAAACTCTGCTCTTTTTGGAGTCATACTTAGCACAAAGGAAAATGATTGTGGTTGTTGGATGTCAATTACCTCATTCCCAAGGCATCGCTGCAGGGCTCCTCAGGGTAGTGTCTTAGGCCCAACCATCTTCAGCTGCTTCATCAGTGATCCTCTCTCCTTCAGAAGGTCAGAAGTGGGGATGTTCACTTAATACTGCACAATGTTCAGCATCATTTGCGACTCATCCGGTACTGAAGCAGTCCCTGCACATATGCAGCAAGACCTGGACAATATCCAGGCTTGGGCTGACAAGTGGCAAGTAACATTCGTGCCAATCAAGTGCCAGGAAATGACCATCTCCAACAAAAGAGAATCCAACCATCGCCCCATGGTATTCAGCGGCATTACCACCACTGAATCCCCCACTATAAACATTCTGGGGGTAACCATTGACCAGATACTGAACTGCACCAATCATACAAATATTGTCGCTACAAGAGCAGGTCTGAGGCTGGGAACCCTGCAATGAGTAACTCACCTCCTGACTCCCCATAGCCTGCCCACCATCTACAAGGCAGGTCAGGAGTGTGGTGGAATACTCTCCACTTTCCTGGATGAGTGCAGCTCCCACAACACTCAAGAAGTTCAACACCATCCATGACAAAGCAACCCGCTTGACTGACATCCCATCCACCACCTCCAATATTCACTCCCTCCACTAATGACGCAAAGTGGCAGCAGTGTGTACCATCTACAAGATGCACTGCAGCAACTCACCTGAGAGGCTCTTTAGACAGCACCTTCCAAACCCACAACCACTACCATCTAGAAGGACAAGGACAGCAGATGCTTGGGAACACCACCACCTGCAAGTTCCTCTTCAAGCTACTCACAATCCTGACTTGGAAATATAACGCCGTTCCTTCACTGTCGCTGGGTCAAAACCTTGGAACTTCCTCCATAACAGCACTGTGGGTGTAAATACACCACATGGACTGCAGCACTTCAAGAAGGCAGCTCATCACCTCTCAAGGCAATTAGGGTGGGCAATAAATGCTGGCATAGCCAGCGATACCCACATCCCATGTAAGAATTTTTTAAAATGTTACCGTCATACCTGCTAAGGAGATATGTTGGCAGATTTTTAGCGTGGAATTTTCCATGCCCGCTGGTGCCTGTGAAAAGGCCAAAAATCGGTTTCACAATGTCGTCAAGAAGTCAGGAAGCGGGAAGGACTAAGGGGGAGGGAAGGAGTCCGGGGCAGAGGAGTCCGGTGGGGAGTGGGGGAAAGGGGTCCAAAGTGGGGTATGTCCCCAAGGGAGGGGTCTGTGGAGTCATTGACTGCCTCCTGGGGAGCGAACTGAGGGTGGACATGGTAGTAGGAGGGAATGATGAGAATGACCGAGGGCAGAGTGAGGCAGTAGGGTGGGAGGATAAGGGTGCAACGGTATTGGTAGAAGGGACAGCGAGGGTGGTCAGTGGGAACTCATAGGCTGACAGGGACCCTGGGGGTGGGAAGAAGGAGGGCGGGGAGGTTAATGTGGATGGGGGTGGGATTTTCGGGAAGGTAGGGTATGTGCACGTTCACCTGGACATCCCCGAAAGAAAGGGCTGGTGGCTGGTAGGTGATGGTGGGGAGGTGGAAGGTGGTGCCAGGGGGTCGACAGAGATGGGGGGAAAGGAAATGAGTGACTGGGGGAGGGCAAAGGACGGGGGACCTCAAGGAAAATTGTACCATTACCATGCTTGTTAAATCAAAAGTGAAATGAGACTCGTGGTGGGTGAGAACAGGCGCTACATGGGAGTGCAGTCAGTGGGTGGGTGGAGATGCAGCTCAGATGGACAACTGAAAGAGAACCCCAGCAGACAGCATTGAAAATGCTCGGGACAGTGAGATGAGTGTAATGGGGGGAAGGATCCGTGTGCATGGGTGAGCGCTTGCACAAGGCTTCTAAAGGCTCTGCCACACATACACACTTCTCCTTCAGAATCACACATGAACCAGCTGCGTGCACCTGAACTGTTAGTTGGGGGGCGGGGGGGGAGATGCAGTGGGAGGGATGCAGGGGACTGACTTGCGAAGCCTGTAAATGAAGCTGAAATATACCATCACACGTTATTCAGTGAAAGTGAATATATTTTCAGATTATAAAGTGACAAAATGTGTTCACCCATGCAACCAACTGTGACCAGAATTTCTTAATTTTTCTATGTCTTAGATTTCCCCAGGTGTTGCCCTGACATCTGCAGCAGGGGTGGAGACAACCTGCGCAATGGTTGCCTCTGATGACTTTGGCATGGACCCTCTGGAGAGCCAAGACCTTGAGGGTCCCGGCTTACTTTGGTTGTCTTCCTGTGAGCCAGCTGCTCCCTCGGCGGAGACAGAAGGATGAGGTTGAGGGGGTCACAGGGAAAGGGGACTTGGAGGGAGAGGACAGGCTCTGAGATTCCTGAGTGGATAACCCAGGGACGTCCAGCAGCCCTTCTCCATCCTTCGGATGCCCGAGGGCCCAGGCCTGACTCCTTGATGTGAAGGAGCACCTGGAGGGACTTTGAGATGCCCCTGGAGAGATTTTGAGGCATCCCGTTTCCCTCTCACGTTGTCACTGTAAGAACTCACCCATGTCTACCATGATGGACTGCAGGTCAACGTGCATCTCTGCATTCTGCTGGACCAGGGTCTCCTTGGCATCCACTTTTGCTGACTCTCCACAATGAGTTGGAAGGCTGAATCCAGAGGCTCGTCATCTGACTCAAGCCTCACAGATGCCTCCTCCCCAGCAGCCCTCCGAGTGCCGGGGAGCTCCGCTGAACTTGTCTCCTCTTGCTGTGAACGCATGTCTGTGTGTTGACCTGCAGATTGTGAACCTGCACCTGCTCTACATCCAGGTCCTACCGAGGTGTGTGTCTCTGTGCTGGTGCAGGGTGTGGGTAAGCGCTGTGATGGGTCTTCCAGGCTGCTTATTTCCAGCTCTTCAATGGAGGAGAGTCCTCTTGGCTGGAGGTGACGACCTGGATGGAGCTGAGGGACTGGCTGGCCAAGGGCATCGGTCGCTTGGCAGAGCTCCCTGTGAACCAGAGTAGAGATAATTAGTGCAGGGCAGCACTGTCAAAAGCAGGAGAGAGAGCACTCACAGTTGCATTGAGAGAGGGATGATTTGGTATAGGATCCTTCAGGGTGGGTGTTCGCCACTGACCTCACCGTCACCACAGGCACAGTCCACATCCTCACCTGTCAGTGCAATGGCACACTCTCCTCCACCCCTGGTCTGGGTCCTCGCCCTGCTGCTTTGAGCCAGTATCTCCTTCATGAAAACAGATGGGGAGAGTGTGAGCAGGCCACAAGGCACTGCGTGGAATGTTTGTGTGGTGAGCAGAGTCATGGAAGGGATGAGGATGCGAGCTCAAGGGGATATGAGCCTGATGGAGATGTGAAGGGGTGTGTGAGAGTTAGTGGTGTTGTCCCTTGAGTTGTGAGATTCCTGTGGATGTGTGATGGGTTTGTGAGTGAGAGTTGAGAGTGACTTATCCTGCGGCTCTGGGTGGGTGTTCTCTTTTGCAGGGCATTGGCGCTGACCACTGCTGCCACCGCCTCCCATGCTAGATTGGTGACCTTGCTTGCTGGTCTTCACCCAGAGCAGGGATAGAGGACATCATGGTGGGCCTCCACGGCGTCCAAAAGGCGCCTGAGGAACGTGTCACTAAACCGGGGGGGGGCTGCAGTCTTCTTGCCTCTTGGGGCCAGGTCTTCTTTGCAGCAGTCCTGGGCTGGAAACACTGAGAGATCTGAGCGCGGCTGCACTTTAAACATGGTGCCTGGCGTGAGGAAGCAGCGAGGTAATGGCATTGAGGGCGAATGAGAGCCTGCCCGCCATCAAAATGGCGTGTTTCCCAGGAATGCATGATTAATGAGGCAGGATTGGGATGATACGGCGTGAAAAGCCGCTATTGCAGCCAGCAGGTAAAGCATTCTTTTTCTCACCTGCTACCACACTTGGTGCAAATCTGGGACGACTCTGCCCTTAGTCAGACAATCTCAGTAAATTGAAATCTTTCCACTGACGACACACTCATCACAATATCTCCCCAGCTTTCACAGCTGTTCTAATCATCTGTCTTTGGGTCTTATAATCCAACCATGCCGCTTCAGCCCAATAAGGACTTGCTGATTCTACATCTTTAAAGCACTGAATTCAAATATTACTGAGGGCTAGCACATCAATGAGCAATGGAAGGGAATGCAAGAAAGAATCTTTGGGTACAGGTACTTCAGTGATGAGCTTGTGGGGGTGGGAAAATTAGTCAATGCAAATAATGTGCGAATTACATTGGATAAAGGATAGAAAGGTGCCGCAAAAACAGAAAAACTCAGGCCTAACAGCATCTGAGGAGAGAAAAACAGAGTTAACATTTCGAGTCCGTATGACTTCTTCAGAAAGGTGCCATTGAGTTGGATTTTGGAGGAAATACATGGTAAAGCATAGAATGGCGGATTAAGTCTAAAACCATGGAGAGTGTTAATTCATTATAATCACAGTCACAATGGATGTCAGTGTTGTGGTGTTCATCATATTTAAAAATCTGGAGCCTTTGAATTTTTTTTGGCAAATAATTTGCTTTTATCTCTCTACTATACAAATGTTTGTAGACTATGACAGCAAAGGGGTAACCTGAAGGTGATCATTATAACAATTTGGGCTCTCTTCCAAATCTATTTATTTGTGTTTGCTGCAAATGGCCTTGAGACATCCACATGCAGCTCAAATTGCCTTTTGACATATCTGAAACTGAAATTAAAGTATAGTGATATATACTTCATATACTTCAGCCTAAAGAAGCCTCTGACTACAGAACTGCCAATCGAGAAAGATCAAAGACACAATGGAAAAGCTTGAATAAGGGAGCACTTGAGAACAGTTCACTACTCATCTAAATCTTGCATAACCAATTAATCCTTTGGTGAGGCATTGAGGGTAATTTCAAACTTCAACGGAGACTTCAATGGGAAGGAAAATTGTGTGGCATGTAGAATGAAGGCTGATTCACTAGTGACAGTTTCCCTCACCCACTGAAGTTGTAATGTGGCTCCAGGATGAGCTTTCTGCATCCTGTCTAATGTACAGATGAATGCAACTGTTAGATGGTAACACTCTTGTCTCTGAACTTAAGGTTTTGGATTCAAGCCCCACTTCAGGACTTGAGTACAAAAATCAAGTACTGAGCGAGTGCTGTACTGTTGGAAGTGTCATCTTTCAGAAGAGACATAAAACTGAGGCCCCATTTGCCCCTCAGGTGCTACTATTTCAAAGAAGAGTAGGGGAGTTATCCCCTGTGCCCTAATCAATATTTATCCCTCAGTCAACATCACAAGAACAGATTATCTGCCGATTATCACATTGCTGTTTGTGGGAGCTTGTTATGTGCAAATTGGCTGTCGAGTTTCCTACATCATAACAGTGACTACACTTTGAAAATACTTCAGTGGCTGTTAAGTGCTTTGACGTGTCCGGTGGTCATGAAAAGTGGTATGTAAATGCACTACTTTCTTTTTGTTCTGCAACACAAAAGATTACTTAGTTAATTTAGCTGACACTTGTCTGTTTGCAGTATTGAAATACAGTATCAATAATTCTTTAAATGATTCATAGTTTTTGAGCCTCTTCCAATCAGAGTCCACTTGCCAACCAATCAGCACTCTCTTCTCATGCAGTATAATTTGATGTTCCCTTTACAATTGGTATTCTTGCGTCTGTCCTGATGAGTGCAATGCGAAAAGCTGCGACAGTATGTCTATTTTTTTCAGCAAGATTCATCATTTGATTAGCTGTTTAAAGGCCACTGAGACATTGATCCAGTTGTTTCCCAAGCTACTGCGATAACAATATTTCCCTAAAGATTACATTGATTGAAGGTTTTTTAAAATTAATTGGCCCCAAAATTCCTGGGACCTGCTCCTCCAGTTTACATGTAGCAGAATGGACCTCCTGCCCACCTTGGGCTGGACACCCTGTCTGAATTCCTAGTGACATAGTAATTTTATAGTCAGGGTAGGCTCCCAAAGTCACACGGACAACGGCCATCTCAGCCCAACCTGATCTGCCCTTATGAAGTGGAGTGGCACACTCTGTAATTCAAGATCATCCAAGCCCCAGCTGAGCCAAAGAGAAACATCCTTTTTATATTCTTCAGCTCCCACAGTACCATTCTGCCAATGGAAAAGGCAATTGATCCCCTCTAGATCCTGAGTTCTTACTTGTTATTTTGCCATCATTGTGAGCCCTGATATTTTCCCTGACTTAAAATGATTACTATTACAAAGATTAAGGTGAACATTGGCCCAGAAGCTGCAGCAAGTATTTATAAATCATGGAATTCTAGTGCTTATAGGTAAAATAGTAATTAAATTACTTATTAAAATGTTGAAATCCGCTTGCTTTAGAATTGCTTCAGGTTTTTTATTATTTAGGATGGCCAAGCTTGATTGAAGGGACATTGATCCCCTGATGACTGGATTAGAGAACTGATCTTTGTTCATTACTTTTTACTGTTGTAAGCTCCATAGCCAAAATATCCTTCACATTTTTACACTGTATTTTGGATGTTAGCCAGTCATTTGCAGAGCTTTTTATAAAATGGCAGGTTAATGCAACATAGGAGCAAATAATTAAATTTTTATTAATGTATTCAGGCATATGTCAAGTAAAGGCACACTCAACACATGAGGGCGATTAGTCAGCATCTTTTTGTTTCGTAGACAATCAGTTAACACATGAATGGCAGGAAGGTGCTGTTAGTGTGAGTCCTATGGATAAAATCCTTTTGGGTATAAGCAATTACTCTGCCATCAGAAAATTGCTGTTGAGGACTGTCATTTAGCTAGATGCATAGATATGGGATGTTGGCTTTGAAAATAGTTTTTACAACCTGGTTATTTTGTTGCTGAGGCTCTGGAGACATGGTTTTATTATGACTGATGCCTTTGGGTGTAATAGAGAAATAGCACCCCAGAGATTGATGGCAAGGATTGATTAGTAATCCTGCTTCAGCACTATATGACAAATCTACTTAGATAAATCATGCATTGAAAAGTGTGGGATGGGGGTGCAGGAAGAATGATATACCCAGTGGGATTAAATTTAATTATTATAGTGATCTTCTCCAAAGGTTATTTATCTGGGTCTTGTTGACCTGCTCTACTGGAGCCTGAATTCAATGTCATAGAGAAGTGATGCTATACTGACGTACATAATAAGCACCCTCTGTAAATCTATTGTCATACAAAACCACAAGCTGTGTAATTACTGCAGGTTGTCTCTGAAGGAAATTACTCTGCTACATTATTGTGTACCCTTGCAAAAGTTTTCATGGACTAATGTGTAAGAGCAGAAAAAATGCCTCCTGCTGTGGAAGTCAAAAAGAACACCCTCGTTTTTGTAATTTGCTGGAAATGACGTAAATTTTCTCATGCCATCTTAGTTCTTCAGATAATAGACAAAATATGACTCTCACATGCCGTGATGTAAGTACTAATCTACAAATTGCATTTGTCAAAAGTTTAAATTGATCAATAGCAAAATACAGCACATTAGATTCTACTACTTTACAATATTAAACTATAAGTCTTTGCAACATAGTAAAATGTGACTTTTCACTAAGTACACTGATAATTCTGAACTTGGATCAGAATCTCTGATGTAAATTCTCAGCGTATGTTTGCATGTTCAGTCTCAGGCAGTATAATCGAGCAGGAGGACTTGCGGAACTTGCATAAATGTCCCTGTGTGGAGCTGTAAATTAACCATTTCCCTCAGAGATACCCCGTGTAACTTCCCGTGTT
Organism: Cetorhinus maximus; assembly: GCF_964194155.1. Lineage (NCBI taxonomy): Eukaryota > Metazoa > Chordata > Chondrichthyes > Lamniformes > Cetorhinidae > Cetorhinus > Cetorhinus maximus. The sequence goes on along the minus strand of NC_135897.1, from coordinate 46,843,652 downwards.
AAGAACCAGGCTACCAAATATAAGAGAATTTGAGAGCCTGATTGCTGTGATCTCTGTATATATAATCCAGACTTGTCATATTTCTGTATCTCTATTGTTTGTTGATATCAAGTTAAAGGGATTATTTATAGGTATCTGTGCTAAAGAAAGCAAACCAAAGCCAGGAATATTGTGGATTCCCTTCCAACATTGGCATCTGTTTCTTTTAAGAAAGGAGTTCCAGTTAACACAGCAATAACTTGCATTTATGTAGCATCTTTAACAGAATAGAACCTTGAGCAATGCTTCACAGGAGTATTATCAGACATATTTGACATTGAGCCATATAAGAAGATACTAGGATAGGCAACCAAAAGATTGGTTGAAGAGCTAGGTTTTAAGGAGCATTTTAAAAGTTGACTTAGAGATATAGGAAGGTTTAGGGAATTCTGTAGCTTAGGGCCCAAATAGCTGAAGGTTTGTTTGCCAATGGTGGGACAAAGAAAATCCGGGTGCACAAGAGACCGAAACTGAAGAGACATAGAGACCTGAGTGTTACAGAGATGGGGAGGGGCAGGATTATGGAGGAATTTGAAAACAAGGATGGAAATCTTCAATTCAAGGAGCTGTTGGATGGGGACCAAATATAGGCCTGCGAGCACGGGGTGAACAGGACTTGGTGTGAGTTAGGATATCGGCAGCAGAGTTTTGGGTGAGCTGTAGTTCACGGAATGTGGAAGCTGGGAGGCTGGTCAAAAGAACATGAGAATGGTCAAGTACTGAGATAACAAAGGCAAGGATGAGGGTTTCAGCAGCAGGTGGGTTGAGGCAGGGACAGAGAATGGCAATATTACAGATGTGGAAACAGCTCTGATGAAAGGTCATCGACCTGAAACTTTAACTCTGTTTCTCTCCACAGCTGCTGCCTGTCCTGCATTTTTCCAGTATTTTGTGTTCTTATTGTTGGAATTGGTGGTCTTGGTGATGGAGAGGATATGTGGTCAGAGGCTCACCTTGGAGTCAGATAGGATGCTAAATTTGTGAACAGTCTCGTTCAACTTCAGACAGCAACTGTCAAATGAATGAAGAAAGAGCTTGCATTTTAATATCAGCTCAGGTGATCCTAAAACACTCCACAGCCAATGCAGTGTAGCTGCTGTTGCGCAAACACAATAGCCAATTTGAACTCAGCAAGGTGCCACAAGTAGCGATGAGATTGATGACCAGATGGTCTGGTTTAGTGATGTTGGTTAAGAGATAAACATTGGCTACTTCACTGGGAGAATTCAACTGCTCTTTTACATCTACCTGAGTGACTAAGGGACTTCAGTTTAATGTCACATCCAAAAGAAGGCACCCCAACATTAAAGCATCCCTCAGTACTGTATGAAAGTGTCAGCCTTTATTTTGTTCTCCAGATTCTGGAATGGATCTCGTAGCCACAACCTTCTACCTCAAAGGTGCAAGTCCTACCCAGTAACCAAGACTGACACATTAGCTCAATGGTGTAATGCTTACAGCTGGCGTAGAATGTTGTGGGTTGCAGCACTACATATAACCTCCTTTCTGATTTTTATACTCTCATCCCTGATAATTTTTAAAAAAATGTTGCTATGTCAGTGAAGCTCTTGTGTGGTTGTTAATCCAAATTGGTTCTTGATAGGATCTCCCTGTTTCTGCAGCTTTCCTGGGGAACTGGAGCAATGGAGAAATCCAACCAAGATCCCTGCTTCCTCAAGGAGGGTGATTTGCTTTGTGTCTTTTTAAATTGTGTTCTAACATGTTCAATCTGCAGCCAAAGTACAGCATTTTTTAAATTAGAGGGAGCCAGTGCTGAAACATGTACTTAAACTTCATCAGGCACTTGCAGTCAATATAACGTAGGTTCGATTGAGGGTGAAACCTCCTTAATACTATTCCAGTAACTTACCATTTTTCTGTTAACAGTTAAAATTTTGTGTTCACTTATTCTGCCAATAAGGTAAGAATTTGATAGCATCATGATGTCACACTCATTAGATAAAACAGTTTGGGGCTTGGAATATATTCTGGATTTCTCGGAGGCACAAAAATATCAAGGGCAAAACAAGAAAAGCTCATTTAGCCCATTGTCTACTTCTTCCATTTAGCACATATAATCTAGCCAGCAGTGGACTTTAACTCTACCTCATCCATTCTTGAGATAGATTCTAGCCGGAATTTTCCAGCCCCCCACATCAGCAGGATTTTCCGGTCCCTCCGATGTGAATGGAGATTTCAATGGCTCACCAGCCCCGCTTCAGGGGGGTGCGTGGCTGGAAAATTCCGGCCTCTGTGTGTAAATACTTCCTAGACCCCAAAAGCAGTTGAATAAAATATCACTTCATTCCTTCATCTTCACTTTTCCATTATCCACCTCGCCTGCTTCTCTCTACATCAATCTCCTATTTTGCGTATTCAATCATTCCAGCCTATACTTCTCAACAACCACCGTTCTTAACTGGATATCTGTGCAGCTTCTTGTTGAATGAGTTAATCAGTTCAGTGGAGGCCCCTCCCAACCTCCTCCCCCCCTCATATTATGGATTACATTCAGATGTAAGGTGTACAGCACAGAAACACCTATGCTTCACTCAAGACTCCTCCCATTTTTCATCATCTAAATCTATCATCATAACCCTCTATTCCCTTCTCCCCCATTTGTTTGTCTAGCTTCCCCTTAAATGCATCTACACTATTCTCTTCAACCGCTCCCTGCGGTAAAGGATCCAGCCTTGTATGGGGAAAAGGTTTATTTTAAATCTCCAGCTCATTTGAAACTTGTTAATTTAAAATCTGTGCTCATGTCAGTCTTTTTAAATCTGTATCATGTATACCTCACACGATTTAAAATAACTTGATCAGGTTTCCGTACTTCTACTTTTCTTCATTTTAAAAGTAGTAGAGCTTTGCGAGACTCTCATTAAAACATTAAGTCCTATGTTCACCCTTCAGTCCCTTCACCTTCCCAATGTCAGGACTACCCCGCTTGGGAGGGGAATGGCACAGTAGGAATTTGGGAAGGAGTGTCCTTGGGAGACCGCAACATTGACTGCAGAGCCATTCAGTCTCATAACATCAGGTCAAAAATGGGCAAGGAAACCTCCTGCTCATTATTACCAGCTGCCCTCCCGCAGCTGATGTATCAGTGCTCCCCCATGTTGAACAACAATTGGAAGAAGCATTGAAGGTAACAAGAACACGGATGTACTCTTGGGGGGGAGGGGGGTGGTGGGGGGGAATGGGGAGGAGACCTCAATGTCCATCATCAAGATTGGCTCGGTAGCACTACTACTGAGTAGTAGTGCTACTCGGTAATAGTGCTGGCCTAGTCCTGGACGTATCTGCCAGACTGGGCCTGTGGCAGGTGATGAGAGAACCAACAAGAGGGAAAAAAAAGCTAATTGGCTTTGTCCTCACTAACCTACCTGTTGCAGATGCATTTGTTCATGACAGTATTAGTAGGAGTGACCACCACAGTACTTGTAGAAATGAACTGCCATCTCCACACTGAAGACATGCTCCATTGTGTTGTGGCACTACCACTGTGCCAAATGGAATTGATTCAGAACACAGAAAGAACATTTGCCCAAATGATTGAGCACCATTGAAATCCATGATGCTTTTGTCTTGTACACAGTAGCTTTTGACATCACATGTTAATAAAATCAATCAAAGTCTGTTACTTCAGCAGTACATACAGGAAAAGGATTTCCTGTAATTGCTGTACAGTTGTACTATATACTGCAATTGCCAATAGTGTAATAAACAACAAGAAGTGAAATTGAATTTATTTTGCTTTAAAGTTTATAAATGGATAACTTTAACTTTTGTCAGATTGCTAATATTTTGCATATGTAAATGCTCTTTCCAAAATGTGTAATGGTTGATAAGACAAAACTAATGATATTGTCACTATTGGCAGATTCCGGCACTTGTTAGATAGAGAAACATTTTGCTCAGCAGTAATGCCTGATGAATACTTCGCCATATGAGCTGACCTACTCGTTATTTCTTACAGTTGTTTATGAACATAGATCAAGATTAGAAAAATCACTACAAAAAGAAAGAAATGAACACAAAAAAGCTAAAGAAGGTAAGGAAACATTCAGTCACACTGTCATTTTATAAAAGCGTTCATTCATTTCACTTGTTCATTTACCCTCCACATACAAGTGCTTTGGGCCATTATTGCAAGCATGGATTTTTTTTTGATGTGCTGTTGTAACACTCTGACCCTAGATTTTTGTGCATCTCTCACCTCTTAATCTCATCATTGGTGACAGTGAAATGTTTTAGAATTTTTAAAATTTAAAGACATTGAGGGAGAAATTTGTATTGTGCAGTGGTGCGAAACAGGCAATATGATCAGCCGCCCATTATATGTGCCAGCTGATATTCAGTTCCATTGCAGTCAATGGTATTAAATACCAGGCGCTATGTATAACAGGTGCCGATCTGATACCACCTGTTTTATACCATCGGCTGAGACAAATTTTACCCTGTTATAAAAATGAAAGTCATTGCTGCCACTTGTCATCATGTCAGAAGCCAAGAATCAGCAACTGTTGTAGGATCCTGGAGTTCTAAAAATACACTTGAAAATTAATATTTTACAGAAATTCATTCCAGGCATATGTGATGATTTTTTTTAGATATAAAGAATAGGTAGTGGCAGGACAGTGATTAGTACTAAAATCTTCTGACCGCAAGAATATTCATAGTGGATATCTAATGCTTGTGACCATGGTGGTATTAAAAGGAGGAGAGTGGGCTCTGGGAGTACAAATACAGCAGCTTTACAAAAAGATTTAGAAGGTTCAGGCTGATCAAGGAAGTTTTTACGCCCTCTTGTTCCACAATATTGTTCCGGCAGGGACAATGAACCATCCACAATGGTGAATGCTACCATTGCCCTCAATTTTAATGTTGCAAGGACCTCCTGAGAATCTGGTATAATTGAGGAGTGAGCTGCTTTGGCATGTCCTACTCCATCAAGGAGGTAACTGAAGCCCTCTACTGCCATTCTATATGCTACATGCAACTTTCTGAAAACAAGATGTATTGGGCAGAGAAATAGAAGCATGAAGTTCTCAATGCCCAGTTCTCCACTCAGTTCTGTAACTGGGCGCTGTTTTCTTTTTGCACATTTTCACTTACCAAACTGTTATTTGCCAGTTATGTTTAGTTTGTGCTGTTTATTACCTGTATTTTATTTGGACTCTGGAATCTGATACTCGATTTTTTCTGGAACTTTTAGTAAGTTTGACTGTTTGTAGTGTATGTTTTTAATGTGTTTTGAGGATTTGTTTGCTCCTTGTGTGTCATAAATGTCTCCGTGCCTGTTGTGCACGCAGCTTACTGTTAGACAAAGCTCAATGCTTCAGCCAGTACATAAAGCAGTCCTTAAGAATTAGCGCCTAATGAAATTTTTAATTTATTCAAACTGCTTTCTAGGGGAAATTCTCAAAATCCTGAGGTGACAGGTTTTGTAAGGATTTGAGATTTCAAGGTGAAAAAAATAAAGGATTTTCAAGTACTCAGTTGAACCCATGGTAGCATACAGTTGCTTGGTAGTTCAGAACTTGAGTATTACTGAAAAAAAAGACATATTGAAGCTTTTTGCCTTGCACTCACCAGGGCACTTCACAAGAATATCAATAGAAGGAAAAAACAATAATTTACACTGTATGTGAAGAGAGTGCTGATTGGTTGGCAAGTGGACTCTGATTGGTAGAGGCATTGCCATGGAGAACGTACCAGTGATGGTGACTGACAGTTAACTGCCAAGCATTGCTTGAAATTTAAACCAGGCAGCGTAACCCTGATTGATCAAGGCATTGCCCTGAGGAATAAATCAGCAAAAGCTTCAACATGTCTCTTTTCTCAGCAATACAATTGTAGCATAGTTACTTCTGTTAGGACCACTTGGGTAATAGTCACGGAAGGGTTACCATTAAATCCACTACCCTTGTTACAATCAACAAGTTGTTTTGAGAGTCAATTAAGGTGGTATGTTTTGGAAATGCCATAGTAGTACTGTAACCTTATTTTGGTACATCGCTTTGTTTGCAGAAAAGTTTTGTCCACTGCAATCACAGCTTCTCTATTAACTGTCAGATTGAATTCCAAATGCATCACAATGTTTCAGTTTTTTTACTTAATGACTTGAAGTAAAGTCTTGGACCACTAAATTATTGCTATGCCTATTCATAAGAAAATAAATCCCTGATTGGCCAGGAGAGCTATTTAATATCTAATTGCCTTTATGTTTGAACTTTCCCTTGCAAATGTATCTTGTGTGGTGGTAGTGATACGATTCCATGGCCAATGTGGCTTATGGCTGGTCTTACTTTGAAATTTGTTACGTGAAAAAAAAAGAATAATCTTGTAGCAAGAATTAAGCAATTTTAATGAAACACCAAAACACTATGGGAACATTTAAAAATGCAATAACACAACAAAACAACTATTGTAACGCATGTAATCAAAACTCGAGCACTGTCTAAGCTGTGTACATGAAGGTAAGTCATTTAATGAAGTACTCCAGGATTATGTCTTGCTTCCTGCAGACAGCATTTTCGTTTGCAAAATTCTCAATTGTGTGCAATGCAGAGAAAAGTTTCAGCGGGATATTTGGCTCAGTGGTGAGCAATTCCCATCAGCAATCACACACGACTAGATGCCATGACTGTAATGGGGGCTGGTTCCTCCACCTCGCATTAGATCACTGAATGTAGTCATTGGGCTCCCTTCACTCTCGCTGGCAGCAGTATTCTCCTACATGGCATCAACAATGTTTATGTATCTTAGCAACCGAATGTTAAGAGATCCTTATCAATACTGTCAATGATTTCAAAATTAATGTGATTAAATAAGTTTGCTTCAGAGTTAGCCATCAAATGCCCGTGGGCTGTTGACTGTCGGGTTCAACTGCTTTCCCTGCTGCTGCGATAAATTTATAGTGCTGAAAACAGTCAGCAATAGATACAGCTTTCAGCACCTTGTCATGATGAATGGATCATGTGGATTGCCACCAGAGCTTCAGATGAAAATGTCAATGCCAGCTTCATGTGCAGCAATTACTTTTCACACTAAACAGTTCTTGTCGTGCTGTTTCGAAATATAAATTACATTAGCATCCGTTGGCTGATTCATGGATGTTGTGCTTGGCAGGTAAAATTTATTAGCCGCATCACGTTTAGACACAGGCATTTTCATGAGCCCCATAGGCATCAACTCTGGGGGTGACCTTACACTACCATTCCTCATTCAAAGTGAACAAGTTGCTCAAAGAGAGCACCAGTCACCCATGCCTTTATAAGCTGAGTAACTTTAGTATGAAAGCATTGTTTGGTTTTGGAATTTCCAATCATCAAGAGTTTTTTTGTTACCCAGTCATGCTAGTACAAACCATTATGATAATTTGTTATAAAACAATTTATGAATTTATAACTTTTATAAAACAATAAAATAAATTTTCCCAACTTCACAAACATGTCCCAACTCATGTGACACTGTCATATGAGGGGACATGTTTAAATAAATTTTAATACCAATTATTAAGGTTTTTTATTGTCCGTTCAATCTCCCTGATGCAGCTCCGTGCCTCAGGGAGATTGCTGCACCCTTTGCACATACGCCCCAGCCCCGGCTCTCTCTCCTCCCCCTGCCCGCACAGGTAGCTGAGCGCTACCAGCCGCACGTTACGCTGGGCGGTCCTTAATTGGCCCACCTCCATGCCTGCTCTCAGCCTGCCCGCCATAGGCAAAATTCTCCCCCATAAGTCCATTGGGCTTCAGTAGAGAATCTTGGGAACTGCCTTTACACATGCAACTGTTATTAATTTGGGCTTTGCACTGAATGTGCCTGAAATTCAGTATCCCTGGTCCCAACCAAAAGCAGACTTAGGCCAGAATTTTTCTGGCCCCTTGGAGGTGGGGTTAGAGGCGGGGCAGGCCGAGGGGTGGGATGACAGGAAAATAAGGGAAACCCCATTGGGTCGTCCCCCCAATGTGGTGCTGCCTCTGGATGAGTTTCTCAGGGGCAGGTTGCCAATGAATTTGGAAACTGGTTTGCTGGAGTTGGGCAGGTGGTCAGGGTAATTAAGGCCTCAAGTAAGAGCCGTTTTCTGAGAGTGATGCAAGTTTGCTGGTGTCGCACTTTTGGAGCCTGGCAACATGTTGGGTGGCAGCTCTGCAGGAGCTTGGAGGGCCATCAGACTCTGCTGCAAATGCCAATATCAGAGAGATGTAAGGCTCAAAGGGTTGCAGTTGCAGGTGAACATATTCTTGTAAAGACATTCCCCTGCCCCACTGATGGCCCTCATAGTTCTGGGTCTTGCTTTTTTTTTTACTTCCTCTGGAAGCTTTTGTGAATGCCTCCATTTTGAGGTGCCCCTAGATCTCCTTCTTCCTCAGCAACACTCACCTCTCCCAGTGGGGCTGCTACTGGGCCCCCTGGCTCTCCCGTGTCCATGTACCACTTGCCATCCCTAAATAGGCAGCGAACGTGGAGGTGACCCGTTAATTGGCGGCCTCCCATAAGATTGTACAGGTGGGTGGACCACTAATACGAGCAGAATGGTGACCCAGGAATGATCCCCACACTCATGAATTTTATTAGATTGGAAGAATCCGGCCTTTTGTGTACTTTGTGATCAGGAGTTTCTCTTTTATTTAACATAAAATATGTTGTTACAGAGAGGGGAGGAGAGGTAAACTGAATCCTCCAATTCCCTTACCTTACTCTCCGTAATCAGTGTAGTTTTTCTTGGAAAGGTAGATGTGTGTGTTTCTAATCCCCCTTTTGTGTGTGGTCAATTTAAAGGACTGGCAGCAGACATTCATGGGTTTAAATAAAGAGGGTCATTCATTCACATATTCAACCCGAAAGTCTAAAAGCTACAATAATCACTTCCACACACACACAAGAAAGTTACAGTAAAACAAAAAGTATACCTTTACAAGTTGTAAACCAAAATAGTTCATAGTTCACATGTTGGGCTTGTGTTAGAAGAACAGTTGCAGTGGGCACAATAAAGAGAAGTGTCTCTGTCCACTCTTGAATTGTAGTTCAGATGGGTTCAAATAACTGAAGACTGATATCAGGATTATTGCAGAATTCCCACGAAGAGATGAACTTGTAATTTTGGAATCAGGATAGGAGGTTTTTTTTAAGATGTATGGCCTCCAGCTCCCTAAAGGCAAAATTACGCAGCCTTTTGCTGCAGCTCTCTTGGTGTTTGCTGCATCCTGCCTAGGTCTTCAGATAAAAACTTGTAATTTCCAACCAGTTTCGGTCAATACTGGCATCAGCTGCTCGGAATGGCTTAGCTGAAAGCTATTGCTACACAACGTAGGTAATGGATGAGCTCTTCACACTTACTCATGAATTGTTTTCTGTTTATCCCTCATTGTTAGGGTTTCCACTGAGAGACATGGAATCTGAACGTGTATTTTGGGTCAATTCCCAAACAATAGCATGTGTGAATTCCACAGATCATATTCATCTTGATATACCCATTTGAGGGTGATGCCCCACCCAGGGTTTGCAATTAGGAACTTTCCAGAAGTTTCAGATAGTCTGTGCTGAAGTTGGAAAGGTCACCTGGCCCTTGGTGGCTACCTTAAAAGTTCACCAGTGTCCATTTTAAATAGAAGACAGTTCCAGAAACTTCTAAACAAACACAGAGGGCAAAATCATCCCAGCTTTGCACTAAGTGCAGTAACAGGCATGAAAAAAGATGTTTCACTCGTTGGCCGCAATGGCGGGTTTTCGCGCCGTATCATCCCCTTCCTGCCTTATTAGTTATGCAGGCACAGGAAACATGCTGGATCGCTGGCGAGTGGTCTCCAGTTGGCCTGCATGCCATTACCTCACCGCTTCCTCATGTCAGGTGCCATATTTAAAATGCAGACATGCACACATTTTTCAGTGCTTGCAGCCCAGGACCGCTCTGGTGAAGACATGGCCCCAAAAGCCAGGAAGATTGCAGCACCCCAATTGAGTGAGGCATCCCTGGCACACCTTCTGGACACTATGAAGGCCTGCTGCGAAGTCCTGTACCCCTGTGCTGGCCGTAGGAGGCCCACCAGCCTCACCGCTCTGGCTTGGGAGATGGTGGCAGTGGTGGTCAGTGCCAACGCTGCACACAAGAGGTCGGCCATCCAGTGCAGAAAACGGATGAATGATCTCATCCATGCCGCCAGGGTAAGGCAACCATCTCATCAACCTCAACTCACACACTCACAAGTCCATCATATATTCACTGGCATCTCACTCACTGCCAGCTCAAGGGACATCACCACCCACTCTCTTACACTCACCCTCATACCTCCATGTGGCCTCATCCACTCTGGAGATCGCTCCCTCATCCCGTCCATGGCTCCACTCAGTGCACATGCATGCCTGGAATCCTTCTCCTTTGGCCTGGCATGTGCCTTGCTCACACCCTCTACACCTGTCTTTAAGTAGGACAAGATCCCGCACACTCAACAGAAGACCTGGGGTGGAGCGATAGACATCAAGGCTCTCACTCTGTTCGAGAGTCGCAGGTTGGAGCTGGCTGGAGAGGATGCCGACTGTTCCTGCGGTGACAGTGAGGTTGGTGCTGAACACCCACATGAGGATCCTGCACCACATGATCCCTCTCTCATTGCTACTCCAAGTCCACTGTTCTTTGTTCAACATGACTGCCAAGCACTAATAATCCACACTTTCTCTCCTAGGCACATCTGCCACATCACCCTCAGACAACCTTGACCCTGACCCCAGTGGAGCACCTGGGGGCAGCAGTGTTGAAGACCCATCGCGGCGCTCACCCTCACCCTCCACCAGTGCAGTGACACATACCTCGGTGGGACCTAGATGTAGAGCAGCCTTGGGATTACAATCTGGTGAGCACAGCACACAGTCTGTTCCACAGCAGGCGAAGGCAGGGATATCCTTGGTTGCCGGCACTCGGAGGACTGCTGGAGGCAAGGAATCTGCTGCGGCCGAGTCAGATGACGAGTGTCTGGACTCAGTCCTAAAAATGTTGTTGGAGCTGCAAAGACAATCATGGGAACATCAGGAAGGGATGTCTGTTGCACCCCTCAGATTGCAAGGGACGATGGAAGAGTCTGTCCTCCTTCATTCTGTGGTGATATTGCCGGCTTGCCAACGCACCCAAGGTCAACACTGGCAGGATGGCAGTTGCCATGGAGACCTTGGTCCAGGACATTGGTTCTGCACTGCTGCCCAGGTGGCACTCCATCGATATAGTTGGCCTTTAACCGTGTCAACCCAAGAGGGGTGCAGGGTAGCTCAATCTCACTCCAGCTTCCCCTTCTCCTCAAGGATTCAGCAAGGGCCCATCGGGCAACCAAAGGAAGAAGGACCAGCAGCTCGACACTCGGGTGCCATCTACCGGACTCTGGAAATGCCTGGACGATCCAAATCCCGTCTTCCTATGACCCTCACAGCTCCAGTTCCACAGGCCGAGGACGGTGCAGCTGGATACCCAAAGCAAGCTGGGCTCCTCCAGAGGACTCCCACAAATGTCATCACAGACAGTGCCCAGCAGTCAGCAGGCTACCTCCACCTATTCTGTCAGGGGTGGGGACCAAGACATAGTGGCAGGGTTAGGAAGGTTAAGAAGATGTAGTTGCACAGCTTGGACACTGGTGTTAATCATTTGTATATAATGTTCACTATTGTAAATGAACTCCCAAGAAAGTCCATTTGCCTATGGCTCTTTGTTATGATGAGCAGTGTTCGTGTCACTCAGATGTGAAACCTTGGTTCCTGCAAAAGGTAAAGGCAGGTGTCTCAGTCCAGGGTCTCTTCCCTGTGTAATGTTTAACCTTCAGACCAAAGTGATGGTCCGGCTTCACACTCACTGGACGCATTAGTGATGCCTGCTTGTCATGGCTGCCAGACTGTCGTGGGCAGGTGTCACAGAGTTCCATCATTCTCTCTGTGTGCTCTCAGCACCTTTAAGATGGGGCTGGCCCACCCCCACCACATCTACAGCATCTGTGACTGGTGACGCTGTGCTCCTGAAGGGGTCAGGTGCTGAAGGAGGACAAAGGGTCATTTAAAGTTTCATGGCTGTTTCTCCATGATATGACCCTGATCACAGAGCACAAGCGAGCTGCCCTCAGCCAGACAGGAGTCAGACGTTCTCAGAGACAATGTGAAGATCTATGGGGTGACCTAGTTGCATGTCGTCATCATCCTCCTGGAATCTAGCGATGACTAGGGCTTCTGCTGTGTCTCCATGACATGAGCCTGAGCACTGAGAGTATGTGCACTGCTATCAGCCACACAGAATCACAGAATTTTAATGGCATGGAAGGAGGCCATTCGGCCCATCGTGTCTACACCGGCTCTCCAAATGAGTGTTATGACCTAGTGCCATTTGCACAGCCTTTTCCTCGTACCCCTGCACATTGCTTCTATTCAAATAATCATCGAATGCCCTCTTGAATGGCTCGTTGAACCTGCCTCCAGCACATTTCCAGGCAGTGCATTCCAAACCCAAACCACTCGTTGTGTGAAAAAGTTTTTTCTCACGTCACATTTGCTTCTTTTTCAAATCACTTTAAATCTGTGCCCTCTCGTTCTTGATCCTTTTACGAGCGGGAACAGCTTCTCCCTATCTACACTGTCCAGGCCCCTCATGATTTTAAACATCTCTATCAAATTTCCTCTTCGTCGTCTTCTCTCCAAGGAGAACAGTCCCACCCTCTCCCATTTACCCTCATAGCTGAAATTTCTCATCCCTGGAACCATTCTTGTAAATCTCTTCTGCAATCTCTCCAATGTGTTCACATCCTTCCTATAATGTGGTGCCCAGAACTGTACACAATACTCCAACTGAGGTCTAACGAGTATCTTATATAAATTCAGCATAAGTTCCCTGCTCTTGTACTCTATGCCCCTATTAATAAAGTCTAGGGCACTATATGCTTCACTCACTGCTCTCTCCACCTGTCACACAGCAGTCAGACATTCACAGATGCAAGGTGAGGATGTCAGGACTGCCCTCACTGCACCTCGTCATCATCCTCCATGAATCTTGCAGCTATGAGGGGCCTCCCTCAGGGAAGTGCGATGGCCTCATTGCAGGTATCCTTGCCTTCGAGGACCTCATCGCCATCACCCATTTCGACGTCCTCATCAGATGAGATGTGCAGCTCTTCCACTTCCTTCTCAGCCAGGTCCTTTTCCCGTTGCAGTGCAGGTTGAGTAGTATGTAGCAAGCTACGATGATGCACAGCATCCTCGGTGGACTGTATTGAAGTGCTCCACTAGACCTGTTGAGGCACTGGACCCTCATTTTCAAAATGCCTATTGTTTGCTCCACTGAAGTCCAGGTGGCAGCATGAGCCTCAAAATACCTCACGTTATGCCACATGGGTGTCATCAGCCATATCCTCTGTGGGTAGCCTTTGTCCCCAAGGAGCCAACCTTGCAGCCTCTCTGGACTCTGGAAGATGCCAGGGATCTGAGACCTGCTAAGGATGTAAGATTCATGGGTGCTCCCTGGGAATTGTGCGCAGACCTGTAGGATGTGTTGTGGTAGACACACACTAGCTGAACATTCTGGAAGCCCTTGCGGTTGACATAGTTGACTGCTTATTGCCATGGAGGTCTTAGCGCCACGTGAATGCAGTCAATGGCACCCTGCACCTGTGGACAACCAGGGAGCTGCGCAAATCCTAGCGCTCTTGCTTCCTGACTTTCCTGATCCTGATCAAAATACACAAAGTTCTGTGGCTTCACGAAGATGGCATCTGTGACCTCCTGGATATACTTGTGCATGGAGGCTTGCGGGATCCTGCATAGGTCATATGTGGAGCCCTGAAAAGAACCAGTGGCATAAAAATTGAGCGCTGTGGTTACTTTCGTGGCCTCTGGCAGTGGATGCCCTCCATGTCCCTGTGGCGCCAAATCCTGCAGCAGGTGGCAGATGTGACTGACCAGTTCCCTAGACATGCGCAGTCTTTGGTGACACTGGTTCTTAATCATCTGCAGGAATGACAGGCGCCGGCGATAGATCCTGGATCTAATGAGACACCAATGAGCGATGGCTCTCTGTGGATCTTCAGCCATGTATGCAGCAGGCCCTGCCACTCCTTCAACTTGAGGGAGGTGCTCCTCTCTTTGCCGAGCAAGGTACCTCCGCTGTCCTCGTCTTCTCTGCTCCCTGTAAGTCATGAGGCATACTGCTAAACCGCCAAGCTCCATGATCCTGATGCTCTCCTCCTGCAGGATCAAAGGGAGAGACGCGTGGGTTAGCATATGTGTCCTAAGAACCTCTTTTGGTTAGGTTTGAAGGCCCCTTCTTGCATGCAGGAGAGTAATGGCCACCACTTGGATGGCCAGTGTGTAGTGCACTTATTGGCTGAAACTGATTGGCAGCAGTTTTGGCCACTGGACTGCATACTGTGCTCTCAGCTCAGGCGCTCCTAACCCGCACTGCAAGTCTGCGCTATTAGCTTAAACCATGATGGATACAGGTCGATACCTTAATAAAGACATTGCAAAGGCCTGTGAGTGCCTCCACCAGTGACTGTCCAATGGCCACATTTTGCAAGGGAATGTACAACTTACCCAGTTTGGCCAATTGTTCTGCTGGCCCCTAAAATGCACATCAGTTTGCTGCCTGCGACCGAGGGGTGAAAAGTTCTGGAGCGTTTGGTGGCACTTTCATGCTTTTGCGTTGCTTGATTGGGCAGAAAGGTTTCGAGGTCCAACTCCAAGCATGTCTATGGAGCTGCAGCTGAACGTTCTCAGCTACAGAAGAATACTCACTTTTGACAAGCTTTTCCAAGTACATGGCCGCTTCCCTCACCCCCACCCCCCCCACCACCACTGCGGCATGTGCTTGTGTACTTCCTTCAGCCTATGTTACCTTGCCCCCACCTGCCCCCCAGCCTGACCCGCACTAGAGCCCTTGTGGCCAGGAAAAAGCGAGCTACCTGTGCCCCCTCGCCTCCCACCCAATCCCTCCGAACAGGTGGTGCCCCTTCCTTGATGTCGTACAGGTGATGGTCACGAGCACTGTGCAAGGTTGCGTGTGCTCACCTTTGAGTTCCCCACAAAGTCAGATGCACATCTTTTAAAGGCAGGTGTGAAGCACGCTGTTCTGAAGTCACGCCAACGTGGGCGGTAAATTTGATGTGGGGGATGATTCTGGTGAGCAGGGCTTATAATGAGATGCTAAAGTATTGAAGTTAGGTTCCTGATGTGCGGTGACAGGAATTGCGGCCCGCCATTGATGGGTGGAGCAGACGATCGCAAACTGGTTTCACGATGGCATGCAGCCGATTTTTGGCCTTCTCGCCATATTGTCCGCACACGCCTGCCATGATGCCTAATGCCAACAGTACCGGACAATTCTGCCCAGAGTCATATTTAAAGTTCTGAGTATGACATGCCTTTAACTGGGTGTAACAATGTGAATGAACATAACTTTACAGTGAAATTTATTCTATTGATTAACATAAGAAATAAGAAAGCACTTCACACTGTCCCTGCCAATGGGATAAATTCACTTCTCTGATTAGCTACCTACTTGGTGCTAAACCTAGGAAAGATATTTTCTCCCAATTTCTGTCTTCCACTCTTTCTGCAGACCTAGCTCATCAGGTAGCTAATGGCTTGACTTATGATCCTCCCCCAGTTCTCCCTGCCCTGGGATTGATCAGTTGAGTTGCCAGTTAAACCTGCTCCAGCCCTCCTAGGGATGGGCTCTTGGCAGCTAATTCACTGAGCTCAAATAAATGAAGTCACTCTAACGTATTGATGTGAATACTTCCTGAAAAGTTTCAATGACCTTCCATTGTTTCGACTTGATATGGTATGCAGGAAGCATCATTTTGCATAGGTGCCACTGAACCTTTGTAGGCCAAATCCTTTATGGGTTGGATTTATCACTTTTCAGTAGGGTGAGGGAGGTGGACCAGAAAGTAGCTGGTGCGCTCGCACCCACCCCTGCTGTCTCAGTGCAGCGAATCCAGCATCAGACGGCCAGCAGCCAATTAACGATGCAAAGGGGTCTCCATGCCCAATCAGGAGTCTAGGCCAGCAGGTCATGTGGCAGACGGGTTATGCCGTGATCAGGAAGTCAGTCACGGCTACAAATCTATAGGCCCCCTGTTCTCTTCAACTGTCTTCAGTTTTTATGGCAGGCTCAAAAAAGTCAGTAAATGAAGTTTGAAATGATACAGATGCTGCCACCTTCACCAGCAGAATTTTTATTTTTAGTCATTCACGGGATGTGGGCTTCACTGGCTGGGCCAGTATTTATTGCCCATCCCTAGTTGCCCTTGAGAAGGTGGTGGTGAGCTGTCTTCTTGAACTGCTGCAGTCTATGTGGTGTAGGTACACCCACAGTGCTGTTAGGGAGGGAGTTCCAGGATTTTGGCCCAATGACAGTGAAGGAACGGCAATATATTTCCAAGTCAGGATGGTGAGTGACTTGGAGGGGAACTTCCAGGCATTGGCGTTCCCATCTATCTGCTTCACTTGTCCTTCTAGGCAGTAGTGGTTGTGGGTTCGGAAGGTGCTGTCTATGGAGCCTTGGTGAATTCCTGCAGTGCACCTTGTAGATGGTACACACTGCTGTTACTGTGCATCAGTGGTGGAGGGAGTGAAGGCTTGTGGATGTGGTGCCAATCAAGCGGGTTGCTTTGTCCTGGATGGTGTCAAGCTTCTTTAGTGTTGTAGGAGCTCCACTCATCCAGGCAAGTGGGGAGTATTCCATCACACTCCTAACTTGTGCATGTAGATGGTGGACAGGCTTTGGGGAGTCAGGAGGTGAGTTACTTGTCGCACGATTCCTAGCCTCTGACCTGTTCTTGTAGCCACAGTATTTATATGGCTAGTCCAGTTCAGCTTCTGGTCAATGGTAACCCCCAAGATGTTGATAGTGGGAGATTCAGTGATGGTAATTCCATTGAATATTAAGGGGCGATGGTTGGATTTTCTCTTGTTGGAGATGGTCATTGCCTGACATTTGTGTGGCGTGAATGTTACTTGCCACTTGTCAGCCCAAGCCTGGATATTGTCCAGGTCTTGCTGCATTTAGACAAGGACTGCTTCAGTATCTGAGGAGTCGTGAATGGTGCTGAACATTGTGCAATCATCAGCAAACATCCCCACTTCTGACCTTATGATGGAAGGAAGGTCATTGATAAAGCAGCTGAAGATGGTCGGGCCGAGGACACTACCCTGAGGAACTCCTGCAGTGATGTCGTGGAGCTGAGATGACTGACCTCCAACAACCACAACTGTCTTCCTTTGTACTAGGTATGAGTTGTGTTACTACATGCAGCCCTGGTCCTGGAAGCAGGTCTTTTCTTCCACCCCTTGTGCTGCCTCATCATGCCTGTTATAAAGCACTCCCAAACTTTTTCCCACCCACCCGAAAAATGCAGCAGGCAACAAACAGTTGCGTACTCTTTAATAAGCTCAGTAGCTTGTTAGTTGGTAATTTCAAAATGGTAGGCGGCTCCTCATTTGGTGCCTGGTCGCTTTTCATTACTTCTGAGACTGGTGTGCACCATATTTAAAGTCCAGCTGCAAGCACACATCTCAGTTTTTCTAGATCACGACAATTGCATGGAAGACAGGGTGGCCCCGAAAGGCATAAAGACTGCAGCCCCCACTTCAGTGACACATCTCTGGCATGCCTTTTGGATGCACTGGGGTCCCGTCGAGATGTCCTCTATCCCCCGCTCTGGCTGTAGGATGGGCAATGGCATCACCAACCAGGCTTGGGAGGCAGTGGCAGCGGTGGTCAGAGCCAACATCCTTCAAAAGAGGACAGCCACCCAGTTCTGCAAGAGGATGAATGATCTCCTTCGCTCCGCCAGGGTAAGTCACTCTTCTTGTCACTCTCAACTCACACCCTCTCAAACCCAACGCCCATCTACAAGGCCCTCACTCACTGCCAGTTCTCACAACCCGCATACGCCAGGCATACTTAACACCTGGCCTGGCAGGCATCCTGCTTACACTCTCTCCATCTTTATTCATGCAGGACAAGTTGGCACACAACAAGAGGGAGAAGTCGCAGACAGATGAAGAGATTGCTGAGATCAAGGTCCTCACCGACTTTGAAAACAGAACCATCAAGCTGGCCAGTGACGATCTGGACATTTCCTGTGCTAACAGTGAGGTCGGCGGTGCTCAACCAAGTGAGGGTCCAGCAGTGCAACAGACAGCCATGCTGAGAGTGATGTGTCCTGTTTCACAGGCCACTGCCATGCACTAAATATCTCTCCTTCTGCAGGCACACCTGGGAAACAGCCAATGGAGTCCACAACCCAGGGCCTCCAATCAACCCCCGAAGACACCTTGGAAGAGGAACCTGAAGGCACCCTCCTTGAAGTCCCTTCACAGTGCTCACCCACACCCTCCATCAGTGCAGAGACACACACCTCGGTGGGACTTAGCTTTAGAATAGCTTCGGGATCACGATCTGGTGAGCACATCGCACTGTCTGATCCACTGCAGGAGGCGGCAGCAGGGACTCCCCAGGTGTCCGGAACTTGGAGGACTGCTCGAAACCAGAATTTTGCTGAGCCTGAGTCAGATGATGAGCCTCCGGACTCGGTCATGTCACAGTCGCTGGAGCTGCAAAGGCAAGGTCAGGAACATCAGGAAGGGGTGTCCGCTGCATTCCTCAGATTGCAAGGCACGATGGAGGAGTCTGTCTGCCTTCAGACTGAGGTGATAACGCTGGCATGCCAACGCACCGAGGTCAAAACTGGTAGGATGGCAGCCGCCATTGAGACCTTGGTCCAGGATGTCGCTCCTGCACTGCTGCGCAGGCTCAATTCTTTCGCTAAGGAAATAGTTGGTCTCCAACAGTGTGTACGCGAGAGGGGTGCAGGGCAGCTGATCTCACTCCAGCTACCCCTTCTTCTCAAAGAGTCAGCCTCGGACCTTCAGGCACTCATAGGGAGGAGGATCAGCAGGTGCGGGGAGGAGGATGATTTTTGAAGCACTTGGTGGCACTTTGATGCCTCTGCATTGCTTGAGTGGGCAGATAATCTAGAGGCCCGACTCCAATCAAATCAATGTGGCTGCGCCTGAACTGTCTCAGCTGCAGAGGAATGGTCACTTTCTACAGGTTTCCCTAATGCATGGCCACTTCCCTCGCCCACCCTACCCACCACCCCGAATGTTTGTGTGCTATGTTCAATGGCAGGGTTGCCCCCCCCCCCCCCCCCCCCCCCGCCCCACCCCAAGTTGCCTCAACGGCAGGGCTGCCTGCCCAGATCTCCAAGTGTCCTTCAAGCTTGATGACAGTCAACCCTGGCAAGTGCTCCACAATGTTACTGTGTACTCACCTCCGAGTTCCCCTCAAAGTGCAGCCCACCAAGTGCATGTCGCTCATGTGCTGTTGTGAAACACGTCGGCGTGTTTTCCCAAAATTATGCCTGTTGACACTCATGACCAGTAGTGCAACAATTTTACAATGATATTGCCATCCTCCCGACAGCCAACTGTTAAAGTACTTTAAAAAAAAGCAAAAGAGACTGTTTAGTGTTGTAATTTTAATGCATTACAAAAAAGGTCATAATTGCTTTCAATGTATCCTCCAATTTCTTTACGTGGTGCACATCCAATTTTTAAAAAAATGCGTAGGTCCTTAATTTTCTTGCACAGTCCACAGGCGTGGTAACTTAAAGGAGCTGACTTGTTCATGCCTTGTGCGGGAACTATTGGGTTGCTTTGGAGCCTAGAGGTAACATTGCTTGCCTGTCCATAGTAGACATGGGGGTACAGTAGCTTAGTGGTTATGTTACTGGACTAGTAATCTAGAAGTCTGGACTGATGATCTAGAGACACGAGTTCAAACCTCAGCTGGCAATTTAAGTTCAATGAATAGAATCTGGTGTTAAAATACTACCACAGGTAATAGTGACCATGTCCTGTAAGGACTTATCTGGTTTACTTATGTGCCTTTAGTGAAAGAAATCTCAGTCCTTACCTGGCCTGACATACATGTGCCAACAGGCCCACAGCAATAACTGCCCTCTGAAATAATCAATCAAACCACTCAATAATGTTCAAGAATAGTGTTCCATCTCCTTCACCAGGGCAATTAGTGACAGGCAATTAATCCTGGTCTTGCCAGAAAAGCTAATATCCTTTGAATGAACAAAGAACAAAGAAAAGTACAGCACAGGAACAGGCCCTTTGGCCCTCCAAGCCTGCGCCGATCATATTGCCCGTCAACTAAAACATTTTGCACTTCTGGGGTCCGTATCCCTCTATTCCCATCCTATTCATGTATTTGTCAAGCTGCCTCTTAAACACCACTAGCAAATTCCAGACACTCACTACCCTCTGTGTAAAAAAACTTGCCCCGCACATCACCTTTATATTTTTCTCCTCTCACCTTAAATCTATGTCCCCTAGTAATTGACTCTTCCACCCTGGGATAAAGCTTCTGACTATCTACTCTGTCCACGCCACTCATAATTTTGTAAACTTCTGTCAAGTCGCCCCTCAAACTCCATCGCTCTAGTGAGAACAATCCGAGTTTCTCCAATCTCTCCTCATAGCTAATAACCTCCAGACCAGGCAGCATCCTGGTAAACCTCCTCTGCACCCTCTCCAATGCCTCCATATCCTCCTGGTAATGTGGCGACCAGAATTGCACGCAATATTCCAAGTGTAGCCTAACCAAGGTTCTATACAACTGCAGCATGACTTCCCAGCTTTTATACTCAATACCCCTGCCAATGAAGGCAAGCATGCCATGTGAATGAATTAAAAAAAAAAAATCGGTGTCATTAAATCTAAGAACCTGCATCTGGCAAAAATAAATACAACCTTATTGATATAAATATTTCTTAATTTTATTTGGGCTTTGACACAAACAACAATGTGGGTTAGTTCTTGTCTCCTACATTGTCCCTCTCCATTAAAAGATAGAGTTAACTGGTTAGAATGATTTTATGATTTTTGCCTTACAATATTCCTTCTCTTTACAAATCTCACCAGAGGATGATCTTTAAGAACTCAGGGATTGGAATGTTTGGTTATGGTGCATAGGAATGGCTCAGTGAAAACTCCTTAAAAGTACTTTTTTTCTTGTGGTTGTTTGGAGATTCCTAGCCTTACTGAATTAGTGAAGGATCCATCCTAGCACCCATTATTCTGCGCTACAGTGTGTTGTTATACCAATACTGATAGATTAGAATGTTTCTATTTCAATTCAGCCTGAACATTAATCATTTTTAAATTTCTACTTTAGATTATTTGGTTTACAAGTTAGAAGCACAAGAAGCCTTGAACAAAGAAAAGGTGAGTAATATGTTGTTAAGGAATGCCATCTATAATTTCGTGTAAAGGGGTTTTTCTTTAGAACAAATGCACATGCTTTGAGCACTTAATGAACATTTCAGTGTACTTTTAGTTACCATTAGTTATGGTTAATTGAATAACTTTTCATACATGTACAAACTTACTTATGTCTAGTTTGTTGAACCTAATACAAGCTGAAACCTCTAAGATTATGTTTTGCCAACTATGAGGTACATGGCATTTCTTTTACCAATTTTATCTGCACACAATATTTTCCTATATTTTACAACTGGAGAAAAATGGTATCAGTATATTTATTATGAACATGTAAAAATGACAGACAGGAAAAAGACCTACTAGGGGTCCATCTAGCTTGCCCCACACAGTTGTGATGTTTTGTGTATTGTCATATATTCACTCCCCAACCCACCCAAATCAATACAATCTCCTGGAAGAGGCGGGAATTTTAAAAAAGTCCAAGGCAGTTGTGTTGAATCACAGAATTGTTACGGTGCAGAAGGGGGCCATTTGGCCCATCATGTCTGCACCGGCTCTTTGGATGAGGAACTCACCTAGTTCCATTTGTCCCGCCTTCTCCCCATAACCCTGCACATTTTTCTTTTTCAGATAACAGCCTGATTCCCTTGTGAATGCTTCAATTGAACCTGCCTCCACTACACACTCAGGCAGCACATTCCAAACCCTAACCATTTGTTGCATAAAAAAGTTTCTCCTCATATCATTTTTCCTTCTTTTGCCAATTACTTTAAATCTGTGCCCTCATTCTCCATCCTTTCATGAGTATGAACAGTTTCTCCCTATCTACTCTGTCCAGACCCCTCATGATTTTGAATATCAAATCTCCTCTCAACCTTCTTTTCTCTGAGGAAACTGTCCAAACTTCTCCAATCTATCTTCATGACTGAAGTTGCTCAGCATTGGAACCATTCTTGTGTACCTTTTCTGTACCCTCTCTAATGCCTTCAGATCCTTCCTAAAGCAGATCTGGATGTGATACTCTAACTGAGGCTGAACTAGTGATTTATACAAATTCAACATAACATCCTTGCTCTTGTACTCTATGCCCCTATTAATAAAGCCCAGGACATTGTATGCTTTAATAACTGCTCTCTTAACCTGTCCTGCCACTTTCAATGATTTATGCACATATTTAGCTAGGTGCTTCTGCTTCTGTACCCCCTATAGGGTTATACCCTTTATTTTATATTGTCTCTTCATGTTCTTCCTACCAAAATGAATCACTTCACATTTCTCTGCATTGAACTTCATCTGTCACGTGTCCACCTATTCCACCAACTTGTCCATGTCGCTTTAAAGTTCTACACTATCCTCCTCACAGTTCATAATGTTTCCAAGTTTTGTATCATCCACAAACTTTGAAATTGTGCCCTGTACACCAAGACAAAAACAGAATTACCTGGAAAAACTCAGCAGGTCTGGCAGCATCGGTGGAGAAGAAGAGAGTCAACGTTTCGAGTCCACATGACCCTGTACACCAAGGTCTAGGTTATTAATCTATATCAGGAAAAACAAGGGTCCCAACACTGACCCCTGGGGAACTTCACTACAAACCTCCTTCCAGCACGGGAAACACCTGTTAACCACTATTCTGTTTCCTGCTGTTCAGTTAATTCCATATCCATGTTGTTACTGTCCATTTTATTCCATGAGCTATAACTTTGCTCACAAGTCTGTCGTACGACTCTGTATCAAACAATATTTTGAAGGCCATACATCACATCAAAGCATTGCCCTCATCAACCTTCTCTGTTATGTCTTTAAAAAACTCCAGCAAGTTAGTTAAACATGATTTTCTCTTAAGAAATCCATGCTGGCTTTCCTTAATTAACCTGCACTTGTCAATGTGACTATTAACTATGTCCCAAATTATTGTTTCTCGAAGTTTCCCCGCCACCGAAGTTAAACTGACTGGCTTGTAGTTGCTGGGCTTAACTTTAAACCTTTTTTGAACAAGGGTGTAATATTTGCAATTCTCCAGTCCTCCAGGGCCATTCCTGAGACTAAGGAAGACTGAAAAATTATGGCCAGTACCTCTGCAATTTCCACTCTCACTTTCCTCAGTATCCTTGGATGCATCTCATCCAGTCCTGGTGTCTTATAAAATTTAAGTACAGATAACCTATTCAATACCTCCTCCTTATCAATTTAAAACCCACCTAGTGTCTGAATTACCTCATCTTTTACCATTGCCTGCATAGCATTTGTCTTTATGAGTAAAGAAGATGCTTTATTCATAAGGACAGATGAAAAGCATCCATTTAGTACCTCGGCTACGACCTCTGCCCCCATTTGTAAATCCTCTTTTTGACCCCTGACCAGCCCTATTCCTCTTTTTACCACCATTTTACTATTTATATGTCTGTAGAGGACTTTGGAATTCCCTTTTATGCTAGTTGCCAGTCTCTTTTCATACTCCCTCTTTGCTTCTCTTATATGCTTCTTCACCTCACCTCTGAACCTTTTATATTCAGCTTGGTTTTCAATTGTATTTTCTACCTGACACTTGGTATAAGCACACTTTTTCTTCTTTATCTTAATTTCTATCTCATTTGTTATCCAGGGAGTTCTGGATTTGTTTGCCTACCTTTCCCTTTCATGGAAATATAACTTGACTCTGCCCGAATCATCTCTTCTTTGAAGGTAGCTCATTGATCAGCTACTGTTTGTTCTGTCAACCTTTGACTCCAATTTATTTGGCCCAGATCCATTCTTACCCCATTGAAGTTGGCTTTTCCCCAGTTATTTTTCTTACTCTGGACTGTTCTTTGTCCTTTTTCCATAGTCAGCCTAAAACGCATGATACAATGATCATTGTCCCCTAAATGTTCTCCAGATCTTGATTCACTTGGCCCATCTCATTCCCATGAGCCAAGTCTAGCAGTGTCTCCTTCACCATTGGACTGGAAACATACTGCTAAAGAAAATGTTCCTAAACACACTTGAGGAACTCTTGCCATTTTCTGCCCTTTACACTACTACTATCCCAGTCTATATTTGGATAATTGAAGTCCCCCATTATAAGTATGCTATAATATTTGCACGCCTCTGTAATTTCTTTGCAAGTTTGTTCCTCTACATCCCACTAGTCGGTGGCTTATAGACTACACCAAGCAATGTAATTGCCCCTTTTTTGTTCCAGAACTCTAGCCAAATAGATTCTGTCCTTGATCCATCCGGGACACCCTCTTTCTCCAGCACTGTAATGCTCTCCTTTATCAATACCACCACCCCTTCCCTTTTTCCTTCTTTCCTGAACACCTTGTATCCAGGGAGATTTAACACCCAGTTCTGCCATTTTTTGAGTCAAGTCTCTGTTATAGCTATAACATCATATTTCACATGGCAAGCTGCACCTGTAACTCACCAATCTTATTTACCACACTCTGTGCATTCACATACTTGCACAATAATCCTGATTCAGATCCTACTACACACTCCTTTACTCACCTATTAACTTATTATTCCCTACTCTAGTGGTATCTATCTCTCCCAGTATGCTGTGCACCTTAGTACTCCTGTCTATCTCCTCATTCACTCGCCCCTGCTGAGTTAGTTTAAAACCTCCCCATAGTGGTAGAGCGGTTTGGAGAGGCCTAAATAGTACTTCTCCAGCTCCCGTAAGTGATCAAAACTCGTTCAGGAGATCACATTAACCCTAGTTTGTTATAGGATAGTTGGGTCTTTTATGAGGTGATCTCCACCCCAGCCAGAAACAGGTCCAGCTTTCACTTGAGGGAATCAACGCTCATCACATGAGCTGGCAGTTCCACAAGCACACTTCTCTTGGCAAAGGGGGAACACCTCACGTCCACCTAGTTTTGCCCTTATATAAATTGTAAGCCTTGGACTTCCCTAATCTATTCATTTATAACTAGCCTACATAAACACGGGACAGGATTTTTCAGTCGGCATGCGGGGGCAGGCCCAACACGCCGACGCGTAAAATGACACGCGATGACATCAGGCGTGCATCCCGACATCATCGTGCTGTCCCACAATGTTTCCTTCGGCGGGCGCACACCGGAGTTGGCTGCACGCCCGTCGATATTTAACCTGCCTGTTAAGGCCATTGAGGAAGCGATTAAGGTAATTGTTAATGCTGCCCATCCAACCTTAAAATTGGCGGGCAGGCGAAAAGGCCAAGCAGCCTTCATGTTTTTTTAGGACACCTCATCCACAAGCGGGATGAGGTTTCCTGAAGCTTTTAATAGTTTAATAAAAAAATGTTCCTAAATATAAAAACATGTCCCATTGCATGTGACACAGTGACATGAGGGGGCATGTTTAAATAAATTTTTAATCCATGTATTTAATATTTTCGGTAGCGATTCAATCTCCCCGAGGCAGCTCCCTGCCTCAGGGAGATTGAAGCGCTGTTTCGCGCACATGCATGAAAGAGCACTGGCCCCGACTCTCCTCCCCCAGCCAGCACAGGTGAGCACTACCGCTCGTGTCTTACGCTGGGCGGGCCTTAATTGGCCCGCTGATGTAAAATGGCAGTGCGGAGCCGATAGCGGGCGGCTATCAGCTCCGCGCCCACCCCCGCCCACTCCCGCCAAACCCCCATGCTGCCTGAAAAATTCAGGCCACAGTATACTTACGTTATTATTTTAAAAACCTCAATCAAATCACCTATAATGTTTCTCAAAAGTATATAGAGCCAAACTTTTGAGCTTATCTGGCTAATTAAAGTATTTTAAACTGGAAATTAATCTTGTGGACATCAGTCCTGTGAGGCCTTCTGACTTTCCCAGGCCTTGTCCCCTTCCCCTTTCACCATGTTGTGTTATATCAGTTGTTGTCACTGTGTTTGATTTGCTAACAAATCAAAAATAGAGTTATTTGATATTTAAAGCTGATGTAGCTGAACAATGTTGAACGGTGAGCGAGAATGTTAAATTCTTTGCTTGTTAAATTAACCAAAACTAACTGGCTAATACTATATGGAAACAAAAAAAAACTTACTGACATTCTTATGAGTAACCGTCTAAATTTACAGAATCAGTGCTTCATGTTCTGATCTGCATTTCATTTTTAACTCGTCTGTATAACATGTTACAGGTTGTCTTTTCATGTCAGTGCAGCAATTTATTTTACCTGGATTCAGTTTCCTATCAGATTACTTGCTCTGGGTTCCAATGATCTACAGTAGCCTGAAGACATTCACATCACTCTTGTCATTGTTCAATGCCAGCGCCAACCACTGCATCAATAAATATCTGAATTTGACAGCCTTTTACTAAAAATAAGCCTTCCTTTGACTATTTTCCTTCGATGTCCCCTTGATTTTGGTCATTTGTTCTGTTTTTTATTGCAATATCACTTAAGAATATATGTGTTAAAATGGCAACAAAATGACAAGGTGAGTTCCTCCTTTTTAATTTCTGTTTTACAGCAAGATTCCGGTAACCGATACAGTGCACTGAGTGTACAACACAAAATGCTGAAGGTAGGTGCATTGACGTTTTATATCAACAATTGGGCACAGTATACTTGAGCAAATGTTGTCAAATCACTTTACTTCACTTTTGCCACTGAAGGGTTATTAAATAACATATTAAGAGCATAATGCCCATGTTCAAAGTAAATTTGCTACCTTAAATAGGCACTGCTACATTTAATGTACAGAGCATTTTAAGAGGAGCTTAGGTGTCTTTGTAGTTTCAATGTGGACTTGAACTATTAAAAATTACAAATAGGAATGTTCTGAATTAGTCTTTTAGATAACCTACATTGTATGGGAATCTATAATAATGGCTACTATTATGAATAAACAGCAACTTTGCATGGTTAACACCACATATTCAGTAGCTAGCATGTCTAATGTTAATGTGGGAAAGTGTAAATGAAACAAAGAAACCCTTTTTTGTTAAAAAAGATAAAATACTGCAGATGCTGGAAACCTGAAATAAAACAAGAAAATACTGCCAGTACTGAGCAGTAATGTTCCCTCTGTGCTGTACAGCAAACCAAAAGTTCCCTCACAGGGCCCACACAATTTGGCTGCTTTAAGTTACCACACGTATACGGCCACACAAAAAAATTTGAAGGACCCGTGAACATCAACGAATCAGCCACGTACTACAAATAAAAAATTGAGAGCTCAACATAAATAGGAACATAAGAAATAGGAGCAGTAGGAGGCCATTTGGCCCCTCAAGCCTGCTACATCATGTCAGCCAGCATCTGTGAAGAGAGAGACAGAGTAAACGTTTCAGGTCAATGGCCTTTTGTCAGTACTGGAAAAAGTTAGAGATGTAACATACTCCATATGGTAAATACATTAAATAGAAATATATCAGCTTTCCAGCTGTTGAGTATGATCGTTTTTACACATGCACAGATTTATAATGAAATATGGGACTGAAATCATAATGTGTACGAAATAGTTCACAGCTATAACAAATGAAGGGTACTTTGTACACGGGCCCATTTGTACTATGCTTCCATTTTACTTTGTCATTTCATGTGCTATGTGACTGACATACTTATAATCAGGTTGTAACCTGCTTCATTTAAATCTGAAAATGGCTTTTATTATTTTGCCTATTTAGGACAAAGTAATATGACTCCTAGATCAATAGAAAATTTTGATTTGATGCATATAATTAAGGAATTCAAAATGTTCTTTTCTGTTTAGTTACTGAAAATTATTCATGCTTGGGTCAACCTTTTTAGCAAAGTATTCATTATCTCGGGTATGAAAAAGATGAAAAGGCAACAGATTCTTTAGATCATTTAAGATTGGTACTTATTATTCAGATTATTTAAAATTCAGCTGATTTTAGTCTAAAGATGAGCATGCAACTTGCTCCATTTTCAGAGTAATGTTCAATGAAAGCTTTGCAATCTATTTTTTCCTTCTAAAGAAGTTTCCCATGTTATGCATACTTGTTATTTGGAGTTAATTATATGCATATGCATGGGTTTTTAAACCCCTAATGATGATTTATTCCGACAACTGTCATTGACATTATGGTTATATACAATGCATTCATGTAAGTTTTATTTTTTGGTTTAACATCTAGCCTCAGCTCAGAAAACAGAATAATGAGATTCCACTCAGATCAATGCTGCTGTTTTAGTTCCAAGTTCCTGCTATAGAATCGTAGGTGTTGCCTTCTTGCTGAAAGACGGATGGGCTGATTTTAACCTGACACGTTCTGGCAGAAACCTGTCAGATGCTTGGTTAAAATCAACTCGGTAGCTTATTTGCCAACATCCCTCACAGGTCCTGCCATGTTCAATTTGAACCTGTTCTCCTGAGCAGGCAGCAAGGCCACCCACCTGAAGTTAACAGGGTCCTTATTTAAATATGCAGCTGAGGTCTGAAGATGTCATTAGGCCCGAACTGCAATTTTAACTTTGGCTTGAGCAGGGAAGCTGGTTGTAACTACCTGCTATGTAGGAAGTGGACCCAGGATCAGAAGTTGCCATTTAATATAAGTTTCTTTTTTACTTTCATTTTGGGGGCAAGAAGGAATAGGCTCCTCTGGGCTCCACGAGGAAAGTTTAGGCCTCTTCTAACCTGAGCTTCCTCCCATTCACACCCACAAGGTCTTCCCAAAAACCTGTCTTTGATGCAGGCTTTCTGCTGCTTAAAATTCTGCTCCTGCCTGCAACAGCTGCTGCTTCCTGACAGCTCCAGACAGATGGCTGGTCAATGCAATTTCCCTGGAGTTAGGTTGCTGAGGTTGGATTGGGTGTGGTGTAGTTTAGCGCTGGCCTCACTTTAGTTCAATGCTCACCTGAATCCTAGTCAGGTTAAAATGGGGGCTTTGTTGTCTCAATATCTGAGAAATTGACTGTCAAACCTGTAGGGAATGTTCCATGCGGTTAACCATTTTTTTTCTGAACTCTTCTACTTAAAAACTGCAAGTCTGTTAAATTCCCAATTGGAGTCTCCTGTCAAATTCTAGTTCTCTTATCATATGAAAGATATTATTGTGATTGTAAGGGTACAAGCAAGACGATTATGTGTGTTAGGAAGTTAAGGAATTTGGGCTTTTCCCCTTTGGGAAAGGAGAGAATTCTAAATAACTTGAAGGTTTGAAGGATTATGATGATTCAATTGATCCAAACACACTGATCAGTGGGGTATGGGAGTTCAAAGATTAGAGAACACAAAATTAAAATTCTTGGCTAATTTTTAAATTTATGTTCAAATTCTTGGCACTGCTGGTAAGACTGTATTTACTGCCCATCTCTTGTTGCTATGAAAAGATGTTGGTGGGTCGTCTTTTTGAACCACTGTACTCTTTATGATGATGTTGTTCCCACAATACTGTTAGTTAAGGAATTCAGAATTTTTGCTCGAGTTAAGTCGTGAATTTTGAGATTTTGACTCAGTGGTAATAAAGGAATGTTGATGTATTTCTAAGTCACCATCATACTGGGGGATATAAGGAGAATTATTGATCTGGAATACACTGCCTGAAAGGGTGGTTGAAGCAGATTCAAGGATAACTTTCGAAACAAATTGGATATATACTTGAAAAGAAAAATGTGCAGGCCTGTAAAGAGAGTTGAAGGAAGTGGGACTAAGCACCTCTTGTGAAGACCCGGCACAACATGATGGTCTGAGTGAATTTCTGCCCTGAATGATTCTACTTGGAAGGAAACTTGGAGGTGATGGCATTCCTATGCTATTGCTTCTTGAACTACCTCAATTATCTATTTCTGACTTCTTTCATAATTCTGCAAAACTACCAAAATAACTAGGAAGCCTTTTCCCTCTAATTTTATTTTGAACCATCTCCAACTTTACTGCAGTCTTGTGCAAAATACCTTCTTATATCCTATTCACTGATTTATTGTTCCCCATTAGCTCAGAGCTAACATACAAAGCTGTTGCCTGAGCCACCTGCTCGCTGGGAGGATTCTTTTAATTCTTGGAGGTTATTTAGGATCTCTAGTTCCAAACATTTTTTGGCTTTGCCAGACACATTGGAGCTTATTTTTATCTTTACTTAGTTTTAATTTCAATAATTTACTCATTATCTATGTAACAACATTGACCGCACTTCAAACGTAATCCATTAGATGTGAAGCGCTTTGCAATATCCCCAGGGCAAGACAAGGCACTGTACAAAACTTTTATTACATTACAGAACTCTTCCTCATTCATATCAGATTTCTCCCTTTTACCCTTTAGTTTTATAAAGACTGAGAGCATAGTTTGAGACCTGACTATTCCTTGCCTGGTATTTTGACGGGACTAGAGAGCTAGTAAACCTCATTGCCTCTTAGCTGGGCACTTCATGTGTTTTTCAATATGTAATTGGTTTTTAAAATGACCATTTTTGTGCACAGTGTATCCTAAGGCATTGATGCAGAATAGGATGTCTGCAGGCCACCTACCCGACATGATGCAGCAAATTATTCGCTAAACCAATGCTACATATTCTGCACTCTAAACTTCCGATTGGTAAGTGTGAAGTTTAAAGGATTGCCATTTTAGAGACTTAACAAGATACCGCAGTTAAGACTTGAGGAAGGGATTGCTTCAAAGACCAACCCTGTTCCAGAGTTTCGATTCATGTTATTTCTTTGAAATTTCAAAAACACTGTAACATTACCAAATATAACTCATTCTTTTCAGAGCATGAAAACCATTAAACTCCTTAGCTTCCTCAGTCATGCATTCATCCAAAAAGTTTTTAACAATCAAACTTAGCTTTACTTAATTATTACTTTGTGATCTTCCTTCTCTCCCACGTTCCTTTTCTCTTGCAGTGCCTTGCACTGTGCCACTTACGTTTCTCAATAATCTATCAATGTCTTATTAAAAATCTTGCACCTGGGCACAATTTTTTTAGCCCAACTTGACATTCTATTATAAGTTTGTCACAATTTGCATGTCAGCTTTTTCCCTTATTGCTTCCTGTATCCTCATTTATAATGAGTTTTGTGTATGTTAAACTCATCATTTTAATTGCTCAATCTGGACAGCAGATATCCATAAATATTTCAGAATTCAGAGTTCTAGAATGTTCTTTTCATCTTCCTAACTGAATTTTCTGATGATCAAAGTAAAGATTTAAATAAAATTTTAGAAATAACGTATTTCATCGGAACATGATTTGATTTATTATTTTAAATGAATCGTGTTTTGTATCTGTTAGAGCCTACCACGGCTCTCGCTTAAGCGATGCCTCAATTTTAAAATTCTCATCCTTTTGTTTAAATCCCTCCTTGGCTTCTCCCCTCCCTATCTCTGGAATTTCTTCCAGTCCAACAACCCTCCGAGATATTTGTGCACTTTCAATTCTGGCCTCTTGAACAACCCCAACTTAATCCCCCAGCCATAGGCAGCTCTGTTTTCAGCTGCCAAGGCCCTAAGCTCTGGAATTCCCTCCCTATACTTCACCGCCTTTTGTCCTCTCTTTTCTCCTTTCGGAAGCTCCTTAGAATTTACCTCTTTGACCAAGCTTCTGGTCATCTACCATAATATCCCTTGCCTGACTCTGTGCCAAATTTTGTTTTGTACTGCATCTATGAAGTGCCTTGCAACCTTTTACTTTGTTAAAGCTGGTTTATTAGCACAAGTTGTTCTAGTTGTTCATCAACAATTTTACTTGAAGAAGTCAGCTTCTAATTTTTATTTCTTAAAAAGCTAGTTTAAATAAGGTCATATTATTGCTTTTTCTTCAGTCTATACATTTGATTAATTAGCTCCTCTTGTGCACATTATTCTTTAAAATAATGTAAAAATATAATGTTACAGTGCTTTGTGTGGTTTTATAACCAAATATGGTCAGGACTAACCTGAACAGAAAGTTGTATAAGTTTCTGTAGGGGGACTTGAACCCACGACCTTCTCATGTTTAGGCAAGTTTGCTGCCACTGGGCTGAGGCTGGTACTAGTAATGGGCATCACGGAGACATGGCTGTGAGGTGATCAGGAATGGGAGCTAAATATCCAAGGATATACAGCCTATCAAAAAGCTAGGCAGGTTGGCAGAGGGGGTGGGGTTGCTTTGTTAGTAAGAAATGAAATTAAATCGATAGCAAGAAATGACGTAGGGTCAGATGATGCAGAATCTGTGTGGGTAGAGTTGAGGAACGGCAAAGGTTAAAAAAACATAATGGGAGTTATGTACAGGCCTCCAAACAGTAGTCAGGATGTGGGGCACAAGATACGCTAGGAGATAGAAAAGGTGTGTAAGAAAGGCAAGGTTACAGTGATCATGGGGGATTTCAATATGCAGGTAGACTGGGAAAATCAGGTTGACAGTGGATCCCAAGAAAAGGAATTTGTAGAATGTCTATGAGATGGCTTTTTGGAGCAGCTTGTGGTGGAGCCCACTAGGGAACAGGCAATTCTAGATTTAGTGATGTGTAATGAGGCAGATTTGATAAGGGAGCTTAAGGTGAAGGAACCCTTAGGAGAAAGTGACCATAATATGATAGAATTTCCTCTGCAATTTGAGAGGAAAAAGCTGGAATCAGATGTAACGGTATTAGAGTTGAATAATGGCAACTACAGAGGCATGAGGGAGGAGCTGGCCAGAATTGACTGGGAGATGAGCCTAGCAGGAAAGACAGTGGAACAGCAATGGCAGGAGTTTCTGGGAGTAATTTGAGAGACACAGCAAAAATTCATCCCCAGGAAGAAGAAGCATACTAAAGGGAGGACGAGGCAACCATGGCTGACAAGGGAAGTCAGGGACAGCATAAAAGCTAAAGAGAAAGCATACAATGCGGCGAAGAGCAGTGGGAAACCAGGGGATTGGGAAGCCTACAAAGACCAACAGAGGACAGCTAAAAAAGAAATAAGGAGGGAGAAGATTAAATATGAGGGTAAACAAGCCAATAATTTAAAAGAAGATTGCAAGAGTTTTTTTAGATATATAAAGGGTAAGAGAGAGGCAAAAGTGGACATTGGGCCGCTGGAAAATGACACTGGAGAAGTAGTAGTGGGGAACAAAGAAATGGCGGAGGAACTGAATAGGTACTTTGCATCAGTCTTCACGGTGGAAGACACGAGTAACATCCCCAAGTTCAAGAGAGTCGGGGGGGGGCAGAGGTGAGTATGGTGGCCATTACCAAGCAGAAGGTGCTAGGAAAACTGAAAGGTCTGAAGGTGGATAAATCACCTGGGCCAGATGGATTATACCCCAGAGTTCTGAAGGAGATAGCTGAAAAGATAGTGGAGGCGTTAGTGGTGATCTTTCAGGAATCACTGGAGTCAGGGAGGGTCCCAGAGGACTGGAAAATCGCTAATGTAACCCCCCTGTTTAAGAAGGGAGTGAGGCAAAAGATGGGAAATTACAGGCCGATTAGCCTGACCTCGGTTGTTGGTAAGATTTTAGAGTCCATTATTAAGGATGAGATTTCGGAATACTTGGAAGTGCATGATAAATTAGGGCAAAGTCAGCATGGTTTCATCAAGGGGAGGTCATGCCTGACAAATCTGTTAGAATTCTTTGAGGAGGTAACGGGTAGGTTAGACAAAGAGCCAATGGATGTTATCTACTTGGACTTCCAGAAGGCCTTTGACAAGGTGCTGCACAGGAGGCTGCTCAGTAAGATAAGAGCCCATGGTGCTAGAGGCAAGGTACTAGCATGGAAAGAAGATTGGCTATCTGGCAGGAGGCAGAGAGTGGGGATAAGGAGGTCCTTCCCAGGATGGCGGCAGGTGACTAGTGGAGTTCCGCAGGGGTCAGTGTTGGGACCACAACTTTTCACTTTATATATTAATGATCTAGATGAAGGAACTGAGGGCATCCTGGCTAAGTTTGCAGATGATACAAAGTTAGGTGGAGGGACAGGTAGTATTGAGGAGGCGGGGAGGCTGCAGAATGATTTGGACAGGTTAGGAGAATGGGCAAAGAAGTGGCAGATGGAATACAACGTGGGGAAGTGTGAGGTCATGCACTTTGGTAGGAAGAATAGAGGCATTAGACTATTTTCTAAATGGGGAGAGAATTCAGAAATCTGGAGTGCAAAGGGACTTGGGAGTCCTAGTCCAGGATTCTCTTAAGATTAACTTGCAGGTTGAAATGCAATGTTGGCATTTATTTTGAGAGGACTAGAATATAAAAGCAGGGATGTGCTGCTGAGGCTTTATAAGGCTCTGGTCAGACCACATTTAGAATATTGTGAGCAATTTTGGGCCCCATATCTCAGGAAGGATGTTCTGGCCCTGGAGATGGTCCAGAGGAGGTTCACGAGAACGATCCCAGGAATGAAAGGCTTAACATATGAGGAACGTTTGAGGACTCTGGGTCTATACTCAATGGAGTTTAGAAGGATGAGGGGGGATCTGATTGAAACTTACAGAATACTGAAAGGCCTGGATAGAGTGGACGTAGGGAAGATGTCTCCATTAGTAGGAGAGACTAGGACCCGAGGGCACAGCCTCAGAGTAAAGGGAAGACCTTTTAGAACAGAGATGAGGAGAAAGTTCTTTAGCCAGAGAGTGGTGAATCTATGGAATTCATTGCCACAGAAGGCTGTGGAGGCCAGGTCATTGAGTGTATTTAAGACGGAGATAGATAGGTTCTTGATTGGTAAGGGGATCAAAGGTTATGGGGAGAAGGCGGGAGAATGGGGTTGAGAAACTTATCAGCCATGATTGAATGGCGGAGCAGACTCGATGGGCCGAATGGCCTAATTTCTGCTCCTATGTCTTATGGTCTTATTGAATTTTAATTCTTTGTATTCAGCTCTTTTTATCGTGTCAATACTCTGTAGTCAGCTGGAAATTGTGCAGTAGTGCTCTGAATTGTCAGGACAGGCTGTGAAAAACAGCTCATGTGCTATCTCCTGATATTTAGAACAGCCAACACTTAAATTTTAATTGCTAGATTGTACTTAAATAAAATGCTAATTTTAAGTGGATATGAAACAAAGTTAAGAATTTTACAGTTGTAGAAAATTACAGTTGTAGAGGATTTCATCTGTGAACGCGGGTATATAATAAAGAAAATCTTTTAATGCATTCATAACCTAACATTGGTTTTTACCTCTTGCACTTATTTTTGTAAAGAATGTCCAAGCTTCAGTGTCTGCTTTCCAACTAACCCTTCTACACTGTACTAGTTTTATGAATCGTGGTTCCAGGTTTTCCATATTTCTGCCATATACATGAAGCTCCAGCTTATCTGCATGACATACTCCTCATCAAATGCCAAAAAGCCTTATGCTTGACTACAATGATAGAGAACTAACTTGGCAAAGAGCATTGGTGGAGCAGTTTGAGGAATTATATTACAACAGCTACAAACTGCACTGTAGCAAGGAACACGGTGAGGAGGTGTCTGGGCATGTAGTAAATGTAGGAAAAAGGAAAAGAGAGTGGCTCTCTGCATTTGTATTTTCAAATCATGACTTTTATATGAATATTGTAAAATGTACAGTAGTACCTCGTGTTCAAGCATAGTGGAGAATGGGAATTGGCAGATAACTCATAGCTCTATGCTGTTAAGAGAATTGACTCAAATCTTTGACCCTACCCAAAGTGGCAGCACAGCAGCTAAAATACCCTAACAAAAGACACAGCACAGGCTGTTTCGAATTCCTGACCGCAATATGTACAAGTCCCCACCCAAAGCTGCAGCTCAGTAGTTGAAAGACACATCCCAACCCAATGCCAAAACCCATCCCATTGAAGTGTATTACTGGAAACCAATTTTCTATTTCTGGAGGGCACCAAATTTGCACGGGGTAGGCAAGTGCAAGTGCCTTAACAAGCACATCTCCAGTAACCTACCAGCTGCAGAGCTCACCTGAACCATCCAAAACCACAGCCAACTCCCACTTGACCCCCGCGTGAAGAGGTTAGTCAGTACTTTCTTAAGGAATTTGAGTTGTTTGCCTGCCCGAAACATTGCAGATTTTAGGAGTAATTGTAAGAAAATGACTACATTTGGACAACTGGAAATGAGCAGAGACCATCATAAATTAAGTCATAAATTGCATACAGCATGGCCTGAATCTTTCATTTGTCGGACATGCGCAATTGGCGGGTCCAGAAGTGGACGGGAAATACGCCCCCAACCGTGATTTCACACTGACTGGCTAATTAATGGCCAGTCAGCGTGAAACGCGCACTGAAATGCTTAGCGCTGCCGGGGTGGGGGTAGGGAGAAGGTGGGCGCCAACATAACTGAGGGTGCGGGTGAGCGTTTCTAGTGAGCTCCCTGAAGGCAGACAACTGCCCCAGGGAGCTGCAGACCTCCACAGAATAAAGGAAATGACAAAAATGCTGCAAAATATGTCCATGCAGCACAATCAAGCACCTGAATGCGTACCTCATAAAAAAACTAGTCCCAAGACATCTCTTATTTTACTTCCCCGTGGAGATTTCATCTGCCCTGGATCGAGGTTTGAGCAAAATGTGAATGCTGCCTGGGAGAATGGCCTGTCCGCCAACCGTAAATGTGGACTGGCCATGAAAAATCGCTGTTAATTGCATTGTTAATGGGATTAATTGCCCGCTTATTTGTCGGCGGGTGCGCTTCTGACTACTGCACATGGCCCCCTGAGTGAAATATCGTGTGAGTGCACGATGATGTCAGGATGCTCGTCTGACACCATCTTGCGCTATTTCACGTCTGTTCAGGTTGGGTGCGCGCCCACCTGCAGAAGGTAAAATTCTGGCTCATGTGTCTGAAACATCTCTTTGCAATATAAATAGCCTTGATAAGATAAATGCAGGTTGGTAGATGTTATCAATTACATTTCTGTACACAATAGACCCTTAGATGGAAATGAGTTTCGGAGTGTGTAAGTTTAAAATACTTCAAGCAAGGTTGGCATGGTTACAGAAGTATAATGGAGGAAGTACTGGCACAGTACAGATAGGCAAATGTTCTTGAATAATATTAGTTGGAAAATAGAATATAAGAGCAGGGAGGTTATGCTGGAACTGCATAAAAAGTTAGTTAGGCCACAACTTGAGTACTGTGTGCAGTTCTGGTCACCTCATTGCAGAAAGGATGTAATTGCATTAAAGCGGGTATGGAGGAGATTTACAAGTATGTTGCCAGGACTGGAAAATTGTAGCTATAAGGAAAGATTGGATAGGCTAGGGTTGTTCTCCTTGGAACAGAAGAGGCTGAGAGGAGATTTGATTGTGAAGTACAAAATTGTGAGAAGCCTGGATAGAGTGGATGGGAAGGGCCTATTTACTTTAGTAGAGAGGTCAGTGACTAGGGGGCATAGACTTAAAGTGGTTGCTAAAAAGATTAAAGGGGAGGTGAGGAAAATGTTTTTCACCCAGAGAGTTGTGGGGCCTAGAACTCACTGCCTGACAGGGTATGAGAGGCAGAAACCGTCAACTCATTTCAAGGGTCCCTGGATATGCATACACCTCAAGTGCTGTAACTAGCAGGGCAACAGACCAAATGCTGGAAAGTGGGATTAGGCTGGCTGGCTTGTTTATCGGTGGCGCAGACAGAATGGACCAAGCAGCTTCTTTCTGTGCCATAAACAGTCTATGATTCTATGAAAAGGGATTAACTCAGTTGAACAGTGGGGGAAATGGCCTTTGTCAAGCATAGATAAGGAAGTGGCCTAGTTGCAGTTGCAGTTGCAGTTGCAGTTTCGCAATGTAACTGAGAGGCCTGTCAAGTGACAAGGATTGTTCACTAAAAAGTATAACAGTGACAGTATACTGATTGAAGGGAAGGGCATCTTGAAATTAAGACATCAAAGGTCTCATCCAGCAAGTTGGTTGTTGTAAGTCACTGTGGATGTATGGGATTTGCATGTTTACTGTGATTTGTGTGTCAATATAACATAGGGTCGAGGACAGGAAATCTGCTAATCTCATATTTCTGAATAAAGTTTTAAAGTTGATGACATTAGACTCTCAAACCAAGTAATTAGTAAGGCACAAGGCATTATTTAAATCTTACAGACCCCTCAATGAAACCCACTTCTGGTACCATCTGGAACCTGGTATCCCTCATTTCATTTGGTGTACTGGCCAGGTGCCAACTGAGTCAATGAAGTGGGAACCCTTGACGTAGGGAGCTTGCCTTGTAAGCAAATGGCAGAGTTGGCTACCCTTACTAGGCATAGCAGAAAATCCCAGAAAGAGTAGCAACTCAGCACAACTAGGTTGCTGCCATTTTCCAGTGAATATTATGGCTGGAGACCAGTAGAAGCCTAATGGATTTCCAGGATCAAAGTAGTATAAAAGCAAAATACTGCAGATGCTGGAAATCTGAAATGAAAACAGAAAATGCTTGTAAAACTCAGCAGGTCTGGCAGCATCTTTGGAGAGAAAAACAGAGTTAACATTTCGAGTCCATATGACTCTTAAAAGCTAAAGAGGATTTCCAGGATCCTTGTGCATGCCTTTCTCAACCAGCTCTGTAATTTGTATGTACAGAATCAACATGAAGATCTGAGAAAGCAATACACTGACCTACATGGAGAACATCAGAGACTTGGAGAGGACCACAATAGAGCAATGAATGACCATAGCCGGCGATACCTGACCCTACAGCAAGAAAAGGAACAGGAGATTGCTCAACTGAAAGGTAACGATGAGAATTTAATCATTCTGGGGACAATTTTGTCTTCAGCACATGGGTGGTCGGTGGAAAGAATTGTTTGTCTATTATAGAAGCCATCAATTTTCAGATGCTGTGAAGATGCTGTGCTTTACCAGATTACCGTCCCTGCAGTGACAATGACATAAAAACAAAATATGGCAGATCCTGGAAATCTGAAATAAAAACAAAAAATGCTGGAAAATCTCTTCTTCAGAGCTCTGAAGAAGAATCATACGGACTTGAAATGTTAACTTTGTTTCTCTCTCCACAGATCCTGCCGGACCTGCTGAGTTCTTCCAGCATTGTTGTTTTTATTTCAGATTTTCCGCAGTGCTTTGCATTTATCGTAGTGTTTAATTCACTGCCACTTCTCTTCCAGGAATGCCTACCTTGAAGAAGCACTGCTCTCCAACAGGGTTTCCGTTTGTCTTTTCACCCTGTTCACTTTCATTGCTTTCCATTTCCCTCCTGGTGTTTGACAACGGTGCTCTGAATAAGAGCCATACAGACTCGAAACATTAACTCTGTTTCTCTCTGCACAGTGACAATGACAATTTACCTCTACAGTACTATTCACAAAATAGTTTAATTTTCATTTCTTATGTTTTAATGCAAATTTCACTTAAAAGAATATAATTGTTAATGAATGTGTCTTGTTTGCTTATGCTTTCCTACCTCCCCTTTTTCCAACCCCTTTTGTTCTCATAGAGAGATTACCATAGACGTTTACAGCTCAGAAGGAGGCCATTTGGCCCATCGTGTCTGTGCTGGTCAACAAAGATCTGACCACACGAACCCCATTTTCTAGCGCTTGGCCCATAGCCCTGGAGGCTATGGCAACGCAAGTAAATATCTAAATACTTCTTAAATGTTATGAGAGTTTCTGACTCAACCACCTTTTCAAGCAGTGAGCTCCAGACTCCCACCACCCTCTGGGTGAAAAAATTTCTCCTCAACTCCCATCTTAGCCTTATACCGTTCCAGCATAACTCCCCTGCTCTTATATTCTATGCCTCAGTTAATAAAGGCAAGTATCCCATATGCCTTCTTAACCAGCTTATCTACCTGCCCTGTTAAATTCAGGGATCTGTGAATATGCACACCAAGATCCCTCTGATCTTCAGTACATTCCAGGGTCCAACCATTCATAGTTTAATCCCTTTCCTTGTTAGTCCTCCCCATTACCTCACACTTTTCCAGGTTGAATTTCATTTGCCACTGCTCTGCCCACCTGACCAGCCCATTGATATCCTCCTGCAGTTTACGGCCACCCTCCTCACTATTTACCACCCTATCAATTTTCGTGTCATCTGCGAACTTCTTGATCATACTCCCTACATTTAAGTCCAAATCATTTATATACACCACAAACAGCAAGGGCCCCAGCACTGAGCCCTGCGGAACCCCACTGGAAACAGACTTCCAGTCACAGAAACGTCCCTCTACCATCAACCTCTGTTTCCTGCCTCTCAGCCAATTTTGGATCCAACATGCCACTTTGCCTTGGATCCCATGGGCTCTTACTTTCTTGACCAGTTTTGCCATGAGGGACCTTATCAAAAGACTTGCTAAAGTCCATGCAGACCACATAAAATGTATTACCCTCATCAACACTCCTGGTTACCTCCTCAAAAAAACTTGATCAAATTTGTCAAACACAACCTTCCCATAACAAATCCATGCTCTCTATCCCTGATTAATCAGTGCCTCTCCAAGTGCAGATATACTCTGTCCCTCAGAATTCTTTCAAGTAACTTCCCCACCACTGAGGTTAGTCTGACTGGCCTGTAATTTCCTGGTCTATCCCTTCCTCCATTTTTTAATAATGGGATAATGTTAACAGTCCTCCAGTCCTCTGGCACCTCACCCATGGCCAGAGAGGATTTGAAAATTACTGCTATGGCCCCTGATATCTCTTCCCTTGCCTCCCTCAACAGCCTGGGAAACATCTCATCCAGGCCTGCGGGTTTATCCACTTCTAAGGCCACTATACCCACTAGTACCTCCCTTCTCTCTATGTTAATTTCCTCAAATATTTCACACCCCTGCACCCTGATGTCTATACCTGCGTCGTCCTTTTCCACCTTGAAGACCGACGCAAAGTATTAATTGAGGACTGTACCCACTTCCTCTGGGTCGACGCAGAGATTACCTCTGTGGTCCCTAATTGGCCCTACTCTTTCCCTAGTTATTCTCTTGCTCTTTATATATTTTTAAAAACCCTTTGAGTTTTCGTTTATTCTACCCACCAATGCTCGTCTCATGCACTCTGTTAGCTTTCCTAATTT
Source organism: Cetorhinus maximus (assembly GCF_964194155.1). NCBI lineage: Eukaryota > Metazoa > Chordata > Chondrichthyes > Lamniformes > Cetorhinidae > Cetorhinus > Cetorhinus maximus. Next base: position 46,802,500 of record NC_135897.1, on the reverse strand, counting down.
CCTTTTTAAGTTCCCCCTGCACTTTTTATACTCCCCTAGGAACTCTGCCATACTGAGCCCTCAGTATCTGCCATAAGCGTCTCTTTTTTTCTTAATCCTAACCTTTATGTCTCTTGACATCCAGGGTTCTCTGGACTTGGTCCCCCTCTTTGTCTTTGCGGGAACTTATTTGCCCTGTACACTCTATTTCCTCCTTGAATGCCTCCCACTGCTCTGACACAGTTTTATTTTCAAGTAGCTGCTCCCAGTCCACTTGGGCCAAATTGTATCTCATCTTATTAAAATTAGCCTTTCCCCACTTTAGAACTTTTATTCCTGGCCCAACCCTATCGTTTTCTATAACTATCCTAAATCTAACTGAGTTATGGTCACTATCTCCAAAATGCTCCCCAACTGATACGCCTTCCACCTGCCCGGGCTCATTTCCGAATATTAGGTCCAGAACTGTGCCTTCCCTTGCTGGGCTTTCTACATACTGGCCAAAAAACGTTCTCCTGGATGCAACTTAAGAATTTTGCTCCCTCCCTACCTTGCACACTAAAACTATCTCAATTAATAGTTGGGTAGTTAAAATCCCCTACTATTACTGCCTTATTATTCTTACACTTCTCTGAAATTTGATGGAGGCCTAGATTACACACCCAACACCGTGCTTGCCTCTTTTGTGTATTTTACTTCCACCCATATCGCCTCATTTGATGATCATTCCAAGATATCCCTCCTCACTGCTATAATTGATTACTTGATCAATATTGTGACCCCCCCTCCGCTCCTCTTCTATTCCCCTCTCTACCTCGTCTGAATAACCAGGAATGTTGAGCTGCCAACCCTGCCCTTTTAGCCAAGTGTCGGTTATAGCTATGATATCATACTCCCACGTGCCTGTCTGTGCCCTCAGCTTGTTTGTTTTATTCCTCAGGCTCCTTGCATTAAAATATATTCCATTTAGTCTTACTCAACTCACTTCTTTCTTATCTAGCCTATGTTTTCTCTGCCTTCCTGACTCACTAGTGTTTCAATTTCTAATTCCATCTCAGCTTCCCTCCCCTCTGAACCACTTTTCAGGATCCCATCCCATCCCATTTTGATAGAATCATTTTGATTCTATCAAAATGGAGGTTTATTGCTCAGTCTTCAGTTCTGAAGAATGGTACTGCCTTTAATGTTAATCTGCCTTTTCCTCTTTGCAGATGTTGACCGAGTTGCTGGGTATTCCAAATGTTTTCTATTATTATCCAGAATTCTCAGATTTTTCTTATTTATTTGTTTTATTTTAAAGGGTTTGCAAGTAGCCTGTAAGGGTAGCTAACTTTGTGCAGTCTTTGCTGGCTTGCAGCAGTATAGTCTTTTAAATGCTTTGCTTTGCTTTCCGCATACATTTTAAATGATAAATTTTCCACTCGAGATTCAGATTTTAATGGTTATGACGTAATGTTGGGTATGTTGTTAATCTGACTGGAATTGGTTCAACCACAATATTACTGCTGAATAATGCAATGCTAATCATGTTACTTATGAGTTCCTTTGGAACGCATATATTATTGATATGAAAATGCAAGTACAATCTCTTTTAATAAGGGCACTAACATTCATATGCTTCACTGCATCCTCACACACTTAGCACTCCTGCAAACCTTCCACCCATATCTTATATCGTACACAAACTGTCAGCTATTCAACCATGAAAGCCGCCTCAACCAAGCAGATTGCACAACATTAACTGAAGTACTTCCCTCTCCCTTGCAGGACAAGGTGGCCCACCATTGGAGGCAGCAGGTGTTAACTGGAGGGGGAGAGCTGTGCCTGCAGCTCCTTACCTCTTGGCAAGGCGAGAGCGCTGACCATTATTGAGGCAACCAATGCTGAGGCCATGGCCTGTGGCAGGGCTGAAAGGATCAAAGCTGGTGGTTACCTCCTACCTTAATACTTCTTCTCACATCCCACTTTCACCTCATCGTACACTGTCTTCTGATTTATAAGCTGCAGATGGTATAAGCATGCATCCCTAACATTCCTCCATTCCCTGCCCCATAACCTTACCCTGTACCTTTCTCCTTTTGGATACCCAAAAATCACTGCCCAGGCAGTGGAGGAACAACAGGAACTCAGTGATAGTGAATACACACCCATCACTCGATTTCACAATCACACCCACCAGCTCAGAATTACACTGTGAGTAATTTAGAGGATAGTTTAGAGGTGGGATCTGCACATGGTGAGTCACTGGACATGAGTGGGCTGCAGCCAGGGCTGGGGGTAAAGATGGTGCAGGTGTCAGCTTGCCAGAGGTTCAGGTCGCCCATGTTCTGCTGCAGTGGATTCAGGTGAGGACTCGGATGGCTAACCTACAGAAGAAGATTGATGGGCATATACAATTAAATGCTTGGTGCATTGGCATTGCCTGCCAGAATCATATCTACCTGTGACAACCATCAAGGAGCATAGAAGAGTCCAGTTCCAACTTGACTCAGGTACTTGTGCAGAGCTCGAATTCCATCCTTTCCAGCATGGAAGTAATGACCGACTTCATTAAAACACTTGTGAATCCTACCATGATGCGACACCTGATGGCTGATGTTACAACACAAGCAGCAGCCATTCGACACCTGAGTGCTGGAATGGAAGCTCAGACTGCTGCCATCATGGCTGTGCTTTACAGCGTGCAAAGGGGTTTGCAGGATGTCTCAATGGTACAGTAATCTGTCCTCCAACAGATGACTAGGATTGTAGAGGTGGCATGGCAGCGGCTCCATGGTGCATGAACCTGCTGTCCTCTCGCATAAAGACAGCATTTAACCTCCTACCCCTGCCATTCCACCAGCATCCTTGCTGTTGCCCGATAGCCAGTCAGCTCAGACTGCTCCTGCCCACGCCAGGGTGTTGCAGTCTGCAGCCAGGGCTTCTGCACCCAGAGCTGCTCAAGGTCTTTCTCCAAAGTTATCTGCAGTCTCCTCCACTGAAAGTCAGCAGCTGTTTGCCAACCAATGCTGCAGCCACTGAAGTAGCACGGTGTCAGAACACTAGGACAGGCAGAGGCACATGGAAGATAAGTGCTAAAGGGGTGCGCAAAGTTGATTAGTGGACTTTTTGCAATGTGGCATGATTTCATTTATAAATTTGATCTGTTAACTCCTCAAAAGATTTTTGCTATGTGATTTTGCTGTATTCCAAGGGGAATTCCTACTTGTGCTCCCAGATCTGGGAGCAGCTGATTTGTGCAGAAGCCTTGAAGTTAACAAAAAATCTTTCATCACTTGCCAAACCACTGCAACTTGAAGCAATTATAGAAAGCACCAAACAGATCTAGAATTTTCATAACAGCCAGAACAAATTGACCAGCAACTAACCTGTAAGTAGTTGATGATCCCTTTAAATAATGGTCCTTGAGAGTCCTTCCTGCTGCTGAACATACGTTTAGCCATGCAAGGCCAAGTGAGGGTGTTAGCTAGAGGGTTTAGCTCGAAAATCACACCCCTGACATCAAGTCAACGTTGCATGCTGATTGATGTCATGACATTATGATCGCCCTGCTTTGCATACTTCACAGCATGAACTAACGTCCTCCCTTGTACGCCATCCAGTACAATTGGCTTATAGGAGCTCCATGGGCATTAGCATCACCCAAAAAATAGGTGCGAATGAATCCAATTTCTAGCTCCAAAATGCTAAAGAAAACTAAGGTTAATTTTAACTTTATTATATCTTCAAAGTTGGTCTAATAACATGGAGCTGCGACTTACCTTACAGCATCTGTGTTCACAGAGAATATTTATAATCTACTTGAAGAGAACAAAAAATTGAGGAAGGCCCACCAGGATGTCCATGTTCAACTCCAGGATGTGAGGGTAAAGTCAAGCTTCTACTAATCAGTTTTACTTGTTCCATGTTTGCTATTTTTGATGTAGTGTGGATAACAACATAACAAGTGGATTTCTAAAATGATTAGTACAAATAATAGCCTTCATCCATTTTTGTATTGTCTTGTACAAAACTAAATTTGGACAGTATGCAGTATTTTAATCAGTATATAATTGCTCAGGAAGATCCTTAATGTGCTATGTTCACAAAAACAGAATTTTTGGAGGTTGAGGGATCAGGTTGTCCAGTGGATAAAATCCATTCATATCTGAGACTTGAGCTTGAATCCAGCTTAGACCAATGGGAAGAAACAGTTCTCTCTGCTTAGCTGTAAGGATTCTGTGCGAATTGAGCTTGAGTAATTTCGACCCAGTCTGTTATTCACAAGTCCATAATACAAATGTGCACTTATTTTGTCATTAAATTGGCAATCTTACCCCTCTATGAGGTTAGCTTGGTGTGACTTTCATCACTTCTTCATCACACGGGAACAAGTTGAAACAGTGCAGTGAGAATGTTGGCATAGCATGCAGTGCCCAATTCCTGCCAGTATCTAGTCATCAGAATTCTGGGCTGGGGGTGGGGGGGGTGGAGGGAGTGCGGTAGGGGCTGTGAAATTGGGAACGCAGATTGTATCTCAATAGCTCATGCAAACCTGGGTCATATAATGTCAGCAGGATCCAATGCAATTTTGAAAACCAGTGGGCAGAGCATGCAACTGTTACAATACATACACTCTGTCCATTGGTACTTGATGTAGAGAAGCCTAACCAGTGAAGAAATAGAAAGCATGGTTTTTCAGTTATTCTCGATAACCTGTTAATGCTTTTATTTATGTCTAGTCAATGTGAACAAAAATGCAGTATATGTTTCTTTTTCTGTAGCAATTGCATAAGAATTTATTATTGCAACATGATCAGCTGCAGGTGACTTTAGAAGACCACAAGAACTCGCTATCGGCTGCCCAGGTGAGAAGATGTGATGAAAAATGATAATTTTGGATGGAATTAAAATACCTATAAATTTGTAACTGGAAAACTGGATTCCGTTTAACCTCACACCACTTATTTTGCATTTTGTGCAACTACATTTTGCAAAACACAATTAATCAACCTCCAAGTTAACTTCCCTACATGTAAGCTGATGAAATTACTTGTGCTGATTTTTTCTTTAACCAAAGGCACTTTTAAAATTAGTTTTGTCAGAGCTAATAATAAAAATTATGTTTGTTCTTTTGTCAACAGTTGCTTTTCCAAGACCATGTATGTGGACGGATAATGTGTGGGATCTTGCCAGGGTCCATTTGACAGTTCTCATATAGGGGATTTCTACTAACCTTTAACTTAATATTTAACTTGTAGATCAGGAAAACTCATTTATATTTTATTGCAGCAACTCTTTTTGGAGCCTTTCTTTCCTTTCTTTGAACTACTGGTTTAGCTTGATGCTCTTGAACTCTGTATAAGCCTGGCAGATAGAGCTGCATATAGTGAGACCATTATTCCTGGCCAGAATGGAGATAATTCAGTAAATTCCCCTTCAGATAGTCCAGAATTGCTTAATTTGCAACTGCCCAATGATTGCACCAAACAAATATAGAGGTAGGAATTGAGGAAATGGCTCCTATTTTGTGGACAACAATTTCAAATAACGTGATTGTGCTCGAACTGAGACTGCTTCACCAGGGTGATTCTTTTGCCTTAGATACCCAGGTGGTGGATGCAGCTATCACTTGATGCCCCCGGTAAAAGTCCCAAACCTTTTTGTGGTCAGATTTCATGTTAGGACTTAAGGCATTACAGGCAGCTTTCCAATTGGGTGGGGAGGGTGGGAAATACTGGCAGCTGTTCCAAAGTTAAGGTAGAAGTGTGCCCTGAAAGGACCAGGAAAGGCAATCTTAGGGCCTAGGGAGGCACTGTGTGACTGGCAGAAAGTGGAAAGACTTTTGTGGAGCCAGGAGGGGCAAAAAAAAATCAGTGACACAGCTTTTTGTAGCCTTTTCTTGAGCGGTATGGAGCAGTTCCTTTAGGGCTGTTGGCTCAGGTGCTAAAAACTCAGTTCCACTGGGTCTTAGTGGAGGCAATTGGAAGGTGCTACAATTGACCTCATTGCCAATGGGTTATGGCAGGGCGTGGTAATCCGAGTTCGTGCTCCTGATTAATATCTAATGTCCTTTCTGGAAACTACACATAGACTTTGGAGGACAACAAGGCCAGGTCTGTGCCCTTCCTCTCACTGCCTCCACACTGTGGTCAAAGAGTCTGGCAACACTCACTGCCTTTGTTCCCATGTGAAAATAAAAGAATGTGAAAAATGGTCCCTTTGGGCCATATACTCAAAGTAAATTAGTGCCTATGATCTGTCGTGCAGCAAGGAATAGGACCTTCAAGAAAGATAAAATCGCAAAAAGTAGACTTCCTGACTGATTCATGCCTGAAAAGCTATTGGTGCCACTAAGAAAAATTGTGATACTTTTTAAGACCAGGCTCAACTGTGTTTGTTTTCCTAAATGACTGATATACATTAAGCCAACGTAGACATAATGGGCAGAAAACCGTCTTCTGTGAATGATCCTGTGAATATACTTTGGAGTAATGTCAAGTTCTGTGAATATCCCCATGGCTTGTATTTGAATTTATTACCCATTACCCACACTATGATTTTTTTTTTGTTTAAATTACAGGCTCAGGTAGAAGAATACAAACAGCTCAGAGAAACCTTAAACAAAATGCCCAGCCTAAGACAAACCGAACAAAGGCCACCTCCCAATGCAGAGAAGTCGCAGCAAGGTGTCGCTGAGCCCTTACAATATCACAACAAGCAGGGAGCACGAGATCAGATACCATATAGAAGTGAAGGTAACCAGCATGATGAGGTATGTCAAAGTGTAATTGAAATAGGGAGCAAACTTGTATTACATTTCTTTTTGATTGCACGAACAAGATATAGAATTGGACTATCAATTTCTAACCATGATGACAAGCTGGAATAACAACAGACAACACCGAAAATTAATTAATTACTATTTTGGATATAAACACTTGATCAGATGTAGGCAAGAGATTAATCTCATGAAATTAAACCAACTTTTATTCAAATGCTGACGGACCTGCTGTGTATTTATAGCCTCTTTACTTTTTATCTGTGAGCCAGTGGTTAAATTCTCTTGTTGCAGTGTTCATCAGGCCAATTACATGAATATTTTGCTCTGAAAATGTACTGCAAAAATGATAAAAACAATTGAATGTTCATATTCAGCTTCCATAAGTTTTTGCCAAAACCTCATGAGACTTCCAGGTATTTTTGTTTTTGTTCTAGATTTCCAGCATCCGCAGTATTTTGCTTTTACCTTATGAGACTTCCGCATGTTGTTTTCTAAGAAATGGTTAAACAGAATTAGCCATTTAAAATTCATTAGAGTTGAGCTGCACCATGAATTGAAACACGAGGCTCCACTCATATTTGTGGGGGTGTTTTCCTGTCGTGGCTTTGTGCAGACTATAGATGGATCCAAAAATATTTCTTCCAGTTAGTATTTCTAATGAAATTGTAACCTACAAATACCAACCAGATAAAATCTTGCTGCATATGTTTATAAATGTCTTACACAGTGTATAGGAAAGCATGACCCTTGTTTCTGATCTATACCTTA